>NC_092504.1:565000-904299 GCF_047511675.1 Marmota flaviventris
CGCCCCGCCACCACAGGGTGGCCCTCCACGCGACGAGACGCGCCTGGACTCCAAACGCCAGCATGCAACGCCACACCTCGTGCCGGTCGAGTCCCACGACCTGGGCCTCTACGGCCCCAGGGTCCGCTCGCTCACCACGCCGCCCGCGGAACGCTCCCAGGGGGGGCCGCGGCGGCCGCGCCCCAGGCCAGCGCACACGCACGCAGGCCGCCCGCCGGCTCGGGACCGGGAGCGGGCAGAGGGCCACTCGCAGCGGGCGAGGGGGAAGGGGGGACGGGGCCCCTCAACCCCCGGCTGCGCGAACAGAGCCCCACCGCCACCGCGCGCACACACGCGGCAGGCACCAGCGGCCCACACGGTGGCCCCACGTGCGCCAGAGGGCCCGGCCAGGCCCAGCGGGAACCCTCCCCCGACTCGAAGGGGGGGAGGCGTGGGCCGCGGTAGGCACCAAGAGCAGGCGCTCGGCCCCCACCCGCGGGGGGCCGGCGGACCCCCGCCCTCCCAGACGGCGGGAAGGGGGGGACTCTCGCCTACACACACCACCGACGGTAGCGTAGCGCACAAGGCAGGGGGCGGCCAATGGGGGAATCCGGTACCCCACACGAGGCACGCCCTTCACGGATCGCTAGAGAAACGTTCCTCACTGAGGGTGGGCGGCACCCGACCCAGCCCCTCTCCCAACCGGCCGCCGAGACAACGAGGGGGATCTGCGGTATGGGCAAGCACAAGGCTTCTTGAGCGTTCGCGGCCGGGGACACCCAAAGCCCCATCGCCTCGGGGACCGGACCGGCCCCAGCTCGGCGTCCCGCCACAATCGCTCGAACGCCCGGGCAACGTCTCCTTTCCCCACCGGAGGTGGGGAAGAGCGCCCGGGCGCCCGCTCGCCTAACACTCCCCACGCCACTCGGCACTGGGGACGACAACGCAACCCGCTCCCCCCCGGAGAGGGAACGCGCAACGCTGCCGAGCTTACCGCCTCGATCCCCCGAGCGAAGCAACAACGCTCTTCCTTTCGGGCACTCGCCTCAGAAGCCCCCGCAGACGGGGCGAGACCGACAGCGAGGCGGCGGCCGGCCGCGGCAGCGGCACCGGGATCGGGAACAGCACACACCGGCTCAGCCTCAGGCACCTCAGGAAACGACCCGGAGCGCCCCAGGAGCACCGAAGCAGAGGCGCACCGTCGCGCCAAAGCAGCACGGCGGCAGCCCTCCCCGGCGCGGGGAGGGCCACACACGGCCCTTGGCCGCCCAGAGCGGGCGGCGAGCGAGAAGCACCCGCTACGTCAAAGGACCCCGGGAGCGAGGTCGAGGCCGGATTCCGCACCCCCGCCCTTCCCCGCACCGCGAACGGGCGGGGAGGCAAGGCGAGGGACCCGCAGGCAGGACGAGAAGAGCTGGCCCATTCACCATGAATGTCCGTCCCTCGCCTGGCGCGGCTTTGGTCCAGCCCAGGAGAGCGCAGAGTCACCACATCGATCAGCAGAGTGGGCGGGAGAGACCCAGGGAGCAGGGGGAGACCCGGCGAGGACCGCTTCTAAGAGGAGCCTGCTACGGCCTCACCGGCCCCACACCCCAGGGAGAGCGGCCGACGACACGGAACGGGGAACGCCTGACACGCGCGACTCAGAGCCATGGAAACGAGCGTCGTCACACCGCCCCCGGTGCCCGCAGCGAGGAGCGCACGGGCGGTAAAGGACCACCCGCCACCTCCCCCGCCGCCCCCCGGCGCCAGAAGACCGGCCGGCCGGAGGTGGCACCACCACCGCGAGGGCACTCCAGGTGCGCCAAAGAGCCGTCGCACGCAGGCCCAGGCAAGCAGCTCCAGAGGGAACGGGTCCGGGCCACCCCATCAGCCCAGAGCCCGGCACGCACCCGGAGGCCCAAGCTCCCTCCCTCTGGCGGCACGCGCCAGAGGACAACGTGTCAGCACCTACCCGATGGCAGAAAACGGCCAACTCGGGCCAAAACAATCGCGACCGGGGCAACGGGGAACAGTTCACTCAGCACTGCCGCCTTCCCTGAAGAGAGTCGCGGTCAGCACACCGCGAGATCGAGCCCATCACCGAGCTCCAGAGCCCCTAGGGACAACTGGTCGACCCTCGTGGACGAAGGCGAAAACAAGAGACGGGGACCACCATCTCCAACGAGCAGGACCGGGGGGCGGCCGGGGAACACGCTAAGGCGACCCACCACCGAAGGACGCCGGGCATAGCCATCAGGACAAGCCCCGGGCAGCGGGCCCCCAAAGAGGGAATGCGGCAAGGCCGGCCAAGCACACCCCTCTGGCCCGCCCGGCGCAGCCCCGCGGCCCCGCGGCCAAAACCCGTGAGAGAGAGAGGGAGAGGGAGAGGCAGCGGGAGAAAAATAACACAGGAGTCCCGGCGACCGACCCAGACGGGGCCAAGCGAAGCCCGTGGCGGCGAAGGAACCGCTCAGACTGCCACCCGAGGCGCCCGCGGCCCGGACCGAGCAGGGAGAGAAGACAACCGACACACACACAAAGCCTGCCGGTCCAGTATACCGCCAACGGGCCACAACGGCCCAGCCCAGCGCGACCGAGACAGTTCCGCTGGCGCCGCCCAACTCCTGGATCTCTGTCTCGGCCACCGCCACCGAATATCACGCCTTGGCGACTTCCGAGGATCAGACGCTCCCATAAAAGCGGCCACCAGGTGGAGCTCGACAACCGTCAACCAAATCAGGCGGAAGGGACGCGGAACCTCGGGCGGCGTCAGCGGGATCCGCTCCGCAGGGGTCGTAGAGAGTCACCCGGACACATCCCACCGGCCGGGTCGCCCCGCCAGGGGCGAAGAAGATGAACATCCTCTGATAGGGTCAAGAGACACTTTTCAGAACTGGATATACACTCTATCTACAAGCTGTCTACAAAGTGGAAAAAAAGGAAGAAAAAGAAAGAATTTGTTTTTCCTATTTGGTCACAGTTAATAAGGTAGAATATAATAAAGTCAGTCAATAAGGATAATGGACCAAATTAAGATTTTTCTAACAAACGCAAAGGCATCTCCAGGATGTTAGCTTGTACAATCTTTCCAAACAAGTTTGTTTCACATAATGGTGGATAATTGGAGTGACTTGACTCATTGGATAATATGGTAAGACTCAAACTCAATTGTTAAAACGCCAAAGCCAATTAAAATGTCATGGGCCAAGCTTACAGCCTTTGTACATTTCCAAAATTTATTGACCACAAATTTTAAACAACAGCCTCAATACTAGACTTGTGTATCTACCTGTAAACTGGTTATCAGGTTCCCTTTATTTAGCATTCTAAGTGTTCTGTCATTTTTACTCATTTACATGAATCTTACTGCTTTTACTCTTGCCTTCCTTTGTTGTCTGTGGGTTCTATTCTTCAAATTCATGAGATAAAAGTTAAGAAACAAATCGGCAGTAGGCTGCTAGTGTCATCCAATAAGAGCTGAAAAGTCACTCAACTTAAAGAAATCCCTGGTTCCATCAAAATCCAGTCTTTAAAATGGTCTTAAAAAAATACCTCAGACAAATGAACCTATCACTCTGCCTCTCAGAACAAAGATGCCTCCTTCACAGAATAAACAGTTATCAACTATCCCTGCCACAGCGACTTTCACAGTCTGATGGAAGTTTGTAACCAGATTTCTGAAGATCCCCAGAGGTAAGGTGGGTGCTCCTGGGGACAAAGGAATCTGGCGTGGGGGGAGTTTCAGAGCAGAAGCACAGAAGAACCTTGACCAAATTTATGATGACTTGGTAATCACCATCCCTAAGTTTCCAAAATTCACCTTGTAAGAATATTACTGTCTAAGCAATGTTTGAATACTTGTTTAAACGTTTAAACAACATTTTCCAGCGGACCTGTCTCTCAGAAGGTGTAGCTCTCGCTCCTCAGGCTCAATGGGGATCAGGGAACATAGAGAGTTAGCATGCCTTTACCCACAGTTGTGCTTGTCCAGAAGGTATGGGCACCGTGACAAAGCTCAACCCCAGTATGGAATAATGAATGGCAAAATGTCACAGAGAACAAAGTTGGCTTGGATTTTACCTTACCTTCTCAATCCTGTCCAGAAAGAGCTCTTGGGCACAAGTTCAGCTGCCCTACAGCAGGACTCTCACTTGGAGCCCAACACAAATGCTGTGTCCATGGTGAACGCCGAATGCTTGCAGCTGCTCAGAAGGCGCCATCACTACCCTCCAGACGCCATGCTGATCAGCGCTGGCACTGACCCCCGTGACTCCACGGAACTGTGCTGCTGCCCCAGGGCATGTGTGTGCACACCCATCAGGCCTGCTGGGAGATGGGTGGGGTAATCCTGGGACCTCCGGGGCAGGGCGTGGTGGCATCTGTTTGGCCAAGGGCAATTGAGGCCTGGAGAAGGCTTTTGTGAAATACCAGCACAGTCCGGATAAAACCTAATTGATCTCAGGGTGCTCAAAAGTTGGATGGTGGCCCAGAAGCCTCCTCTATCCTTTTTCCTGTCTCTTTTGATCCCAAGATCTTGGTAAAATAGAGGAAACCTGAAGGAGTGTACCAGATTCGCTTCCCAGGCTTTTTGGCAGGAGCTCACGGTATGAGGAATATTTCATTTTTAAATGGATAATATAATAATGGAATCGCTTTGTTTCGCTTCCTACCCTGCAGATGTTAGAGTTCAAGTACTCCAATATGGCTGAGGCAGGTTACCACTACATTGATACAGGATGACAAGACAAGGAGATTAATCATCACGTCCCTATTTACCATGACAACTCCCGCCAAAGGACTTATCGCCATGGCAACTCCGGCCTCAGTTTTGTCTTCCTAATATAACCAATGAGGATAAAGCAGACAGAATTCAATTTTGCCTTTCTAAAGTAACCAATGAGGGAATAGTGGATGCTCTTCATAACCAATGGGAACAAATGGGGTAAGTTCTTCAATCAGGTCTGTGTAGGGGAGTGATTTCTTCATACTCAGCATGTAAGACTAATTTTACTGAAATGTGAGCCTTGAGCTTCTCTCTTGCTTGGCCCACTCCACTTTAACCTCACAGAGTGCTACTTTCACTGTCACCTTCAGTAACCAAGGACCTGAACCCCAACTTCACAACCCATTTACATGACATCTTTTCTCAGAATACACCAAAGTTAAAAAAGGCGGCTGGAAAGAAGCCATGCACAGAACTGAGAAGGGATAATACTAGATGGAACACAACATAGAAAATGTTAGTGTAAAAAAAGAAAGAAAAAAAATTACCAAAGATTAATTGTAATTATTTGGGAATGACATTCTTTTCCAATGATGGTACTTTTATGTAGAATTTCAGGTACTAGAAGATGCCAGAGTCAGGTAAGAAAAAAATGCCACTTGTGAACTAGACAGGGAGATGGGTCATCACATTCCTATGTCTCATTGCCATGACAACTCCCACCACTAAAGACTTATCACCATGGCAACTCCTGCCTCAGGTTTGGCATTCTAAAACAACCAAGGGGTTTGAACTGGAGAGTATTCTAATTAAGTTTTCTGAAGTAACCAATGGGGAAAAACTCAGATGCTATTTTAATCAAGATAATCAATGGGAGCAAATGGATTAAGGTTTTAAATGAGGTCTCTATAGGGAAGTAAATGGTTTACAGCTAAGTATATAAGAAATTGCTTTCTAGACTTTCTAGATTTGTGGACCTTGAGAATCTCTGTCAACCCACTCCACTCCACCTCCTTCACCTTCACCTTCAATAATTCTGTCCTTTGCCTGTTACTTCTGTGTGTCTTGCTCAGGACTTGAACCCCAACAGGAACCCCAACAATAACAGTACGTGACCACTGCAGTGGTAAAATGCCTTGTGTTGTAACTGTAGGCAATGATGTTAAGGCAAGGACAGAAATTTAAAGGCAAAACGCATGAGAATTACAAGAGCTAACTAAAAGCTGAACCTTGACCACCATGGCTAAAAACATGAGTGGAATTCATCTGAGGCTGCCCAAATGATTGTTGGGCAGATCCTTGTAGAAACACTTTCTGTATAAAGCTATGGTGGTCTCTGTGCAAATTGTGATTATGGTGCCATATTTTGTAATACACTAACAAATAACTATTGCTCCCTCTCTGTTTATATTCAGTTTTAGCCAGTCTGAAGTACAGATCAGGGGTGAGGGTGCATGAGTTTGGGACATGAGGACCACCTGTGCTCATTTCTCAGAAACATGGCTAACTTCACAGACTGCAGGTGTAGGAAAGAAAGGCATGTAGTTGAGGCATTTGAAAATACCTTTATTTTTGCTTCATTAAAATTTCCAGTAACAGGCAAATGCACTGTTGCCAGCTCTTGTACTGAGCCTTGCTTTCCGTCCCTCACACCATACAGAGGCAATTGGGCTTCACACGCAGCAGCAACAGATAGGTAGATAGCACACAGGCCTGGTGTCTCTTTTTAACCTCTGGTGTTGCATATTCTGGGAAGGGACATAAGAACATTAACACTGGGCAAAAATCAGTAGAAAGCCAAAGGAAACTAAGTAGAAAGCAGTAATGACCAGCTGGGTGTGCTATGTCGTCTCCTCAAATCCCTGGCATTTATCTGCTCTCATCTCGTTTTTCCTTTTCCTTGTTTACCTTCACAGAAACAGGTAAGTCCTCCCCAGCCCTGCCTGTCTCAGCCCATGGGTGCACCAGCTTCTCTGTGCTTGATACACTTCTGGCTTTCACTGTCTCTTTTTTTCCACCAGAGGGCAGTGGTTCTACATTTTTTAGTTTTCTTTCCAAAGTGGTTCTACATTTTCTAATTTTCTGTCCCCTGTAGTTACTAAAACATTTTTTTAAATTTTATTTTGTGTGTGTGTGTGTGTGCGTGTGTGTGTGTGCGTGCGCACAAGCTGTGGCTGTCAGTGCTGTTTTGTGGGAAGGTGCTGGAATGCATGCTCAACCTATGCTCTCTCTCTGTTGGATATTTTGCTCAAATTTTGTACTCTAGGTTCTGCCATCCTAATTAGTGTTCTGTGGAGATAGGATAGCTAAGTCTGCAGCCAGCATGGCATGAAACTGCTTAGCTTGTAAGAGGAGGAGCACCAGAAAGACATAAAGAGTCAGTGGATTTGTAGAGATGTCATTTGCCCACCAGCCTCCTCTTCAGTACTATCTACATCTTAACTTCAGGTCGTTCTCTGGGTGTTCCCCCCCCCCCCCCAGCTTAGTGGAGAGATCCCAAAAAGTTTTTTCATCAAGATTTAAGCAGCGAATTTTACAGGTACATTCCTCCTAATTTATTCCTCTCTATACACAGTTCAAAGGGACTTCCACCCAGTCACTTTGACCTCAGACAGACCTTAGGGAGGCAGCAGGGAATACATGCTCATTTGGATTAGAGTAGAAATTTTACTTGTGCTGAAGCTGCTGCACAGAAATGAGATCAAAATTCTTCCTGCTCCCAACCCCACTTTTGTCAGTGTCAAATTCCCCAGCTGCCTTGCATGGTAGCATGACAAAAGGTGAGAGCCTGAATCCAGAGTACTCTGTCCCACCTCTTCTACTAGTGAACTGAGATAAAGATTTGGTGAAATTTTGCATAAAAATACTTCTGATGTATATGTTTTCAAATCTTTCTTAGTATTTATTTCTCACTTGTGGGGATTAAACACAGACGCACATAGCCACTAAGATATACCCCCAACCCCTCCCCCAGCTTTTGAGACTGTTCAACCAAGTTGTCTCAAACTTGAGGTCCTCAGCTTTCAGTTCACTGGTATAGCTATTCATCACCATACCTGGCTAGTTTTAAAATCTTTATTTTTGATTTTTATGAATTTTCTTTGGAGGAACCCATAATTACCAGTTCTCGCATGTGATACAGAACTACATCACCAGAGGAGTATCCATGTCACTCACTCTAATCCATGACTAATTCATGCTTTCTCCTAGATTCCTAGTTTGAAGAAAGATATTAAAGTTCACTTAATAGGTCTACCACCTTTGGCCTCTGTTACATCTGCTGATATTCACCACTTCTCTACCATTTATAACATGGTTGCTGATCATTATCTGGGGTCTACAAAGAACCTAATGCAAGTCAACGTGCATGGGCACCATGTCAAGGACAGGCACATGTGTCATGACCTCCTTTCCTCACCAGGACAGCACATCCACTCTGCCCATCAGTACCTTTGTGATCTCCACTAGAGGGCACTCATCCAGTAAGGTATATATGGATGGCAAGAAACTATTGCCTTCTGACACCACCTGCCACAAAATCCATGTGGGATTAGAGTCCACCGTCACTGTAACACATGACAGCAATACAAAAAAAAAAAAAAGAGTAAAATAAATAAAGACTTTTTAGGTCACAAGTGCTATGCAAGTCAGAGGACACAGAGACCAAACAAGCCATAAAGGATATTCAGGACAAAAAAAAAAAAAAAAAGTCAATTTTGTAGTCAATACAGGCTATGTAGTCTGTAGAAAATACTAATGACATATTGTCTTAGCAAGTCATAGACACTAAGTAGTTATAGGGGCTATTATGATCACTTAGGCTACTCAGGTCATAGATTACATGTAGGTCATAGAGGTGATATAGTTTTAGAGGCTACTGGTGCCATGATGAGAAGAAAGTTCTGAAAGGCTACAGAGGTATTTTAGAACAGTCATGCATTAAAGAATCTTTTTGCAACATAGTCATTGTGGCCACAGAAGCTATTCAGATAGTAGAGACTCCACAGATCATAGAGAATTGCAGGTCATGAAGTTTACTCAGGTTTTAGGGTTAATCATGACACAGAAACTGCTGAGGACACAGAAACTACAGAGAGCATAGAGGCTTCTCAGGTGATAGGAGCTACCAAGGTAATTTAGAATTATAAGGACAAGGAGATTAGGCAGGTAATGTCGAATTCTCCAATTATAAACTCTATGCAGTTTAAAAAGGCTGCACAGCTTTTAGAGAATATACAGATTATATAAACTACACAGCTGATAGAGGCTATGGATGTAATACTGCCTAAAAGAGGTTATAAAGACTGCTAGGTAATTTAGGCTACTCCAGCCACAAAGGCTATGCAGGTCATAGAGCTTATGTTGGGAGCAGTATCAAACCATAAGATAAAAGAATTTTTTTTCTGTGCTTACAACACTGCAGGGCTATCTGAGGTGATTAATTGCATTTTCCTGAAGATCTCAAGGAAAATGGTTGATGGATACAGAGATTAGCTTCTGAGAAACTCTTATACCCTCCTGTGGCTAACTCTCTAATTCACCTGGGCAAGCTTGAAGTGGATGGTCCCAAATATAATGGATTCTTTTGGCTGCCTTAGCAATAGCTCATTTCAATTTTTCTCAACTGGGAAAAGCAATTTTGAAATGTTTGGCTAAAACAAAAGTGGTTTAAAAGACATTGGGAAATAATTTAATGTTTTTGAAAGAAAATCTAATCCTATTAAGGTTTGCTAAATTATGATCACATATAGACATTATTTTCTCCCTTCATCTCTCTCTCCTTCCTCACTTACTTTTAGAGCGGGCAAATGCTTTCTCTAAGTATATTTCTGTAAATTAAGAAAGAGGGGGCTGAGGATGTGGCTCAAGTGGTAGCGCGCTCGTCTGGCATGCGTGCGGCCCGGGTTCAATCCTCAGCACCACATACAAACAAAGATGTTGTGTCCGCCAAATACTAAAATAAATAAATAAATATTAAAATTCTCTCTCTCTCACTCTATCTTAAAAAAAAAAAAAAAGAAAAAAGAAAGAGTGGAGGTCCCATGAAGCTGATCTTTTGCAAATTTCACTAAACATCTATAGCAGAAAAAATTTATACTGGGCTTTTGACATTCACAGATTGAATGCTCTCCATTTTGATTACTCATTAAGACCCTGACAGGGATCCACAGGCAAATGTCCTGTAAATAAATGTGAATCATGAACTTGCAGCTCGCTGAAGATCTGAAGAATTCCATCATGATTACAAAAGTATCAGTATACATTCAAATGATATTTGAGAAAAACCAACTTCCTAAAATAAAACTATTTACTACTGTTAAGGTTGGAAATAAAACTGAAGATTAAGAACATTATAATTGATAGGTATAAAATGAATTTTGAGTGAAGTCAATCATAGTTTAGATCTATAACATGGAACACCAAAACAGAAAACCTACTTTTTTCCAACTTCTATTATTTAGTTGTGGTCCCTTATTAACTAACTTACGAATTCAGAAATGTAATTTTAAAACAGGCTTTCATGAAAGTTTAGAAAAATGAATCTTTATTTTTTAAAAATTACTTATACATGACAGTAGAAAGCATTTTGGCATATCACACATAAATGGAATATAATTTCTCATTCTTCAGGTTGCACATGATTTAGAATTGCACAGGTTGTGTAATAATATATGACATAGGCCAATAATGTCTTAATCATTTGACTATGCTTAATGTTTTAATCATTTGACTGTGCTTCCTATTCTCATACCTCATATCAGAAAGTAATAATGAAGAAGATAATGTAATAATACCTTCAAAAAGCCAGGGGATGTAACTGTCAGGATAGAATTCTGTCCTGCTAAACCAGCATTCAAAGGTAGAGAGAAGGTGAAAATATTTTCATATAAGACTGAAAATTTGATTTTGGAGATAGAAGATGGCAGCGAGGGGAGTGCACTGCCCCCGTGTGCTGCTTCACTGTGTGGGAGTATGACAAGTCAGGACGGCTAAAGGCTATCTTGTTAGGAATTTCCAGCAATAGTGGGGTGCTCCGGAACCTGGAGGAAGGATTTCCATCGCACGAGGATTGGCTACGGGGACTCAAACGCGAGAGGTTTGTCGCACGGAGGGTAACACTGCTTATTCAGCAAATCGCCCCGCGGCTAGAGTCTGCAGCGCGCGCTGGGAAACGAGGAGATAGCGACGCAGGAATACAGCGCTGCAGTTTCTGCCAGCCGTGCAAACACGGTACTCAGGGCTGAATTCTGGGTTTGAGACGGGGGAAGGAAGCGGTCCATCTCGGTTCTCCACACCGGTCAGACCACAGAGGAGGCCAGCAGCCACCATGTTGGAAAGCTGACGTCACCATCCCTGTTTTCGACTGACCGCAGCTCATTCAGCCATAGAACAGGTAATTTCAGGCTGCAATTCGCCTGCGGCTTGCAGACAGATTGCTAGGGTTCAGTGCCTGGGGGCTTCTTAGAACCTGATCTTATCGGAGCGAACACCGAGCTCGGGGCGGCCGAGCCCGGAACCGCCCTGGCCCAGGGCTGGGGAGCCTGCGGAGGCTGCTTCTCGGACCCTGCTCCTATCAGAGCTTACACCGAGCACGGAGCGGCCGAGTTCCGGCTCCCGGAACTGCCCTGGCCCAGGGCTAGGAGCCCACGGAAACTGCTTCTCCATCCGGGTCCTGCTGAGGGCTGGTCAGGACTTGCCACAGTCTGGCTGGGCACAAATGCCGCAGTCTGGCTGGGCACACAATCATGAGCCACCACACAGCTTGTAGATTCAAACAGCAACTCTTTATTCCCGAACTCACACCAGCCGTCTACAATCACGTTCTGGGGAAATCCACGTTCTCTGCCCAAATCCACTTTCTCTGCCCAAATTCACCTCCACTGGGCTTCTATCTCCAAAATATACTGTCTGAATCCCGTGAGAACTCAAGGGGAACTCAGGCAGCAGGATACGCCCTATTCCCAGCAGGAATAATCTTAAACTTTAAACCTGGAACCTAAACCGGGAAACGCCCTAATCTGCCTTGGTCCTTGAACAAGGTCACCTACATTTAGTGTCACTGCAACATGGGGTACGCTGGCAAGGAAATTGTCATACCTACTTGGCTAATGGCTCCCAGCAAGGACTCACCCGTTGCTTTGGTTGCCCGGCAAGGGGAACGAAATGCCGCCATTCGCATAGGATACCAACATGGCAGAGATCTGATGTCATCAGAAAGTGGCGGAGGAGAGAACTTCATCAATACCAGCGGCGACAGAAACAGTTGGTCTCCTGGTAGGGGGGGTGAGGCACAGACACCCGAGTCTCCTCAATTTGTCGAGTCTCCTCAATTTGTCGTCGAGCCAGAGGGGAGGAGCCGGGCCGCCGCCAGCACCCGGAGCAGGCCCAGCGGCTCGCCAGTGTGGTGACCGCGTGACCCCAATTGGAGAGGGGGCGGAGCGGAGCCGCCACCCGCACCGCAAGGTGGGCAGACCCGCGACCCAGTGGTACATGGGCGTGGTAGGAGGCGCAGGGCAGAACCGCCGCCCGCGCTTGCAAGGTAAACAGACCTGTCACAGACTGGCGGGTCAGGCCCAGTGGCCTGCCAGTGTGGTACACACGTCACCCCAACTGGAGTAGGGGCAGAGCAGATCCTTCTCCCACGCCCGGATCAGGCCCTGCCAGTGTGGTGGCCACGTGACCCCAATTGGAGTGGGGGGCGGAGCGGAACCGCCACCCGTGCCCGCAGGGTGAGCAGACCTGTGACCAACCTGCAGATCAGGCCCAGGGGTCCGCAGGCGTGGTAGGAGGGGCAGGGCAGATCCGCCGCCCGCGCCTCCAAGATAGGCAGACCTCCGACAGACCGGCGGATCAGGCCCAGTGGCCTGCCGGCGTGGTACACTCGTCACCCCAATTGGAGTAGGGGCAGAACAGAGCCGCCGCCAGCGCCCAGAACAGGCCCAGTGACCTGCCTATTGCCTGCCTATCACCTGCCATTTGTCCCCCATTTATGGATCACCACATGTTAGTCTGGAGACTGCTTGCAGACTGCAGGTGGATCATGGATCACTGCCCTCTGATGTCTGCAAGTCTATTGTCACAGTACTCATAGATCTGTTTACACATGACCACAGCAATCTTGGGATACCCACTGGGGACTGCAGGTTTGCTGCCAATACTGCCACCATCTTGAGGCATGGCCACCTCAGTCTGGAGACACTGGCCAGGGCCTGGAGATACGTTGGCGTGGTACTTGTGGCTCTGGTTGCACCTGTGGTCTTTGTGCTGGGTGTGCTAGTGGCCACCATCTTGATACCTCTTTGCAGGGTCACTCCTTAGTGTAAGTGCATGTCTTGTGGTCTTTATGCAAAATGAAATGGCATTGAAATCTTGGTACTGCAGTAAAGGCTGGGGAAGCTGAAACACAGTTTCATCAGATTGCAGCTAGGTTTGTGTGGCCAGTCTGAGTCTGGCAAGCTGTGGAATGTCAGAGACTAGGGGCAGTTCCTCAGGGGAGCTCAGGTTGGAGAAACTGGAGAAACCCAGACTCTGTCCAGCTCACTGAGTCTTGAACTGCATGGGGAGAGAAAGGACTGGCTAGAGTGGGTGGGAAGACTGGAAGAGGATGTGAGAGCATATTGCCATCAGCTCATGCACCCAACTGGTCTGGCACCCAACTGGTCTGGTGTAAGGCCAAGCCCCAGCTTCGTGATTCTCTAAAAGGAAGTTTGGCATGGATGGGGCAGGGGATCTATTTTTGACAGTGTTATCATTTAGGTTTTTTTTTTTCTTTTAAACATTTATTTTATTTTATTTTTATGTGGTGGTGAGGCTCAAACCCAGTGCCTCGAACATAATTGGTGAAAACTCTACCTCTAGGCATAACACAGCCCTCATTTAGTTTTATATATGGAAACATAACACCTTGAATTTTAAAATAAAACTATCAATGCCAGGCTTTGTTCTAGGCAAAGAGGACATAGACATGAACAAAACAGCAAGGAACCTGTACTCCTATACTTGTGAGGGCTACTATTCCCGAAGTCTGACCCAAGAATTCAAGCACTAAAGAGATCTGGAGTACCGACCCCTTCTATGATGATCTAAGGTTACCATCCATGAATGTTTTACCTTCTCAATTATTCTAAAACACCCCTCTCCATGTCATTTACCTGCTCCAACCCTTTTCTACCTGTGAGATAAAGACCTCCTTAAGAAGCCCTCCCTTTCTTGCTTCTCCACTTGCATCTCCCACCCCTTATTGAGGTTTCAAGAATTCTTGTCTCATCCCTACTTGTAATTTTGGGTACTTTCCATTGTTAGACGTGCTAACTCCTTATTAGACACCAGATGGCGCCAGAACTATACTTTTGACTTTTTTAGCGTCCAACAGAGTATCTGCCTACTTATTGACTGACTTGTTTTCTAAAAATTTTAGAAAGCCCTTCAGTACTTGTTTTACAAGTAGCTTTTTAATTTTTTTCATACAAATCTTCATTAATTGTATGTATGAAATTAATCATCCAGCGGTGAAAGGGAGTTACACTCACCATCCAGTGTGTGTGTGTGTGTGTGTGTGTGTGTGTGTATGAACATACATATTTATATACATATATGTATATTTATTTTTCAAAATTTTATTCAGAAGTGGGGTAAGGGTTTCAATGCAGTCATGGCTTCTTCCTACTCCTGTTGTGCCTGGGATGTTTCAGGAGTCCTTACTAATATTGCAGGCATTTCTTTCTCTTTTCTATGCTGTGATTATTATAAGCCAATAAATAAAATAAATATATCTCAGAGATGTCAAGTGTTATCTCACTTGTGGTTGTCCATTGGGCATCTGTAGGCATCAGTGAATAATCTGTGCTTTTTGGCAAAAGCAGCTTTTAAGTCTCTTGGTATGACAAGGATTTGTGGCCATTTAGCAGAACTGTCCCCATGGATATGATTATCAACAGAATATGTATTATATAACATGATGGCATGACTTGGTAACAGGAATAAAGTGGTTTAACCTGATTTATGTATTTAAATTTATATATTTTATAGATATTTAATATACATATAATTGTATACTTATATATTTTGAATATATGTATCTCTCTGTCTCTCTCACACACATATATGTTTATAATATTGTCTGTAGGATAAGCTGGTTTTGGGGATGGATTGAGGTGAGTGTAATGGTGAAAACACCAAGGGCAATTGCTGAATTTTTGACGTGAGCACTCTAGGGTACTTGCTGATACCCAATCCTGTATGGGGCAGAAAGACCGCATGAGACAGGGAAAAGAGTGCTGTCTTGAGGAAGGCTTTTGCATTGATGTTTGTGATTTCTCTTAGATATCCACATGAACATGTCTGAAGGTGAGAGGAGAGGAGTGGGAAGAAAATGGATATTTGGAGGCAGGGGAATGTGGAAAATTCTGCCATGAGACTTAGCATAATCCTGGGTGTGGGTGAAGATACAGAAGTACAAGGAGCATTTCTCTGAGCTGGGGACACACCTATATTTAGCAATGGAAAAGAGAAGTCTATGAAGGAGACGGAGAGTGAGGGCATCCAGTTAAGGAGATAGAAAACCAGGGAAATGGGCTGGGGATGTGGCTCAAGAGGTAGCCCGCTCACCTGGCATGCATGCGGCCCAGGTTCAATCCTCAGCACCACATACAAACAAAGATGTTGTGTCCGCTGAAAACTAAAAAATAAGTATTAAAAAATTAACTCTCTCTCTCTTTCAAAGAAAAAAAAAAAAGAAAAAGAAAACCAGGAAAATATAATGACATGGATTTCTGGAAGAGATGATTTTAAAAAGAAAGGTAGAACTTCTTGTTCTGAAAACCACTAAAATGTGAACTATAGGGTGACAAAGGAGGGACCTTGAGATTTGGTGCCCTAGTGGTTTCTGATGATCTCAGTGGAACCCCTGTTCTCATGTGGTGAGAATTGAAGCCAATTGGATGATTTATGGAAAAATTAAGGTCAGCATAGTAAAAGCAGTAGCTGGAGATTGTTTTTCTGATTGTGTACAATGAGATAAAGGGGACTCAGCCAGGTGTTAACATTTATGGTCTCTGAGATGTGGGGAGAAGTTCATTCCAGCAAGTGCTTGTTTGTAGCTGCAGAAATCTTTTTTTCTATTACTGTGTTTGCCACCTACACCCTGGAATTGATTTTTTTAAAGTAATATGGAAGCTCAATAGTAATTTCTTGAGAGTAGAAAGGGTGCTGGGGCAGGACAAGGGATGAAAGTAGAAGATAGATAATTAGATATGATCACTGTGTACCATGCATTTGGAAATATTATGCTCGATTCCATTAACATGTGCAATAAATATTTGTTAATTAAAAAAAATTAAAAGTAATTATTCTATTTGATTACTAAAAGGTAGGCACTCAACATCGAGGGAGAGAATATCCTATAGTTTGTTTCCTGCTTGCGAAAATGGTCATTGTCAGTTACTTGTAAAAATAATTGATTAAATAATTTTGGAAGGAATAGTATGGATTTGAAATGCCTTTTTGCCACAGCATAATGAGGTTACCTGATGGTCACTGAAATATTTGAAGTGCTACAGTCCATCCATTTTCAAAGTAGTAGTTTGTGCCAGGTTCATCCTTTGGGAATGTAATACTTTCCCCTTATTCCTTAACTATTTGTTGCATTTAAGTCACTGAGTCTGCCCACTCCTAATAAGACAAGGATGCTAAGCTCCACATGAAGGAGGGGATGCTATTCTCCTGTATTGTTTTGAACTCTTCTATATGAAAGATTTGTCTGTTCTCATCACTTTTTATCAATGAAGTCAATTATTTTTTTATCACTAAATACATATGAGTTTGTTGCTTTCACTGATATTTTACTGTTAAAGGTTTTTATTTTATTGCTCATATTTTTTTCAGCTTTCACTCTTTCAGGATCTTTTACTTTAGTTCTTATGCCATTTGTCAGGCATCCACATGTGGGACACCTTGGGAGACTCTCCTCCTACTCTTTCTTCTCTTCCTCCTTCTATGTTCAGGCTCATTTTTTAGTTTATCTTACCAGATCCTAGAATCAGCACCTTCTGCAGTGAAATATGCTCCTTTTTACTGGTATTTTTAGGGCAACTTGTGTAATTTGTCAGGCCCAATGCAAAATGAAAACTTAGAGTCCCTGTCTAAAAGCAGGTGACCTGTGCCATTGACAGCATGCCACAGAAATCTATTTCTTTCTTCTGTGATCTCTTTACATGTCATAGTACACTTTATGTGTATTTTAGTTGTCCTTCTTATTACAGCATTTTAAATTATTAGCAAGACTTCTAACATTTATCGTTAAGTATGACATATCAATTCTAAATGCAAACTTACAAGTAAGTCATATTGTAGCGCTTGCACATCCATGTTGTGTTCATTAATGCCAAAGCATTGAATATGTTACACAGAATCGGTGCAATAGTTTTTACTACACTTTGATAACTGTGGACAGTTTCTCCAACTGATTTGTAAATGAGTTTGAAAGAACTGGAAGAAAAGTGACTGTGGATCACCCTGCTTTACCTTTCCCTTCACATCCTCAGCTGGAGAGGTGGGTTAACACACAGAAGTATCTTGAGTGACAAAGCTGTCTTCTTTCTGTATTTTAATCTAATTCTGGTTGGACGTTAATGTGTGGCCTCCCTGGGTTTCATCACCCTCCCTTTTTTTACTTATTTGTGGTTAGAACATGGTCATGTTTTACCGAACTCTCTCATAGCTCCCATATTTCCTTGGCCCACTGGACTTCTGTGACTATGGGAATGAAAACTCAATGTGCATGAGGTGGCCAAATGCAGTACACCTGCAGGTTACATTTATGTGCTGGGTTCATACCAGTAGTCCATTGCCTTCTTGGAATTTACTTATGAAAAATAAGTAGTAAGATAAAAATCAATAAAAATTATGATAGCAACAGCAGAATATTTATTCAAGGACAGGTCCACTTTGAGCAGAAATCCTGACTGTGTAGGAAGAGCATCTTGGGGCTAGTCCACCTTTCCCTACCTTCTGCCTCCTCCTCTCTCTCTCCATCATCCTTCTCTCCCTTCATCCCTTCCTTCCTTCCTCCCTTGCACAATAGTAAGAATACTAAGTAGGATATATGTACTCTGAAAACATAAGTGAATATTATAGTATTGTAAAGCTTTAAGTACAGAATTATTCTGCAAATATCTAGAAGTTGTTTATCTTATACAATTGAAATTTTATATCCATTGAAGATTCAGCACCCCATTTTACCCTAGCCACATTTCTTTGCAAACAACATTCTACTCTCTGTTTACATTTTTTTTTGACACTAGGATTGAACCCACAGCATTTAATCACTGAGCCACATCCCCAGATTAATTTTTTTTTTTTTAATTTAGAGACAGGGTCTCACTCAGTTGCTTAGGGCCTGGCTAATTTGATGAGGCTGGTTTTTAACTTCTGATCCTCCCACTTGAGCTTCTCAAACCACTGGTATCCAAGATATGTCCCACTGTGTCCAGCTTGTTCACTGTTTTTTCCTCAAGTTTTTTTATTGTAATAGAGACATAGGGATTTTTTGTGTGTATTTTACACTTTATACTATTCTCAGGTGATGTGTAAGTAATTTATCTCATTCCAACAGTTGAATCTTTTCCCTGTTCATGCTTTACTGTGCTGTGCAGAAGCTTTTGGTTTAATGAAATTATACCTGTCTGTTAATAGATCCTGTCCCCTGTTCTTTTACTGTCATAGCCAAAGGACCATTTCCTAAAGCAATGTTGTTAAGTGTTTCTTCTGTGTTTTCCTTTTATATTTTGCTTACAAACTTATGCTCTTCTTTCTTTTTTTTCTATTTTAGATTGAAAAATATCAACTTCAACTGCTTGTGTGGTATAGCATGATACTTTAATACATGTAACACTGTGTAGTGATCAAATCAGAGTAAAAATCATATTCGTCACCTTAGTAGGATGGGAAGAGATTGGTAAATGGGACCCCAGTATTTTATTCCAAGAATTTTACAGATTCATATCTCACTGTTACATTTTTTCCTCTTTGAGTTGATGTTTTAATATGGTGTAAGATAGGTTTTGGTTTTCTTTCTTCCACATGTTGATAGTGAGTGTCCTCAGCACCATCTGTTAAAGAGACTATCCTTTATCCATTCTGTGTTATTGGCCCTCTTCTCAAAGATGAGTGTGAAGTGAATGTGTGGGCTTATCCTTCTTCTCTTTACTGTGCATTGGTCTGTATATTGCCTTCTATTTCAGTAAAACGGTGTTTTAATTCTTATAGTTTGTAATTTGTTTGATTCTATCTTTTTTGCATTTGTTACAATTAGCTATACATAACAGTATAATTGACACAGCATATATAAATGAAGTATAACTTCACATTTTTCTTGTTGTACATGATGTAGAATTGCACCAGTCATGTAATTGTATAAGCATGCAGGGTAATAATATCTGATCCATTTCATTATCCTTCAAAACCTCATACTTCTTTACCTCCCTTCACTTCCCTCTCTCTAATCCAAAGTGCATTTATTCTTCTCTAGTGCCTTCCATTGTGAATTAGCATCTGCACATGAGATAAAATATTAAGCCTTTGGAAGTTTGCTATTGGTTTATGTACCTTAGCATGGTATTCTCAAGTTCCATCCATTTGCCGGCAAGTGGCATAATTTTATTCTTTTTAGGGTTAAGTAATATTACACACACACACACACACACACACACACACACACACACATATATATATATATATATATATATATATATATAACATTTTATTTATCCATTCATCTGTTGAAGGGTACCTAGGTTGTTTCCATACTTTAGCTATTGTGAATTTACCTACTCTACATTGACGTGGCCGCCAGAAATGCATGAGTGTACCTTTTCTCCCACATCCTCATGAACACTATTATTGCTTGTATTCTTGATAATTGCCACTATGGCTGTAGTGAAATTAAATATGGAAATAGCTTTGATTTGCATTTCTCTAATTGCTAAAGATGATGGTCTTTTTTTAAAATATATGTTTGTTGATCAATTGTATTTCTTCTTCTGTGAAGTGTCTGTTCAGTTCCTTAGTCCATTTATTGATGGGTTATGTCTCTCTCTCTCTCTCTCTCTCTCTCTCTCTTTTTTTTTTGGCATTAAGTTTGTTGAGTTCTTTACATATCTTGGAGTTACTGCTCTATATGTGTGTTGTAAAGATTTATTTTCCCATTCTGTAGTCTCTCTTTTCATGTTATAGATTGTTTCCTTTGTGGAGAATAAGCTTCTTAGTTTGAATCCATCCCATTAATTGATTCCTAATTTTACTGTTTGTGTTTAGGAGTCTTGTTCAAGAAGTCAAGTCCTAATGATGAGGATGTGGATCTTCTTTTTTTTTCTGTTAGGCACAGGGTCTCCATTCTCATGTCTAGGTCTTTGATATACTTTGAATTGATTTTTGAGCACAGTGAGAGATAGAGGTTTAATTTTATCTTTCTACACATGGATTTTCAGTTTTCCCAGTACCAATTATTGAAGAGGCTATCTTTTCTTCAATTTATGTTTTGGGCACCTTTTTCTAGTAGGAGATTGGTCTACATGTCTTTTGGTATCTTTTTTTTTTTTTTTTTTTTTTACTATTTCTCTGTAGTATAGTTTAAGGTCTAGTATTGTGATGCTTACTGATTCACTCATTTCAAAAGAAAAATAGATACAACTTTTTTTTGTTTTAACATATCTCTCTACTTTTAATGTTTTTGCACATTTCTATGGTATGTTAATTACTATGACTTTAACATAAATTTAATATACTCCTTGTTTCTCATAGAAAATGAAAATAGATCAATGTGAAATACTTTTGAGTATGAATAATTCTGTCATTTTTATATGTCCAAATCTGAGAAACTAGAGAAATGACCAGTTATTACAGTATGGGATACCTGTGGCCTCTGGAAGTAGGGAGCTTGGACTTTTCTTCACCGTTGACCACGATATTTTTTCATCATGACCATGTAATGTGTACTACCTATTTTCACATTTTTTTCTATGATGAAAAATTTAAACATATATTGTTGATCCTTGATTTTCTAGGTTCAACTCCAAGCCCTTGTAAGTGATGTTCTTCTCTAGTATGTGCCTTCATGTCCCCTATACTCAAATTCTCCAGCCTGTGAGGTGGGTTTCTCTCAGCTACCCATTCAATGGGACATCTAATACCAAAGAAATGAGGAAATTCATCTTTCTTAATGTGGCCAGATACCAAATATCAGTTTTTATTTTCAGGAAGGCAATAAAAATGAGGACTCTCAAACCCTGAGGTACTGGCAAAATGTATCGTCCTAAGATTGGAGCAGCCAATTCCAAAACTAGTTTGTGCCAGTGTTTGTAACAAAGAAGAAAGTGAAAATGTAAAAGACCTTCACTGTTGCAGCCCCTCTGGATGTCCCTGAAGCCCCATAAGGCCTGTCACCAATGACACCACATCTCATGACCCTAGTAAAGGCCATGGCTGCTAAGTTAAAAACTATGTCTCTTGTCTCATTCCAAAGTAAATTAGTCAACTAAAGCTAATTTCAAGATACAAATATTATATTTTTATTTTTAATATTTATATTAAAGTAAAAAATTAAATCTACATTAGTAAAAATTAAATTTCTATTCACTATAATCCCTCTCCAACTCATTAATGTTAGACTTAACATAGCCAATAGATGACTTTTGTCAAAACTCAGGAACAAATAAAGATGTTAAATTATTATTATTATTATTATTATTATTATTTAAATACTTGTACTATTGTCTATAAATTAAGCTAAATACTATTGCTCTTTTCAATTTATTAAATAAAAAAGGGGGAAAACAAGACCCCATAGGCACACTTAGATATTAGAAAATTTTTTCTTAATTGTGACACTGAGAGTCTTACTGCTACTAAACATGATTCAGTAAATTAAATCAGATTTCAAAGGAGACTTTAAACTTGTTGTCATAATAATTACTGAAAAACCTGGCACAGGAAGGTAAATTTCCAGCTGCAAAATTTACAGCATTGCAGCTTCATGAGTTTGCAAAGTAAGTAAAAATTATGGGGGGGAAACTTCTCTGACCCAATTTCTCAGGACCATTTTTAATGTACACTGCGGTGTGTACTGGAAAGTCCACCCATAAATAATTTGACTTAAACTATACTTCCAAGATCCTTCATAGTAAGATAAATGCTGATGGAAGGGTTGAAACTAAGTTAAATCCTAGATTAATTGTACTGACTATAATGGTCAATTTTACCTATGTTTATCATATGGTAAAATGTCTGTCTGGAAGTACCTTTTGAGGAAAAGAAAGCATATAAGAAACCTAAACCAGCCCATCAGGCTAGTTCTTAAAGATTAATACTATATTTGCTTATTTGGACAATAGTCAGAAAGATTATTAAAATAAATTTTGTTCCTATACAGGCCAGTTATTTACATAAAATATCCACCAATGTAATATTGCTCAAAACATTCTACAATAAAAATTGACACCTTTCATAAATGGATGGATTGTGAAAATGCCTTGCCAGTATAACAAAAGCTGCCTAGAAATAGTGTGTATATTTTAGACTGGTCTCCCAGAATAGACAAAGGTAATTATTTAAAGATGCCATTACACTTAGAGGTTTATTGGTATTACCCTAACTTTCAGTGAGATGGCACTCAGAAGGATGTTTAAATTCTTGACTTCCGCCTTCAGATTTTTACATTTACTAAAAAACCTAAGAGACCCCTTAAACATGAGAAATAAAACTTTTCTCATTTTATTACTAGTTATTGTCAGCTAATATTTCAGAGCTTTAATGTGCTGAAGTTACCGTTCAGGCTTCAAAACAGGTTCATGCCAATTAACCAGACCTAAACAAAGTCTTGATCTCATGATCCTGGAAGTTACTACATTAAATATGACTCTTTGCTTCTACAATCACAGCCTTTGTGGCTACGTGTCAAACTTACAACATATGAATCCTCTTCATAATTTGACTTAAATTGTACTTCCAAGATCCTTCATAGGAAGATAAGTGCCGGCTCTGGTGCGGGGAGTGGGCTTCGCTTTGGGGTCGCAAGGCCTCATCTCTCCGCTGAGGCCGGTTGCCGCGCGGGGTTGGTGGCCAACGGCGCTGCACCTGCGGGCCCCCTCCCGCCCCCATCACTGCCTGCGGGGCTCAGGCCTGGCGGGTCCTGCCGGCGCGAGCTTCCTCCCCGCGGCCCCTGTCCTGCCGCCCGCCCGCCCGTGCGCACCTCGGCCTACCCTCCCACGGGGAGCCGCCTGCGGGGGGCGGGGGGCTGCCCTCCAGCTGCGAACTTTGCTGCTGAACATGGATGAGTGTGATCGGCGCTTTCGGGAGGTGCTGCCGCAGCTGCGGGAAGGGGCGCCCCGGGCAGGCGGTGTCGGCGACAGCCACTTTGTCAAGCTGTAGCGGCTGCTGCTACCCTGACTGGGCTTCACCTGCCGCCTCGCTTTCTCTTTTTGCCGCGTGCTGGCCTATGGGCCTGCAGCTGTGGACAGGGCAGTCCTGCAGTCGGGAAGGCGAACTCGGGGTGCATCCGCCTCGGCCGACTTGCCCGCGGCCTGGGCACTGCCGCCGCAAAGGCTTAGGCGCAGGGTGCAGCGCTATTGGGACCGCTGCGCCCCAGCGAGCCAGGAAGGAGGAGGGGTACCTTTTTGTGCAGTGTCCAGAATCCCCTCTGGAATCCCGCAGCCCCCTCCCTTCAAGAGATCCGGCCGCTGGACCCTGGGCGGGGGAGGACGAGGACAATTCCTGTTTTGAGATTTTTAGGAATTTTGATAGCCAACAGGATTTTAATTTTAGTTTAACCCAAGCGTCCACCAGTCTGCAGTGCAGGAAAAAGGGACGGGCTGTTTCTCTGTGGCAGGATTTGCCAGCTTCTAAAAGATGGGGTTTGCTGAGGTTCCCTGAGGCCATTTTTCCACCTTCAGCCAGGAGAACTTTTTACACCCTTCGAAGTACAGCAGAAAAGCAAAGAGGCCACTAGGCCTTGAGAAATGACTGCCATTTTGAAGAGAAGAGTCATCTTCTTAACTTATCTTATTAGCTCAGATTGATTACTGTGATTTTGGATTCCAGGTTGATGCTGGCCCAGGATGGATCAGACCTGTGAACTATCTAGAAGAATTTGTCTGCTACCCTTTTCCAGTCCAGTGAATTTAGATGCCCCTGCAGACAAGGACAGCTGTTTCGGTAATGGTCAATCCAATTTTTCTGAGCCACTTAATGGGTGTACTGTGCAGTTGTAGGCTGCCAGTGGAACATCCCAAAATGCTTATGGACAAGATTCTCCATCTTGTTACATTCTACTGCGGAGACTACAGGATTTGGCCTCCATGATCAATGTAGAATATTTAAATGGGTCTGCTGATGGATCAGAATCCTTTCAAGACCCTGAGGAAAGTGATTCAGGAGTTCAGTCGCCAATTGTTTGCACTTCCTTGAGTCCTGGTGGTCCAACAGCACTTGTTAAGAAACAGGAACCCTCTTGTAATAACTCCCCTGAACTCCAGTTAAAAGTAACAAAGATGATCAAGGATGGCTTTCTGCACTTTGAGAATTTTACTTGTGTGGACGATGTAGATTCTGAAATGGACCCAGAACAGCCAGTCACAGAGGATGAGAGTATAGAAGACATCTTTGAGGAAACTCAGACAAATGCCACCTGCAATTATGAGCCTAAATCAGAGAATGGTGTAGAAATGGCCATGGGAAGTGAACAAGACAGCACGACAGAGAGTAGACACAGTGCAGTCAAATTGTCATTCTTGCCATTAGCTCCTCAAACTGAAACACAGAAAAATAAGCAAAGAAGTGAAGTGGACGGCAGCAATGAAAAAACAGCCCCTCTCCCAGCCCCCTTTTCACTAGGAGATACAAAAGTTACCATAGAAGAGCCATTAAACTCAATAAATTTATCTTTTCAGGATGATCCAGACTCCAGTACCAGTACATTAGGAAACATGCTAGAATTACCTGCAACGTCATCATCATCTACTTCACAGGAATTGCCATTTGTAAGCAGTTTTGGTACAAATTAAATATATACATGAATGTATATACACAGGCCACTTAAAGAGAAGCTTAAAACTAATTTGTTTTTGGTTATCAGTTCACAGTTGAAAGCTAATTATAAGCTTTAATGGGGGAAATTTTACTTTGATTTTAAAATTTGTGTCTTATGAGTGGTTCCTTTTGGCTTTTCCAATAAATCTCCATTGAGGATTGACTAAATGTTAAATTTATAAGGGCATTTGATTGAGTTCAAATTTAAGTTTTCAAGATGTAGGAATACATTTTATTATCTCTTACAAAAAACAAAAACTTGGTATTGCTAGTATCATGAATGTAGGTGAACCAGTTCCTTACTTCAGAGTCCTGTTTCCACATAAGGCATGGCTTGTTTTTTTTTTGGTCAGTGGGTGACTTGCTGTAGGTTGAAGTACATTTTAAGTACAGATTGAAAATGGCTAAGAAGAAAAAGGTTTCCTGGATATCAGTCAACTTAAATTAGGTTGATTTTTCTGAACTCCTTGTGAAGGTATAGGACGTCCTAGGCTTTTGATGGTTGCCACCATCAGGGTAGGCTCTTTAGTCTTTCCTGATTTTAAAATTTGAAGCATATTTATATGAGTGTGTATGTGTATGGAAATGGAGAAGAACTCACTTGAGTTTTTCAGTATTGTAATACTGTTAAAGGGTGGTAAATGATAAGGTTATTATTTATTAGAAATTAATGTAAAATTTCTTGACCTCTTTATTTAACTAAATGATCAGTTGACTTCTCTTAGCCTTGGTTTCATCACTTCTAAAATCCAAAAGTACTTTGATTTCTAAGATTCCTGCTCCTTTCAGCTTTAAATATGATTTTGTTTCTCTCTAAATATCACATTGTCGTGGTCAGAGGTAGTGTCACCAAGAAGATATTTTTTCTTAATTTTTTTTTGCCAACAAATCCCTCATAATATGAAGATTTTATAAAAAGGATTTTGATAATATGTAATGATTGCTTTGAGTGCCTTAAACATTCACTGTAGCACACATCCCTGTTGTTCTTTATAGTTACAGAGGGAGAATGTGGGTATGTTGAGTTTGTTTCTGTTGATTCATATCTTAAACTTATTTAAATATACTTTAATAATCTGGTTTTTAGTTTGGAAGTTGCAAATTTAAAAAATATTACTGTGGTGGTTATCATGAGTTTGTATTGTCCCAGACACATTGAGGTGGATAGGGTGTTTTGAAAACCTTCCAGTGGGGGTTGACGATGGTGGCAGCACAGGCCTGTAATCCCAGCAGCCCAGGAGGCTGAGGCAGGAGAATCTCAAGTTTGAGAACAATCTCAGCAACTCAGCAAGGCCCTGTCTCAATGATAGAAAAAGTTGGGGAAAAAAGTTCAGTGGAAAATAGACCTGGGTTCAATCCCCGGTACAACAAAACAAAACAAAGCAAAACTCCGACAGCTGATGAGAAAGATCACTCTGACAGCTGATGAGACAGATCTTTTTTTTTTTTTTTTTTTTGGTATCAAGGATTGAACACAGGGATGCTTAACCACTGAGCCATATCCCCAGCTTGTTTTATTTTTTTATTTTGAGACAGGGTCTTGCTAAATTGCTGAGGCTGGTTTTGAACTTGTGATCCTCCTGCCTCAGCCTCTAGAGTGGCTGGGATTACAGGCCTTTGCCATTATTCCTGGAGAGACAAATCTTTTGCTTGGGTTCATGTTGGAATTTATTGTAGGCTGGGCACAGTGGTACATGCCTGTAATCCCAGTTATTTGGTAGGCTGAGGCAGGAAGATTGAAGTCTGAAGATGAGCCTGGACAATTTAGTAACACTCTGTCTCAGAATTAAAAAAAAAAAAAAAAAGGCTAGGGCTAGGCTGGGCTCAATGCTCCTGTAATTGTAGTGGCCAGACGGGAGGCTGAGACTGGAGGAATAGGAATTCAAAGCCTCAGCAAAAGCAACTCAGTGAGAACCTATTTCTAAATAAAATACAGAATAGGGCTGAAGATGCTGCTCAGTGGGTAAGTGCCCCTCAATTGTTCCATCGCCATACCAAAAAAAAAAAGGGGGGGGGGGGCTAGGAATGTAGCTGAACACCCCTGGGTTCAATCTGTACTGCCACAATGGAAAAAAAAAAAGAGAGAAAACTTTATTGTACATGTATGTAGTTTTGTCTTTGTTTTCACATAAATTTTAGATTGAGGATGGAGATAAAGGTATTATTGAAAGCATACAAGCATAAATGTAAACCTGTCTGATTCTCATTAAACAGAAGTTAATTGAGTACTGGTCCTTTTTTTTTTAATATTTAGTTTTTAGTTGTAGCTGGACACAATACCTTTATTTATTTTTATGTGGTGCTGAGGATTGAACCCAGGGCCTTGCAGGTGCTGGGAAAGCGCACTACCACTGAGCCATAACCTCAGCCCCTGAGTATTGGTTTCATTTGAGAAAACTGAGAATCATGGAGCCTATAGATAGTATGCTATGGTCTGTAACATGGTAGTTGACAAATTTGTTTAAATGTAGAAATTTTTTTTTCAGGGAGAAAATCAAGAGACTACAAGTTCCTGATTTATTCATTTAGATCTTTGGTTCGAGCTTCTGGTTGAAATTTGTTGCTTTATTTTCGCCATTTATTTGTTTATTTATGGTACTGGGGATTTAACCTAAGGTCAGTTTACCACTGGGCCACATCCCTAGCCCTTTTTTCAGATTTTTTTTTTTTTTTTTTTTTTTGGTCCTGAGGATTGAACCCAGGGGTGCTTAACCACTTAGTCACATCCCCAGCCCTTTTTTATATTTTACTTAGAGAGAGGGCCTCACTGAGTTGCTGATGCTGACTTTGAACTTTTGCTCCTCCTGCTTCAGCCTCTTGAGCTGCTGGGATTACAGGGGTGCACCACTGTGTCTGGCTCATTCCTAGCCCTAATTGTTTTTTTTTTTTGGTGGTGCTGGAGATTTAACCCAGGGCCTTGTGCATGCAAGGCAGGCACTTAACTAACTGAGCTATATCCCCAGCCCAGCTCTAACCCTTTTTATGTTTTATGTATTTGTTTTTTAAACAATATTTTTCTCAGGCATCTGAGAAATTTTCCCTGGGATTCTAGTCTTCTCCCCCAAACCTGTCAGTAACCAGTTCCCCTTCAGCTGTCAACCCCTTGTAGCTGGGGAGGCCAGGAAAGGGTTTCTGCAGGGCAGTGATGTGCACAGTTTAGCCAGCCTGTAAAGTTAGCTCAAGTGAAGAGGACCAGGAGGCATGTGGTGCAGGGGTGGAGAGTCTGCCATGGACATGATACCTTTGCTTAACTCATTTATATGTGGCACTGAGGATCAAACAGTGCTGGGCCAGCGCTCCACCACTGAGCTACAATCCCAGCCCTATGTTTATTTTGAGACAGGGTCTTGCTAAATTGCTTAGGGCCTTGCTAAGTTGTTGAGGCTGGTCTTGAACCTTATGATCCTCCTGTCTCAGCCTCTAGAGCTGCTGGAATTATTGGTGTGTGCCACTGTGCCCGTTGACATGGATTTTAAACTGAGGACTTAAAAGTGAAGTCAACCTCAGAATGCAAATTTGGCTAAACAATATAATTTGGGAAAGATGTAATTAAAAATAGTTCTTCTATGTAGCCTTACAGTTTGTTGTTTTTTTTTTTGTACTAGGGATTGAACCCAGGGACAGTTAACCACTGAGCCATATCCCCAGCCCTTTTTATTTATTTATTTTTAAAATCTTATTTATTTATTTATTTTCTATCTTTATTTCACTTATTTATTTTTATGTGATGCTGAGGATCGACCCAGGGTCTCGCACATGGGAGGCGAGTGCTCCACCGCTGAGCCACAACCCCAGCCCTTTATTTTTGTTTTGAGACAGAGTCTCACTAAGTTTCTTGTGTCCTCGCTAAGTTGCTGAAGCTGGCTTTGTTGTGATCCTCCTGCCTCAGCCTCCCAAGTTACTGGGATTATGCCCAGCTGTCACCATATGCTACTGACATTTGAATTCACTTTTTTTTTTTTTTTTTCCTGTGGTGCTGGGGATTGAACCCATGGCTTTGTACATTCAAGTTAAGTACTCTACCAACTCAGCTATATTCCCAGCCCCCTGTACTGTTCACATTTTAAGTTCATTGATACCACAGGTATGGAGCCTATGCTCAGGGATAGGAATTTTGAAAATTCTTAGCATTATTGCCTTTTATTCTGTTTGTAATATTATAAAATTCTTTCTCTAGACAGTGGGAAGGAGTAGTTATTATGGTTGTAAACCCAGTCTAGAATTAGAAAGATACATCAATCAAGAAAATCTGTAAGCATACCGTTTGCATCCTGTCACAAAGGAGCAGCCTCTTCACTTTACTCTCTGGTGTTCTTCAAGTTTTGTTTAGTGGTGCTAGGATTAGACCCAAGGTCTTTTGCATGCCAGGCAGACTCTCTATCACTGCACTATATGCCTCCTGATCCTCTTCATTTATTTTCTGGGTACAGTGATATAAAATGATTGTCATTACGATTTATTTTTTGGGTACCAGGGATTGAATTCAGGGGTACTCGACCACTGAGCCACATCCCCAGCCTCATTTTGTACTTTATTTAGAGACAGGTTCTTATTGAGTTGCTTAGCACCTCGCTTTTGCCGAGGCTGGCTTTGAATTCGTGATTCTTCTGCCTCAGCCTCCTGAGCTGCTGGGATTATAAGCGCGTGCCACTGTATCCGGCTCTCATTATAGTTTATAATCCTGACCTTGTTCTTATATTTAATCTTCTAATTCCTCCCAGTATACAAAGGCTTTGTGCATAGTATGTGTAGATAATATCTTGAAGAAGAATTGACCCCAGAGCTACAGCTTCTTGTTTATTAACTACTTTGGTCTATATCATTTCATTGGGTCTTTATAATCTTGTGTGTCATAAAATTGGCAGAATCGTGCACACCTGCAATCCCAGCAGTACAAGAGGCTGAGGTAGGAGGATAGCAAGTTTTTATTTTTTTATGGTACCTATGATTGAACTCAGGGGTATCTAACCACTGAGCCACATCCCCAGCCCTTTTTTTTTTTTTTTTTTTGTATTTTATTTAGAGATAGGGTCTTGCTGAGTTGTTTGGGAACAGCTTGGAAGCCCTTGCTAAACTGATGAGGCTGGCTTTGAACTTTCGGTTCTGTTGCCTGAGCCTCTCAAGTCTCTGGGATTATAGGTGTGCGCCATGCCAACCCCATCTTTCTTTTTTGAGAAGAAAATTGATCTCTCCATATCTCTGTTGATCTGCTCTCTGACATTTTTTTTAAAGATTTTGTTTTATAATTACTCTTTTCCTCTAGGATCTATGTTCTCATTCTCTCCATTACGTTACCATTTCCTGGGAAAATAAGGAACATTTAAAGGAATCTTACCCTGTCCTATAACTCATGAAGTTATTGTGCCCATTTATAGGTGATGTTCTCAAAACAGGCATCTATTTTATTTATCTCTAATGTTCTTGTTTTGATTTTGTATCCTCCACTTTGCTGAAACTGTTTTTTAATAAATCATAAATGACATTTAAAAAAAAGCCAGGATGTATTATTTGTGATACTGATTATTTTATGTTCCACAGGATATTTTGCTCTCACCATTTAAAGTTTCAGAAAATGAATTCAAGAATGATTTAAAAGACACTAAACACTACACAATAAGGAGTATAGGAATCCCTTAATACACATGTGACACTCTAGGATGTGTTAAAGATGAAAAACGTTCTATGTGGACATACTGAATTTATGTCTTGACTCTCATTTTTTTTATCTACACAGTAACAACACACTTTAGAGAACATTCAAGCAAAAATTCACAACATTATATGTATTCATCAGAAGCCCAAGCACATATGCTTTTTTGGCTTTTTCTAATTTTTACTATTTTTACACATTTCATTTTCGGTGATCTTAAAAATATCTACTTTTCAGAATCTGTTATTTCTCATTTGGAGAAAGAACAAAATTACAAAGCAAGAGACACAAGAAAGCTACTTTGTATATTCCTTACTTTGACCATATTACATTTGATGATATTAACATCAGTGGGAATTTCACAGGGCTACAGTTTAGAAACAAAAAACAAGACCACCAAACAGACACAAATACATTCACTCAGCACAAAGTGAAAAAAACATGAACCAGCAAATCCCCTCTTCTCACTTAAGTAGAAGACACAAGCAATACAGAAATCTGCCAGTCTTCAAAAACAAAAATATATCTGATTAGGAAATTTGTCAGAATCAGCCATATACTTTTGAACACTTCAAATAATAAAATATGTTCAAATTTATTTTAGAACAAAATATTTTATAAAGAATAAGGACTGAGAAGTTATTTAAAGGATAGAATACTTTCTAAAGTCACATAAATAGGTCACATTGTCAGTAAGCAACAGTTAAGAAAAAAATCAAAATAAAATAATAAAGAATTTGCCTTACCATGCTTTTACTGTTTATAACGACAGTGTTGGCATCTTTCAATTATAATTTGCAAATATGTACACAGCCTGAACAAACACTTTCTATATTTGATACTACCACTTTAGCAGAATTCACTTTTGTCTCATAGTCAATTCAACTTGCAAAACATCCATGGACATTCCTAATGCTTCTAAAAGGAATAATCAGAAATATAACGTCTTAAAATAATAGAAACTCATTCTTTTATACTTATGGATGTTTTCATATCATGACACAGGATCATTCTAGCCTATAGTGGCTACTAGTATTTTTTTCTATGGTGACAAATATTTTCTTCTTTTTGTGGTGATAGAGACTTTAAAAGACAAACTGCATTTTTATATATAGAACATGGTGCTGTCACAAAAGTGTAAAACATTCAAATTGCATAGAATCCGAGAACCATAGCAATATTGGTGGTAGATCCTCCATTGAGCTTATTCTTATTCTTGCACAGAAAATGTAACAGAATTACACAAAAGAAAATTCATGCACAGTGGATGAAGAAGGAGAGGGGACACTGAGCCAGCAGAATAAAACAAGACAGGTCAAAGACCCACAAATCTGAGCGAGATGGACAGAGAGAGGACAGAGCCACGTTCAGAGTGCAGGTCTTTTTTTTTTTTTTGAACTCGTGAAACTCTCCCAATTCCATGGAGCCTTGGAGTATTCCAACTAACACTCTATTTACACTTTCTTCCAGTCCTTGGTCATCCTCTGACCATAAATGTGCATGTTACTTATTTGAATATTGGGAAGGAAGAAGACTACATATTATCAGTTATCTCTGTTACTAAAATTCTAAGACATTTCCCTGTATATTTCTATGGATTTATAAATCTGAAGGCCATTTTAAAAAAATATTTAAATCAAAGAACACCCAGTGATCAAAGTTAAAACATAAAGTGTGAGAAAAATACTTGCAGAATACATATGTAGTGAAAAGTTGATATGTCAGAATGAATGATGTGTTATATTTGTGAGGAAAAAACATAAAAGACATACCAAAAGAGTAAAGCGTAGTCAAAATGTTTCTAAATAGACTTAACAAAAGTGGAAATATTCAACTGTCAAATAAATATATAAAAAGGAGTACAAATCACTACTACTAAGGCAAGTTAATACTAAAGCCAATTCACTATTGCATACCCATCAGGAAGAAAAACAGAAATACAAAGACAAAAAGATTAAAAAAAGACTAAGATTACAAACATATTAATCGACTGGAATTGTCATTTTCCGTTTGCCAATCAAAATTTTAGAGCCAAAAATAAATAATTGATAATGTTGAAACTGGACTTTTGAGCTGTAACTATAATCCCCAATTTGCCAATTTCTTCTGGTTCTTGTCAAACAATTTTTGAAGAATAAAATTTATGGGCCCTCAGGAAAAGTAAGATTAAACAGAGTAGAATTCATTTAAGCAAGAAGAGATACCCAGATGCAGTGGCACATGCCTGTAATCTGACTGGCTCAGGATGCTGAGAAAGGAGGATCATGAGTACAAAGCAGTCTCAGCAAAAGTGAGGTGCTAAACAGCTCAGTGAGACCCTCTTTCTAAATAAAATACAAAACTGGGCTGGGGCTGGAGCTCATTGGTCAAGTGCCCCTGAGTTAAATCTTTAGTACAAAAAAAAAAAAAAAAAAAAAGAACTACCAACATACATGAGAGAAGATGATAGGGAAATAAAAACATTATAGTGTACCAACTTATGAGTTTATATATGGTTTTGTTCAGAGCATGGAGCGAATTTATAAAATACTTAGTGAAAAAGGCATCCTGACTACCATTTGAGTTCACTTCCATCCTTTCTTTCACTAATCTTCTTTTTTATAACATTCATCTGGGTTTACCCTTGAGACAAAGAACTTTGTTGAAGGTGTTTCCACAAGTGAACCTCAAGGTTTATTTAAATTTGAAATATGCCTTAATGATGCTCATTAATATATGAATAGGTTAGTCCCCAGGTGTGGTTGACTGATGCCAATTATCTTGGCTACCCTGTCATTTTTCTCTCTATTCTGTTTTATCCTCATTCACTGGGAACAGGAACCCTACATTGGAAATGTAAATAAAGAGGTGGAAAACTAGGAGTTTTTATCCAGACCTATGAAAAGCTAAGCTGAAGTTCTGGGTTTCTGATTGTTGTTCTGGATTTGAGATACTGCTTCCCCAACATTTAAAAAGCTCAGGAAGCATGAAGCTTGTTGGTTTAAAGCCAGTCTGAGCAATTTAGTGAGGCCCTAAGAAACTCAGTGAAAACCTGTCTCTAAATAAAAATATAAAAATGGGCTGTGGCTGTGGATCAGTGGATAAACACCCCTGTGTTTAATTCCCTGTACAGAAAAACAAAAAGCAAACAAACAACATTACAACAACAACAAAAACCTCAAGAGGAATAAGCCCTAAAAACCACAGCTTCCCTCATGCATAAACACAACAAATGGAGTTGATGTTCTCTCCTTATGATTGTCCCAGTCTTCATGACACATCTGGGGACATGGGCCAGTGGCACATGGATTCCAACACAGTGCTTCAGGAAGGAGCTATGGAACGGAAGGTCCAGTGTCTTAATTGCTGATCTAAGCTCCACTAGAGTATTCAGAGGGGTCTGAAATCTGAGCTACCACACAGAGGTTGTCTGGCTCCCAGGCTCTGGAGAGGACCATGAGAAGTCCAAAGTCACCATGTTCAGATCCCACCAATGTCACTTCCACCAGCTTAAAACAGTCTCCTTACAAGATGACAAGGTACACTTAAAATTTCCTTGCTTAAAGGGTTCTGAGTGTTGTCCCTAGGATTTTTTTCAGCACCTGTGTAGCACAGAAACCAGGGCTCCTGATCTAAAAAAGGAAGCCAAGAAAAGGATTCAAAGAATGAGGGTCTCCAGACACAAAGGGAACAGGAGATTGTGGAAGCCCACCCTTTCAACACTGGCTGTGGGTGGATTGAACGGTTCTCACCTAAAAGACTCACTGGATAAGGCTTCAGGCACCACCTCTAAACTGAGCATAGTGGGCCTGAAGTTTGAGTGACAGTAAACTGCATCCATCCAGAACCTAATATAGTCAGAATGCTAGTTCTTGGCTGCTCCATTTTTATTGTTAGAAGACTAGGGCTCAGGGCTGGGAATATAGCTCACTCATTAGGCTCCTCACTTCACATGCATAGGGCTGAGTACAGAAATAGCATGTCACAAAAGCGCTGAGGAGAAAACTTCCCTGACAGTGATGGTACAAGGTCATGACTGGGTCTTGAGAACTCCAGTGAGTTCGCCCAAGGACACTAGAGCTGGGAATATAGAGGCCAAGACAGGTGAGCAGAGCTTAACCCACCAGTCAGACAACACTGGGGATGGGCACAGGGCCCTTTCAGGGGTGTGTGTGTGTGTGTGTGTATGTGTTTGGACATGGGTTTCAATTTCTGGTTTTGTCTCTCATTGCCTGAGAATATGGAAGGAAAAGCATTTGTTCCATTGTTATTTGCCTGTATTGTAATGAGTCCTTTTGCCAAAGGTTACTCTTTCTGTGTTGATGTATTCCTTTTCATGTGTCATCCTAGATAGAAAAGAATACAACAGTGGAGGTGCCCTGTCTAAGAAAAACATTTCCAGCAATCATGCTGTAAAATTAATGAATGGACAGCTGCTTGTCTTGTGGACAGGGAAGACCTATTACGTTTATTTGTTCATGTATTCCTCCTGAAATTTGACCACTACAGTGAAGGTACTGGTGGATTCCTATAAAAGCTGTTTACTGGCTTCAATACTTCTGAAATGGCCATCTATGAACTTCAGGAAGAGACTCATGAGCATCACTGTGAAACTCAGAAATCACTGTGGAAGTTAAGGTTTTCAGAGGAGAATCCTGCCTGGATACATAGATATACAAGCAGCATGAACAATGCAAGAAATTCAGTGCCCTAGCTTTGGACCTACAAAAACAAAACAAAACAAACAAACAACAACAAAAAAACTCTTTCAGAGCTTTTATTATTTGCTACTGTTCTGCTCTACTCAGGTGAAGAATTTCTTTGCCTCAGTGCTCTCTTTTGTGAAGCCTCAGAAGAATCACTTTAGAAGTTTGCTTCAATGAGCCATTAAGCATCTTTCATATGAATCCACCAGCACCTTCTCAGTACACGCAAAATTTCAGGAAGAATTCTTGAACAAATAAAACAGTAGGTATTGATAAGGAAAGAATACATCAAAAAGCCAATCCCATCTCATATGACTATAGATTCATTGATAAATTAGGTATAATGACAGCAGTGATATTAGGATTATTTTCAACATTGAATGGGTTTAGTGTGAGTAGGAGAAAATGATTGATTGTTTCAGGAAATGTGACTATTCCTGGTATTGAAGTTATGAACATATGCCTAAGAGTCCACCTACATGAACCTTTGAACATACTTCTGAGAACACTGTAAGTCATATATTCAATATCTCATAGTTTGTGGACTGTACATACATTAAACACATGATTCTATATTAGCACATATCAGTACATGCCATGGATAATTTAATTGATAGCATTCAAACTACACATAACTATTCATTTTAGGGACCATGCTTTTATGTATACACTCATTTAGTGATGGAGGTCTGGTTAGGTTGCATTTTCATTTCAGTCGAAATTTATACTGAGTGTTGAGGTTAGGAAATTGGTGCAAAGCAAAATGAAAATATATGCGTATATGGTAATACGTGTTCTAACAAAGGGTTCATTGTGAAGAGAGACAGAATATTATGCATTTTTTTTACCACTGTGGACAACTGGATTAGAGTTATAATGAATATGTAACTAGTTTGGAAAGAGTTACCAATCCGTATGGAAAAGGAAAATCAAAATTCATAAAGCCTAATATGATCTAACTATATTTCTTGTAAATGGTTCAGTTGTATCAATAATATCAGAAAATGTGGGAAATAGTAGGATTAGAGCTAGGGTTTATGATTGAATCTCAGTGATAAAATATGAAAATGCAGGGAATGGCCTTGTGAGCAGGTGTTACACAAATACACTACAAAATGCCCTTTTAAGCAATCACATTCAATGACTAAGGCCAAAATCAAACACAATTAGAGAGGGAAGAAGAAGGATATCTGCAAATGGTATCTGGAATGGGATATGCTCAAGAGTCCCCAAAGATGAAGGTGGCAGAGAAGTGTGTACAAATAGGGTAGAGGGTAATCTTCCACCAACATGGAGCTGAGCTGAACTAACTCTTTATTGACAGCCTGCCTGTAAGCTTTGGGTACTTGAAATCCATGTTGCTTTCAGGAGCATTGGTTTTCTTGGCAGAGACACCATCACCGCTGTATCTCTTTTAATGTGATCTAGAAGACATGGTTTTCTCTTTACAATGTGCCTGAGACAGCACAGCTGAATCCTCTTTCTGGAGGTGAACTGAGGCCACTGGGAGCTTAAAGTCTCCGTGTGTGCACTATGTAGCCATTGAGATAGCCTTGAGTTTTTGCTGTGGTGCCAACTCTTCCACAGGGAATTCGGTATTTGCTTTAAGAAGAATATGAGGGTCAACTGAAACATGGTGCTGGTGCATGTGACATCACAGTTGGTCAATCAAGCTCTGCAGGGGAAAAAGCTAACCTTACTTCTATCACATGTATCTTTCTTATTTTACACTAGAAACCTGATTCTCAGCATATCTCTGACCAATACCCATAATAAGATTCCTTCACATATAATAGTCTACTGGCTGCATAATGTCAGAATCATGCTGTTTGGAAGGCAATGCCAGATAAATATGTGGCCTTGTCACATATTTCATGGCCAACACCTACTCTCTTCTGCCCAGATCCTTCGTCAGGAAGCTCAACTTACCGGATCTGTTATCTTTAGCATTTTCATGAGTTTCGGTCAATGATGTACCACTCTGCTCTGTCATGATGGGCACCTGGAGTTCCTAAGTTGCCCCAGAGTTTCCAGGTCATAGGAATTTGATAATTTTGAGGCTGTAAGCATAGGCATATTTCAACAACTAAGTAGCTGGCTAGGTAGTGTTTGGATAGAGAAAGAGGCCAAGAAGTGGTGAGAAATTTTCTTTAGCTGTAACATCCACAGAACTCATGCAGGGAGGAGTTTCCACATCATATGCACGAGGTCACATGCAGCTGGTCCAATCAGTCAAACTTGGAAGGAAAATGTATGCTTCAGGTTCTTTGGCTCACAAGGCTCTATAGAGAATAATGTGGGAAATCATCACTGAGATTTCTAATGTGATGAAGAATTCCACACTGGGTCTTACTCTCATTTCCCAAGGATATTCCTGAAGAAAGCGTGCCTAAAAAGCCAACCCAATTCACTGGAAATCTTCTTGGGTAAGCCACAGAACACAGGTATTTTCAGAGATTCACACCACTGTTGCATATGAGGTTGACCCAGCTATTGCTTATGATCACCACACAAATCACCACAGTCCATACAGGAACCCTTTCTTGAAGCCCAAGTCCTCTCATCTTCTTTCTTGTCAGCAAGCATACTAAAACCTGGCTGGAGTTTTCCACACTGACACAAACCCAGGATTGTTTCAAATGGAAGTTCCAGTGCCCCTCATGGTGGGATAGATAACTTTCCTAAGAATGAGGGAAGTTGAAATGAGCCCAGAGTTAATACTGCCCTTCAAACCAAATTAGATGACTAGTGTCTGCCAATAGTAGGTTTTTCTTTTTATGTTTTTTTTTTTTTTTTTTTTGTTATGTGATTCTGAGCTAGAAAAAAGTAAAAAACCTAAGTTCTAGATATTTAAAAGCAAAGACAAACACATTGGACCTAAGGGTTCATTGTCCTAATTACATGAATGTCTGAAATCTTACATTTTGCACCCTATTCTTTTTTTACATAATATGACTTTGGGATGGATAAAATATATTTATTTGATTTAAGTGGTATTGAGTATCTTAATGAGTGCCTCACACAGGTCACCCAAGTTCTTTCGCACTGAGTAACAGATGTAGCCCATACAAGCAAATTTCTAAAGTGATTCTTCTGAGGCTTCACAAAAGAGAGCACTGAGGCAAAGAAATTCTTCACCTGATAGAGCAGAACAGTAGGAAATAACAAAAGCTCTGGACCATTTTTTTTACAGGACCAAAGCTGGAGCAATGAATTTCTTCTTTTGCTCATTCTGTTTAGATATCTATGTATCCAGACAGGGTTTACCTCTGAAAAGCTTACCTTTCACAGTGATTTCTGAGTTTCACAGTGATGCTCATGAGTCTCTTCCTGAAGCCCATATGTGGCCTTTTTAGAAAGTTTGGGGGCCTTAAACATCTTTTATATGAATCCACCAGTACCTTTTCTATGAATCCACCAGTACCTTTTCTGTAGTTGCCAAATTTCAGGAGGAATACTTGAACAAATAAACATAGTATGTCTTGATAAGGAAAGTGTACATCAAAAAGCCCATCCCATCTCATATGACTATAGATTCGATGATAAACTAGGTATAGTGAGAGCAGTAATATTAGGATTACTATTCAACATTGAATGGGTTCAGTGTGAGTAGGAGAAGATGATTGTTTGTTTCAGGAAATGTGACTATTCCTGGTATTGAACTTGTGAACATATGCCTAAGAGTCCAAATACATGCACATGTTAAATGCACTTCTGAGTTCCATGTTACTCATATATTCAACATCTCATAGTTTGTGGACTGTACATACATTAAACATATGAGTCTATAAGAATACATATCAGTACATGCTATGGATAATTTATTTGTTAGCATTCAAACTACAAATAACTATTCACTTTAGGAAACAGGCTTTCATGTATATACTCATTTAGTGATGGGGGTCTGGTTAGGTTGCATTTTTACTTCAGTCCAAATTTATGCTTAGTGTTCTGGTTAGAAAATTGTTACCAACCAACATGAAAATATATATGTGTATGGTAATATGAGTTCTGAGCAGGATATTTTGAAGAGATGGAGGATATTATGCATTTTTTTTACCATTGAGGACACATGGATAAGCAGTACAATGAATATGTATATAATTTGGAAAGGCTTACCAATCCAAATGGAAAAGAAAAAACTCATAATACCTAATATGGTCTAAATGTATTTTCTGTACAGAAGGTTCAGATGTACCAAAAATATCAGGAAATGTGGCAACAGTTAGGGTTAGGATTATGGTAGGGTTCACGATTGAATATGTCAATGATAAAGTATGAAAATGCAGGGATGGGCCCTATGAGCATGTGTTCCACAATATACTACCAAATGCCTTCCTCCGCATTTCTTTCTAATTATGTAGAAAGAATCCACTTTCTACACGTGAACTGTGGCCACTGGGAGCTTAAAGTCTCCATGTATGTAGTGTGTAGTCATTGAGCTATTTTTGAGTTTTCGCTGTGGTGCAAACTCCACCACAGGAAATTTGGTATTTGCTTTAAGAAGAAGAATATGAAGGGGGCTGGGGATGTGGCTCAAGCAGTAGCGTGCTCGCCTGGCATGCACGAGGTGCTGGGTTCGATCCTCAGCACCACATACAAATAAAATAAAGATTTTGTGTCCACTGAAAACTAAAAAATAAATATTTTTAAAAAAAGAAGAATATGAAGGTCACCTGAAACATGGTGCTGTGCACATGACATCACAGTTGGTTAATCAAGCTCCACAGGAGAAAACACTAACCTGATCTCTATCACATGCATTTTTCTTATTTCAGACTAGGAACCTGATTCTTAGCATACCTCTCACCAATACCCATAATAAGATTCCTTCACATATGGGAGTCCACTGGCTGCATAATGTCAGAATCATGCTGATTGGAAGGCAATGCCAAAGAAATATGTGGCCTTGTCACAATTTTTTTGGACCACACCTACTCTCTTCTGCCCCAGGTCCTTCATCAGTAGGCTCAACCTCCTGGATCTGTTATCTCCAGCATTTTCATGAGCTGTGGTCAATGAAGTCTCACTCTGCTTGTGTCATGATGAGCACTGGGAGCTCCTAAGTTGCTCCAGAGGTTCCATCCAGGTCATAGAAATTTGATAATTTTGAGGCTGTAAGCATAGGAATATTTCAACAATGAAGTAGGTGGCTAGGTAGGGTTTGGATTGAGACAGAGGCCAAGAAGTGGTGAGCAATCTCCTTTAACTGTACCATCAAGAGAACTCATGCAGTGTGTGCATGTGGGAGGTTTCCACATCATATCCATGAGACCACATGAAGCGGGTCCAACGTGGGAGGAACATGATGCTTTAGGCTCTCACTTTGGCTCACAAGGCTCAATGGAGAATAATGGGTGAAATCATCACTGAGATTCCTAATGTGGCAAAGAATTTCACACTGGGTCTTGCTCTCATTTCCCAAGGACAAACCCTGAAGATAGGGTGCCTAAAATACCAACACAATTCATTGCAAAAACCTCATGGGTAAGCCCCAGAACACAGGTCTCTGCTTAGATTCACACCACTGCTACATCTGAGGTTGACCCAGCTGTCGCTTACAACCACCACACAAATCACCACAGTCCATACAGGAACCCTCCCTCATGCCCCAAGTCCCCTCATCTTCTTTCTTGTCAGCAAGCATCCTAAAACCTGGCTGGAGGATTCCACACTTACACAAGTCCAGGATCATTTCAAATGGAAATGCCCCTCATTTGCCTAAAATCATGGTGGGAGAGATGCACTTACTAAGAATGTACGAAGTTGAAATGGCCTCAGAGTCAATACTGCCCTTTAGAACAAATTAGATGACAAGGGTCTGCCAATGGGTGGTTTTTGTTTTTTTGTTTTTTAATGTGATATTAAGCCAGAAAAAATTCAAACACGTAAGTCCTAGATACTTAAGGGCAAGCACAAACACATTGGACAAACAGGATCATTGTTCTAATTTCATGAAAGTCTGAAATCTTACATGACGCAATGGAGAGTCTTCACACAATTCTTCCTTACATAATATGACTTTGGGATGAGTAACCAATATATTTAATTGTTTTAAGTGGTGTTGAGTATCTTAATGAGTGCCTCACACAGGTGAGGCAAGTGCTTTAGCCCTGAGTAATAGGTGCAGCCCATACAAGCAAATTTCTAAAGTGATTCCTCTGAGACTTCACAAAAGAGAGCCCGAGGCAAAGAACTTCTTCACCTGAGGAGAGCTGAACAATAGGACATAACAAAATCTCTGGACAGAGTTTTTTACAGGACCAAAGCTGGGGCAATGAGTTTCTTCTGTTACTCATTCTGCTTGGATATATATGTATCCAGACAGGGTTTTCCTCTGAAAATCTTACCTCTCACAGTGTTTTCTGAGTTTCACAGAGATGCTCATGAGTCTCTTCCTGATGCCCTTATGTGGCCATTTCAGAAGGCTTGGGGCCCTTAAACATCTTTCATAGGAATCCACTAGCACCTTCTCTGTAGTGGCCAAATTTCAGGAGGAATACTTGAACAAATGAACATAGTGTGTCTTGATAAGGAAAGTGTACATCAAAAAGCCCATCCCATCTCATATGACTATAGATTCGATGATAAACTAGGTATAGTGAGAGCAGTAATATTAGGATTACTATTCAACATTGAATGGGTTCAGTGTGAGTAGGAGAAAATGATTGTTTATACCAGAAAATTAGACTATTACTGTTATCGAACTTGTGAACATTTGCCTAAGAGTCCACATACATGCACCTTTTGAACGCACTTCTGAGTACACTGTTGCTCATGTATCATTTAAATCATCCACAGCACTAAGCCCAAAATATGCCTCTGAAGTTTCCCCACATCCACCTGTCAAGCAGGAGTGTTCCCCAGGACCTAAGGTAAAACTCGCCTTATAAGGGGTCCTGTAGTGCAACTGGAGAACAACGCAAAGATCTTTTATGAGGGAAAGAACCTTCACATTAAGCCTCAAAGAATCTCTGCAGAAAAAGTCTAAGAAACATGAGCTCAGTATTTGCAATGAATAAAAATCGAGCAGGAAGAGGAGCAGCAAAAATCACAGAATCAGACTACACGCTCTGCAGATTTGAGAATATTTGCATATAGTATTTTAAAATACACATCTAATTCCTACATTTTGCAATTTACTAGACCAAGGACAAAGTTGGAGGACTGACACCTCCTGACCCTGACAATTATTGTGATCTTAATAGCATTGCACTTGACAGAGCAGATGACCCAGGTAACAGAACAGGCCCACACAGGTATGGTCACACGGTGCAGAGGCAACACACTGGAGCATATGTGCTCTTCAAAACATGGTGCTGTATTAACTGAGCATCCTCTTGAAAATACCTTCATACAGAACTTAAACTCATCACAAAACTTAACTCAGCAAGGAGTCATAAATATTTAGGGTCATAGGCCTAAATGTAAAAATGCAAAACTATAAGACTAGAAGATAACATAAGTTTTTTTTTCTCATAAAAGATCCTTGCTTGGTTCTCCAGTTGCACTACAGGACCCCCTGTAAGGCAAGTTTCAGCTTAGGTCATTGCAAACACTTCTGCTTGACAGGTAGACAGGGGAAATTTCAGAGATATATTTTGGTTCTTTTCACATAAATGAGATAATATAACTAGCTTGCTTTGGGTTCATTGATAACCAAAACCATGGTCCAAAATCAAGTCCATGAAATATAAGATGCATAGGTTAACTTTATTAAAATTAAAACTTAAGGGCTGGGGATGTGGCTCAAGCAGTAACGTACTCGCCTGGCACGCGTGGGGCACTGGGTTCGATCCTCAGCACCACATAAAAATAAAATAAAGATGTTGTGTTCACCAAAAACTGAAAAATAAATATTAAAAACTCTCTTTCTCCATCTTTAAAAAAAATTAAAAAAACTTAAACTGTGAAAAACATTATGAAGAGAATGAAAATATAAGCCACAGCCTAGAAGAAAATTTTTGCAAAACTCATATGCTAAAAGCATGGAATTCAAAATATACAAAAAATACTTCAAACTTCTCCACAAGAAAACAAACAACCCAGTTACAAGTTGGGCAAAAGACCTGGACAGATTCCTCAACAAAAAGATATACAGACAGCAAATAAGCCACAGAAAAACTATTCCACATCCCATATCATCAGGGAAATTTAAGTTGAAACAATAAATACCACTACACGTCTGCAGAGTGGCCAAAATCCAGAATACCAGTAAGAGCAAGGGTCAGCGAGGAGGTAGTGTGACAGGAGGACTCGCTTGCTATTGCTGAAAGAGGACTCGCTTGCTATTGCTGAAAGCTGCTGGAAAGAGGTAGACTGGGTCTCACGAAGCAAAGATTCACTTGCCACATGATCCAGTAATCATTGGTTATTTTTCTAAAATGTTGGTAAGTCATATGCACACAAAGTTCTGCCCATGAGTGTTATAGCAGCCTTATTCACAATGGTCAAAGCTCAGAAGCAAGCCGGATGTGTTTCTGTAAGTGATTAGAAAAACAAACTGGGTCACCTGAATGTGGACATAGGTCAGTGAGCCATAAGTTATAAAAATACATGGAGGAAACTCAAGGGCAGATACTCAGTGATGGAAAGGAATCCAAGAAGCCTGCATGCTTCATGATTCCAACCACATGACACTCTGTAAAAGACCACCCTGCGGACAGTGAAAGACCTGTGTTTGTTAGGGTGAAGGAGCCTGGGGAGGAATGGACAGCAGGCAGAGAGGAATTTTAGAGAGAGAATTAATTATGTATGATGCTATGGTGATGATACTTGCCATTATCTTTGCTAAAACCCGCAGATTGTACACCATGAAGACTGAACCCTATGAAAACCATGGGCAGTAGTTAAAAGCAGTGTGACAGCATTGGTTCATAAGTTGGGCCAATGTACTGCCCTGCCATGAGGGACATTTACAGAGGATGAGGTGTAGGGGAAGTGGGTCCAGGGGAACTCGGGCTTTCTTTCTATATTTCAGTAAATCTAAAACTGCTCTACAAAATAGAGCTAATTGACTTGAACATACCAAATGTATTGCAGTTCACTAATGCTTAAGATGACATTTTTAGCAACAATTTGGTTAAATGTCTGATTAATGTATCTAAATAACTGTGTAAAATACTACACAAATTTAGGGGAATTGATTATTTCGTAATAATTATATTATAGGATGCTTTGGCTGATACACAAGGGAGCCCTTTATGACCACTGGTTTTTGAAACAAGGTGAAGCCAGGCAGAGGTCACCACTAAGCTGAGGAAGTTCCCCAGCCAATACCCGCTTCTTCACGGGAAGCATGGTTCAGTCACTCTGGGCCACAGAGCACAGTTTTCAACCTCTACTCCCCGTGGTGAAATTTCACACCTTGTCCACACAGCCATGGATTCTGCAGGCAGAGCAGCCCATCTCAGATTCATCAATGCTGCAGAAGCTCCACAATTTAGGGTGTACACTGTTTGTATCATAAGGCGGTTTATTCAAAATTTGCCTTTGTAATCACCACCACTAAGCAAATTGCAATTAATGTTAAAATTTTGCTAAACACATAGAATTCATAATAACCTTACTAATTTAATTTTTTGTTAGATTTAAGAAAGTTTTGATCTGAGTGTGGTGGCACATGCCTGTAATCTCAGTGACTCGGGAAACTAAGACAAGAGGATTGCAAGTTCAAAGCCAGCCTCAACAACTCTGAGGCTCTAAGCAACTCAGTGAGACCCTCTCTAATAAAATACAAAATGGGGTTGGGGATGTGGCTCAGTGGTTGAGTTCCCACTGATTTCAACCTTTGGTACCCACCCCCCCCCAAAATTAAGTTTTGAATAAAGTAGCAGATAAACTATTGAGCCATTATTAAAAATAGCTGCTACTTTTCTAGTTAACCACTAATGGTACTGATATAAAACGGAATTATATAATTTAATTATTATTATTATTTTTTTTTGCTGCAAGCCAACAACTTTTGCTTTACTTTCACATACAAACACAGGCACCCACACAGGAAGTAAAAATGCTGGATGTCAATTTAGAAGAATGTTTATGTGACATACATGGAAGGTTACACTTGGTGGTACCCATCTGTAATCCTGGCCCCTCAGGAGCTGAGGCAGGAGGATTACAGGTTTGAAGCCAGCCTGAGTAACTTAGTGAGACCCTGCCTTGAAAGCAGAATGAAACAAGATTTAAAATCTAAAACCTATGTTAAACCTGCAGTCCTCAGAATGACACATAAAGATCTTCTGACGCAGGGCAGACGATGGGCGCTGTGCATGGCAGTCTTCCCAGCATGTGTGGGTTTCAGAAAGTCTGTAAGGATTTTCTATGTGGATTTGTCTTCAGGTTGTGTGACATTAACAGCAGCACTGTGGTTTCCAAGGAGATGGTAAGTCATGATAAAAAAATTAATGCAAATTATGTTTGTCTTGAAGTTTTTTGAATAATGGAAACTTTGTACTTAGTTTTTAAATTAAATTTCTGCTTCAACGATGTTTGCTTATTGAGATCTTATTGCCAACAGCACAGCTTTTGTAACTAAGTACAACAACCGCCAGGACCTGCAGGTCCTTGGCAGACCTCCAGGACCAAGCCCCTGGCTGCTGGGCTTGTTCTGCATGCAGACCCCTCAAGACAGGCCCTCATGCTTTCCACTGCCCCTGGCTCAGAGCACCTTAACAGCATTTGCATCTGGAAGGCCAAGCCATGCCTGGAAGAAAAATCAAGCCAGGAGAGACAGACATGTCCCCAGCACCATGAAAAATGAGAAAGTCATGGCCCCTGACCATTTATAATGAATCACCCAGATGTTGGTTTTGAAGGGACCTAGTAATGTGGAATCTGGTAAGGTTTTTGAGGAAAATAGTAAGATTCATTTTTATAATGGTGTTTCCTTTTGTTCTAACCACTTATTAAAGTGGGAGTTCTTCTGATTTTTAAGTCTCTAGTATACCAGGAAGGCCTTGGCAGAGTCTGGCAGAACCCAGTGGGTACAGGTTCACAGCTTTCCTACATCTTGCCTTATTAATGCCATCATTAATGATATACTTTTAAGAAATTCTCAGAATCTCAGGGTTAAGCAAGAGTTTGTGTCTAGCCAGCTGGATGTAAAGATGGAAAGAGGTGGGTCTGTAGCCAAGCAGATGGTCATAGCAAATTTCCTTCTAATCGACAAGATTTGGAAAGACTGGTGGTCATGGCTACACCTTGAAGCACACACTGTCACCAAATCAGGGATTCTTCTGTGTTAATTGTATTCAGGATCCAAATGTTGTTCAGAGTTTAACAACAGGGATCTTGGGTCCAGACGAACCTGCAGCTTCCTTCAGAGTCACCAGCACATGGTCTCATGGAGACGAGCTTCTGCTGTTGATCATTTCTGTGGGGTCATGAGGCGAGGCAGGAGGGAGGACCTGCTGCTGTTCTGAAGGCAGCAGTGGTTATCTGGATCAACAGCACCTGGGGGCACTGCCGGAGCACTGAGAGGAGCCTGAGGTCTCTCATGCCCAATGGTTTCCCAGAAAACTCTACTCTTAGGAGGGCATCACCATTCCCTCTTCACCCATAGTAGTGACCCTGGGCTACCAGAAGAAGTACAGGAGCACCAGAGTGTGGTGGACTGCAGTCCTGGTGCTGGCGTCCTCAGGTTTCCTCCTGAATCTGACTGCATGGAAGGACATCTGCAGTCTCAGACAGCAGGAGAACTCCTCCAGGATCCCTTGTCTCTAATGACATGCTAGGCACTGACGTCCAACGTGTCATACCAACATCTCCGAGGGGCGCAGCGAGGGACCAACTGACAGGGACTGGTAGACTGATGCCTGATGGCAAACCTCACTCGGGCTTTCTACTCCAGGTTTTGGCCGGTTTCCAATTAATTACCCCAAAGTAGTATTATGCATATTTTTATCACTTTTTGAAAATCTAATAAATTCATAAGCACACTGTTATACCCTGAGGAAATTGTTGCACTTAAAAAACAAAAGAAAGAAAGACACAGAATAACCAGAAATAACTCTTGTCCACACAAAGAGTGACATTATTTAAAATAAAGAATATTTCTAAAGTCTTTGTTAATTTGTGAGTCTTTATTGTGTATTTTCCTTTAAAAATCATTACAGAATCATTTGAAAATATTATTTGTCCTGGAATCCTGTTCTAGAATACCTGTACAGCATTCAGGATTTCTCTACAAATAGTTTATACATGTGTCTGCACACACATTCACACATACACATGCTCATACACATGTTCACACAACATGCTTGCCCACAGATATGCTCACACACATTCACACTTGCACACACATGCTCATACACTCACACATGTGGTCACATGTGTGCACAATATGCTCACACACATGCTCACAGACATATTTCTGGCAGTCTACATTTAACAACTTTGTATTTTTCTTTTCCTTTTTATTTTCATTTTCCAAAATATGAGGCCTTTCATAGTAGTTAAAGTCAAATTGAGGCAATGACGTGAGATAGCCTAGATGCCCAGTGATGGTAGTTTGGAACATGGACTGCAACACAGAGAGGAAGGGTGGGTGGATAGGTAGGTTTGGATATTCCACTGAGTTAATCAAAGATGCATACATGCCAAAGTGATTCTTCCTCATGGATAGTTTCTGTTCTTATGAACATTGGCTTGTTGCTTTGGGCATTTAACATTTTTTTCATTTTTCCATGTGCAACTTGGTGGAAATCTGGGATATTTCCCACAGGGTATGAAAAGCACAGGAGCAGATGGAATAAGGTGGGAGACCATCTCTCCTGTTGAATCCTGTGCTTCTGTGCAGGCAGATGGATGCTTCTACAGCCATCTTGTCTGACCTGTCAGAAAAACAAAGTCAGAGGCCACATTGCAAGCAAACATAGGGCCTGCTCCAACTCCACCACCTGTGGGAAGGCCCCACCTGCTCAAGGGAGAGAGTGTGCCAAATGGCCTGGGAAGCCCTCTGGTGGGGCTTCCTGACCCAGAGTTCTGACGATCGCCAGGGGCAGAGCCCCCAACTTCTGCTCTGGGATCCCATGTCTTCCTCCCTCTCAGAGTGAACACCAACCAGCAAATAGTACCTGCTCAAGCATTAGGTCAAACCTGATCTAACAGAATTAGTGCAGCCTCTGAGTGCACTCCCTGAGGTGAAGTTGGAAGAAAGGTGCCATGCCCAGGTCGAATGAAACTTACATTGAGCCACCAAGAGTCTCAAGACCTCTGCACTTCCAGGGAGCAAAAGAACCTTGCTGCCCTCTGCTCATGCACTTAGCAACTGTGTCCGCCTCACCAGATGCATTCCTTAAAAGCAAACCTTAATTTTCAGCTTTTTAGAGAACTTCTAATAGATACAAAAGGTTCACTCAATACCCACTGGCCCTGTGGAGTTACCATTTTCCCCATCCCTTGGGGGTTTGTGGGATAAGCTTCCTGACTCAATCACCGAGGTTGTGGATACCAGACAGCTATGATTCGAAGCTGAACTCCAGGCTGCAAACCTTTCTCCAGCACAACATGGTGAGCACACAAAGACCTGAGCAGGGCTGCCTAGAGTGTGTAGACTGCATGGGCAAGGATGGCCTTCAGATAGGTCCAGCCTGCTAACTCTGGTCAGGGTCCCTTTGGGGTAGAAGGCACTGACTTATTATCCAAACATGCCTCACTCCCTCTGTGGTCTAATCAGTGTACTGTGTCCTGCTTGCTAAAAAATATTCTGAAGGTAGAAGAGGCCGTTTTGTGCCAGTATGTGGCAGTCTTTTGTCCCAAATTATTAACACCAATTAGAAGTTCAACACTGGTACAGGTGGTACGTGTGGGCCAGTCACTTACCCTTCCCAGTCTACCAACATCCTTACCAGTAAGCACTTACATCCCTAAAGCCCATCCTACCACAGTTTAGGAATGTGCAGACCAGAGAGAAAAATACCAACCATTGTGAATATTTCCAGGTCTGAAATAATTCATTTCTAACAGCATTTGGAAATAAATAAGAACATGACCCCATGTCGGGCATTGGACTAGAGTTTTAAGCGTGTGTGGAGGACATGAGTGTGAATTGCCTGCAGTGGAGCTCTGCTGCTTTAAGAAGTCTGGGCAAGTGAGGCTCCTGGACTTGGTCATCCACCAGAGCTGCGTGGCTACTCATGGAGGTTCCACACTTGTTTACCCTGCTGGCAGCTGCTGCCCTTCTCCACTGGACTCCGCAGAAGCATTCTCCTTGAGGATGCTGCAGCTGTGGCTCTTTCTAGGACAACTGTCCAAGCCACCTTCTCTCACCATACAGCAGGTGGTGTTTCTTGCATGACACATGGTTTGTTTTCTGAGATAGCTGCTCACCAGCTGCCTCGGGGTCTGATAGCTCACCTGTCTCTGCCAGGTCAACAGAAATGCACCCAGTTCTCACCTGAACACTACTCTTCCTTGTGTTCCTGTAGTTGGCAAGTCCCTTACAACACAAGCTTTCAAATTATTTTCTGTAAAGGAAGATTTTCTTTTTATTATTAAAGTGTTGAAAAGAAATAAAGGAAGATTGAAGAAAGGAAAGAAAAAGGAAGAGAAAATACTCTAAGCCTAAGGCTATAAACAGGCGAAGACTGAAGGCTGGGCAATTTGAGCTTCAGTCCTGCTCTCCAGAACACAGGTGCTGAGGTACACAGATTGTTCTTGGTAATTCTTCCCGTCTCTTTCTCTTTGTTCTAGAATGAAGCCCTACAATGGCATCATGACCAAAGGTCACTTGATCCTCATAGACTCTGAAGCTCTCTCACATCTGTTCTTCATCTGACAACTAAAATAGCCTTTCTGGCAAGAAGGGAACACCTTGCTCTTCCTGCACGGACATTTCTATCCGGTCCAGGAGGAGCAGCAAGCGGCTAGCCCTCCAGGGTCCTGCTGGCAGGGAGCAGCCACACAGCTTCCATCCCGTGGGCGAACTCCACCTGCACTCACCAGGCAGCATGGCAGTGAGAAGCTGTCTCCAAAATGAGTTGAACAGAGGCTTTGCCCACAGCTTTGCCACTGCAGCCACGAGTGCATCAGAAGACTTCTTCCCTCAACAGTTCCACCTAAAATATGAGAAACCAGAAAAGGCGTGCCTGGCCAACACACATGGGCAGACAAGAGCTAATCACCATGGCAGGGAATAGCTGCAGAAGATGCAGCACTGGAGAATGGATTAAATGTACACACAATTTGTAACAATTAACTGTAATGAAAATCAAATGAATTATAATAAAATATGGAGTTAAAAAACTACTCTATGCATAATATTGCTGGAGAAATATTTAATAGTTTCTCACTGCATGCTATTGACAAAGTAAATACCTATCCAAGACAAACTTACATAGTGGTTTTAACTCTAATGTGATGTAGAAAGTCAGTAATTTAATTTGTTACTTAGTATCAATTCTGAAACAATCTATCCAATATGAAGCAAATATGTTTACAATCTTATCTGCCATCTGTTTAATAGATGGGTGAACACTTAGGGCTGGATTCTCAAAGATGATTGCTGAAAATTGTTCCACACTTAGTGGAGCAGATTTTTAATTCTGGAAGGGTTTTTTATGTGTAGGAGCACCTCCACCATGAGACAGTACATCACAGCCCTGCTCCTGGGAGAAGTGAGAGCCTGTAATGGGTTCCAGCCAATGCTCACAGATCCAAAGTGGAAACATTTTTTTAAAAAGATACCTATGAATACTTTGATATATCTATACAGATATAACATTAGCTCATGTAAAGTAGATGTGGTTTTGCACAAAACAATTTTAAGCCCAAATTTATGGATACAGTAAGGTACCATTTACTTGCAACACATGCTATTTCTGTACTCAGCAATTTTTCAAGATGTCATACTGGAAAGCTTCTGTTTTGCAGTATGATACCATTAAAATGGATTCTCAGGGTGCTTTTAAACTGCTGCTTAAGGGTGGATTTTAAATCATTATTTGAAAGAGAGCTGAAAGTAAAATTAGTGATAGTCAAATGGATTATTTGCAGTGCCATTTCCATTCTGCATTGAGCACACTGGACTAGCAGAGGGCCCCAGGAAGAGACCAGAATAAAGTCTGAATCCCAAAAAATCCTTCTCAGTCCCATCTCCATTGCTCTGGAAAGGCCATTCTGCTGCAAATCAAACCCAGACCACCTGCATTCCAGGGCATTCCCTTTGACTCCTCTTGTTCTGTTCTCCTCTTTAGTTAAAGCTATGCCAGGTTTTGTGACTAGTTCTGCAGTATTTCATAATACCAATTACCAGTGCAATTCATCTTTAAGGATTTGGCTGAACACACCATCTGGTATTCACAAATGTCACTCAGACCCATCATGTTGCCCAGCATCCTGCACCGACAGAGCTTTGCTTTTACCTGTGCTCTGAGTTATCACTGGGCTGTGTCAACTCTTAGTAACAAATCAATACACACCTTTACATGACAGCCATCCAGAGCTGATGCTCCTCATTGTTGTTGTTTACTGGCACATTTTAAATCAGTTTTCTATTTCAGTTCTTCTCTTAGCTTCAAAGTAAAATGCAGTGTCAGTGTCTGTGTTTCGAATCTGGCTTGCACTTGGTGTGAGTGTTCCTCTGGAATTCTCTAAGGGCACACAATCCTTGCAGGAAAGATGAGAAAGCCCATCTAGTAAAAGCCTGAGGAAGGTCTTGCTCACAGACTGCTAGGTGGCAGCTCACTCCTTAACTGCTTCTTAACTTCTGTTTTTACTCCTCTCACATGTGTAAGGCCAGTGCTCCTGCATCAGCACCCTGAAGGAGCAAAGACTGAGGAGGATTTATGACAGGAGGAGCCTTTAGCTGTAGATCCCCCTTTTCTTCTGAACTTATTTTATGGTTTAAGGTGTGAGTGACCTCTGAGCTCTGGCCTTCAGGCCCACCTATGACCTGCACTGTGTACCCACCACAGCCTGAGAGGGGATTTCCATGCATAGATCCTATGTGTGCTCACAAGCCACATCAGGTGGGAATGCTTTACTGGGTTTAGGAATGATTCCTTGGCACAATGAAGGTGTTGCCCTAAACGTGTTTCCCCATCTTTGACTTATTCCACAGTGATCACTATCCTCCAGTGCTGAGAGCAGTATGTATGTGAGCCCTTGGGCAGGTGCAATCAATGCAGGTGTGATCATTCCTCAGATTTCAGCCCTGTGGTCTCCTGAGTGCAGAGGTTTTAGTACAAACCCTCCCCAGCCCTGTCTCCACATCTTCAAAACAAATCACATTCCTGGCTACCAGGGGTTAGCTTTGTGGGCACCTGATTCCACAGACATTTTGGACATAATGCAGAGTCCAGCAGAGACATTACAACATTAAACCCATTGTAACATTCTAAATCTCAATTCATCTGTTTCTAGTGGCATTTCAACAGTATCCTAGTAACCTCTTCAGTGAAGCTTCATCTGGTCTCTATTTGCAAACACTTTTAAAAGGCTTGGCATTCAGGGGCGAATGCTGCAAGAAATCTCTCCTCTGAGCTGTGAGGAGAGGTGCAGGCACCACTGTGAGCATTTTCCAATGAGTCTTAGTTGGAACTTTTTTTTCCCTAGAATAATTAAATGTTGATGGCAGAGTTCAAATGGATCATTAAAATTCAAAAGTGTAAGAAACAGATTTTTTTTTGTATGTTGCTGAATGCTCCAGAGGGCTGAGTAGTAGCAGAAGTGAAGGCAGGCTGCTGCACTGGCAGGGTGCTAATTTGATCATAATACAGTCATCTCTGAGATTACAGCTATTCAAAAATTAAATATTCTAACTAACCTGAAGTGTTAGGCAAATGATACTAATTACAAATAGTCTCCTGAGATTCACAACAATGGAAATACCACTTGCAACTGATACTTCTAGCCAATGTTTCATAACAAAATGTGCTATATCATAGGACTTCAGAATTTTAAAATGCAGTTAATTTGCCTAAACCTCATTGGTTTAATGTCACTGGTATTTTGTTTGAAATTGTATTAAATGTACATCCCACTTTGAAGTAAAATTTAAAGTGAGTGGTAACTTTTGGGGTAACTTAAGATTCTTGTTTAAAGACCTGGCAGTTTATTCAGCAAGCAGAATAGTTTGGAGTTAATTTTCATCCATTAAACATATTGAAATTGTTTAAAAATGCTAATAATTTGTCTTTTAAATTAAGAAAAAACAGGATATTTTGGAGTAAAATTTCATGATGCAACCCATGTGACAGGTTTCCCACTGTGCAGCCCTGGAACTTGAACTTGCCTTCCCATTCCTGGGAGAGCAGCTGCATTCTGGAAGGTGGATGGTGGCTTTGAAGAACCATTCTACAGGGAAAAGCTGCCACACCCTCCCCTGCATGGCACCAATGCTATTCCCTGTACATCACTTTTACTCCCTAGAGGTAGATGGATTTCAGCTTAGCCAATCTCCTATGGTGAGGAGCCTCACCCTGGTCAGCAGCCCCTCCCTGCAGCACTCTAAGCCTAGCTAGCAGGTCACGCTTGATGGACTGGGGAAGGTGCCACTCTGCATCCGGTCCTGTCTCCAAGTGTGGAGCCTCCACAGACAGTCTTGCTAGCCAGGCACTGAGTCCTGGTGGGCTCAAGGGTCTGCTCTGTGCAGCTGGCTCCTGAAGCTGTGTTTCTGGGGACAGGCAGGGCAAGGCAGGACTGGCATTGAGGTCTTTGTCATCCTGTTGTGCAGGTCAGAGGCACAGAGGGGATGGTCTTAGCCCACAGACTGTGACCCAGGCTCAGGGAAACAGGAGGCAGGAGCACCCAGGAAGGCTGTGGGTCACAGCTGGACAGTGGGAACACTGGGCATTTGTTGATGTGACCATAGGGTGAGGAGTTCCCAGAAACTGGAGATTGGGGATGGGAGGGATACACTGTGCACTAGCATGTTTAACAACATGGCAACAGACTCTGGAACTAAAGTCATCAGGAAACGCAGAGGAGACGAGGAGGGCACTGCACGGTGTGCCCAGCAGCTCACCAGGCTCTGGGCCTCAGATGGGGGCTCCCCCTGGAACAGGGGCTCCTGCCCTGTTTACACTGACACTGGACACTCCTGACACCCACCAGAGCAGGAAGTGACAACAGGATGCCATCTCTGTGCAGCCAAGTGCTACCATGTGAGGTGTGCAGCGTATCCTGGGGGGGAACATGCTGGATGATTTACCTATCTAAACACTGTGATAAAGCCACCAGGCAGCACATTCCTCCCTCAGAAGCAGAGGAAGTGAGGGAGAGGACTCTCATTTCTATAAAGTACATAGGGTGGAAAAATAAAAGGAGGTGCAGATGATGCCTCACAATGTGGACATTTACATTAGAGCAAACACTATGAAGGAGACAGCCTTTACAAGGAGGGATTTCCACAGTGTGGAAATGTGGACCCTGGTGCAGCAAATGAGCTGGGCAACTGGGCTCAGCCTCTTCCCCTAGGATTTCATCCAGGATGTACAAAATCCAGTGCTGATAAAGGGAATGTTTCTAGAACAGTGTATGTGGAGAACTGAGCTTCCTGCAGGTCAGGACTCTCCAGGTCCAGTAGCCCAACCCACATGAGCCTCCATGAGCTGCCAGTGAGGAATGCAGTCTGGCACCCTGCTGGAGCTCTGGAGAGCATCGACGTCATGTGCCAACCTGCAGAGTGCAAGCCACCAAGCATGTGCAGAGGCAGCAAGAGTTGCTGTCTAGCAGAGTCCTGAGGAGCATGTAGCTGCTCAGCAGGGACCTGAGACTTCCGGAGCCCTCTGTGTTTTGGGGAGCTTTCCTGAATAGCCAGGTAGCACGATGGATGAGACAAAAAAGGACAAAGGCTTCATAGAACAATAAAAGTAAAACTCATATTCTGGTGATTTTCCTCAGTTGTCACTGACACACACAGTGTGGACTTGCATCCAAGCAGTTCAGGTCTGGTTTTGGAAGATCTCTTTCCTGGTGCAAGGGCCCAGCCTCCTGGTCCCTGTGGAGATGGCTGTAGGAGTGCAGAGAGCTCACATATGGTGACTAAAAAATAATCATGGAAAAGGAAGGAAATGAGGAAGAAATCAGTGAAGGAAAAAGAGTCATAATAGAGAAAGAGAAAGTGAAAACCTCCTTCAGAAATAGGCCAAATCTGAAAGCTTCTGCTTAAAGTTTCAATGGCCCTTTTAAAGTGACAGATCCAGTTCTGGAAGTTTCTCTGGATGTTCTGGATTTTTTGCACATTTTTGCAATGGTGTCAGGCCTCCAAGTGAGCACAGCCTTCTGGAGACTATGAAGCAGGGCACAAATAGGGCCCTCACATTCCAAATGCTTTCATTTTTTTCCTCTAAATAATCAGCATGATGGGTGTTATTTAATGAGACAAGAAATCTTTGTCCAGTAGCTGGTGTTTGTGTCCTTTTAAAAGAATGTAACTGTATCTTGGGGTTAGGATGTTACTCCCCAGACCCTCTAAGAAAAGCAGAAGCATTTACCCAGAAGCCAGATTCCTAAACTGAGGAGGTGTGTGTCCACACAGAGGTGATCTGCAGCACTGTGTAACCTTAGGAAGACATGCTCATTTTAAAACATGCTCCCTGGGGGAGCATCTTCAGCCAGAGACCACAAGGCTGACCTGTGTGCATTGTACAACTCCTCTCCTTTGTGGTGTTCAGGAGTATCCCATCTCAGAAGTCACTCAAACTTCACACTGGGTCCTGGGGCTATGCAGGGGCTTCTTGACTGGTCCTCTGATGGGAAGCTTGGTCCTGCCATTGTGGGTTTCCGCCAGCACATGCTAGTTGGGAGACACATCAGGTTTCGGCACCTTTCTTAGCAAAGCCAGCCCCTTGCTCACAGTCCTGTAGACCTCATGATCCCTCCCACTGCCATTAGTCATGTTTCTGCACATTCCTTTTCTGTGCCTGAGTGGTACCCCAGCTGAGCACTGTATGTAAGATTTAGAACTCTCTGATCCCAACGAGGCCTTGAGTCTGAACCCTTGGCCAGACTGCACCTGAAATCCAGACTTCCCCTGCATGCATGGGAATGAAGAAACACAAAAGCAGGCCATGAGGACACCTGCAGAGGCAATTCCACATGGAATACAGAGTGGGGCAAAGGCAGGCAAGGCATACAGGATGTGACGTCAACTATTTTGTGACATGTTTTTATGACATAACTATATTGATCTGAAAGACACTCATCTGGAACCACAACCTTTCTTACCCCATGAAAAAGGCCTGAGCCTGTGTAATCTTTTCAATCCCTTGATATTTATAGTCTTACTCAAACGTTTCTGAACATGTCATGTGTCTAATAGTGATGCAAAATTTGACACTGAAGTCACCACCAGCAATATGCAATAAGGTAATTTTCTTGCTGCCTAGGAACATCAGCAGGGAGCAATCAGGAACAAAAACAGAGTATGACATTTATTCAAGCATACATATGGATTTCAGAATTGTTTTGACAAGTGGTGCAAATGCACACCCAGCTCACATATGGTGCAACAAGGGAATTAGTACTTCTCAGCCCTGGCAGCAAACCTGGCAGGCTGACAGGCATGGTAGGGCACCAGACCCTGGGAAAGACCCAGAGGAATAAAGGGGGACACCAGGAAGGCATCTTCTTGTGTTTCTCATTTTTTCTTCTTAGTGTTCAGAGTCATGGCACCAAGAGTTCCTTCAGGGAACACGCATGTAACTTTCCTGCCCTCTTAAAAGTCAACTGACAATTCTGCCTTCCTTTATTTTTTAGGGTCAGCCTAATTCTGTGTGTGTGAAGGGAGAAAGAGTACATTATTTGACCTTTTAAATGAATTTAAGCATTGACATTTAAAATAAATACTGAAAAATAATGTCAGATTTTAAAATACCAGCTGTGCTCAAACTCACGGAGAATCAAAAAATTGTGCTTTATATGTGTAATAAGAATTCTAATGCATTTCACTCTTGTTGTGTATTTAAAAAATAACATCATTAAAAGATTTATATATATATATATATATATATATATATATATATATATTTTTTTTTTTTTTTTTTTTTTTTTCCTTAGAGTTAAAAAAAAGAAGTGCCTTATTTAGCTTTCAAACATTTTGGCATTTTTTTTAACCTGGTAATTGAATTACATTGTAGACAAAGAACATACTACATATGCTTTAAATCCTTTTAGATTTATTCAGACTTGTGTTATGGAACAGAGCAGGTCCCCCTGGTGAATGTCTGCATGACTGTGAGGAGGGCGTGTGTTCTGCGGTTTGAATGGGCTTTTCTAAACATTGTTAATTCCTATTGGTGTCATTTTCTCTAGTGCTTACTGTATGCATCTCTGACTGATGAAGTGCGCTTTCCAACAGCACAGCACTGCCTGCCGGTGGTGCAGACCTCACCACATGGCTCCCCTCAGCTTCTGTGCTGCTGTCTCATGTCTCACTCCTGTGTCTGCTACCTGCTAGAGTACGCACTCCATTGCTGCTGGTTTGTCTGGAAAGGGGTAGGTCTTTCTGGGTTTCCCACACCCACTTGCAGTAGGTTCTTGTTGGTTCCCAAAGTCATGGTGGTAGCTTTGCTACTGTGTATGGAGTCTTGTTTTTTTAGCAGGGATTGGTGTTCCCCAAGTTGATTCTTGTCTGCACACCACTCAGGAGCATGCTGGCCCAGTCTGCTTTCTGAGCACTCAGTGAAGGGACAGGGGTGGGGGTAGAGTCCAAGGCAGATGATGATCCCCACATGCCAGAGTGTGCTGGCTCCTTTGTTCTCACAGCCAGACTTGAGCTGCAGCTACCCAGTAGACAATGTAGCTAATTCCTTTGGCTGGTGTATGGTGCTATCTGCTCAGCAAGCAAGCGGTAGTGTCTATATCTCCTTAAAGATGCCTGTCATTTCTTGTATTTTGAGTTGGTTAATGGCCTTATGCAAAACTTGAATTTGCAAGTCTCTCACCTTTCTTGGTGGTGTTGGGAAGGTAAGAATAATTCTCTTTCTAGTTTTCTACATTTCAAATGAAAACAAGGAGTGATAAATAAGTTTTTTGTTTCTTGTATTTTTCCCTAGATCAACATCTCTATTTGTTTTCAAGACAATTTCAGATGCGAGAGAAAACTTCTGCCACTCCTTGTAAGAACTCATCTTCCACATTAAATAGGCCCCATCCCCTGCAGCAAAGAACATCATGTTCTAGCTTCTCTGTGTCATCCTGGAAACACTACTTGATTGAGCACCTGGAGGAGATGATGCAGGAGGCCTTGGCTGTCTGAGCAGTGATTTGTCCTCTGCCACTGAAGGCTGTACAAGGAGACAGCATCAGATGCCAGAGAGCATGTATGAGCAGGGGCCATGTCTGTCTGTGCACCCACCTGTCTACTCACATGTGAAAAAGCACAGATGTGGAATTTCCTAGAAAGTGACTTATTAGAAATTTTGTCTATTTCTATCCATGCCAGGCAGAGGACACTAAAGACCTTGAAAGAGTATCTTTCTTGCCTGTTGACATTTCCTGGGGAATTCTCAAAAAAATCTTCAAAGAAATGCACTTAGTTTTCCTTTATCCATACTATGCAGGGGAGAGCACTGAGACAGAGGTGGCTGAGAGCACAGAGTAATTTAGAAGCAGTCTAGGATGAAATATTACTTCTGTGGGCCCAGAAGTGTCCCCAAAACCGCGGGCTCTGTGAGTGCTATATATAGACCTGTTAGAGTCTGGAGTCCATTAGACAGAAAGCCAGAACCAGCCATTCAGAACAGAGCTCTCTGGTGCTTTAGTCCACACTTGATATTAAAAATGAGAGGCATCCATGGGATTAAGTAAAATATCGTTTACTCAGATGAACAGACAAGGAGAAAAATTTTTACTTTGTTCTTATTCTCTGCTGGAGGGGTTTTCTCCATGCATGTGTGTTTTATTGGCAATTTATTAGACCCAGCAGAAGACACTGAAGCCCAGCAACAGGATCTTCTGATATACAAACATACACACTTAATTTGACTCAGTGTATATTACAAGCATCATAATCCCCTCTGACTCAGCATATCAGCTAACCTCCTCTGTGCAGAGGGTCAAGCCTGTCTCAGCCCTGATGGAGACCAATCAGGGCATCCTTGGAGATTATATACTGTGACAACAGGGGAGGGCACTGGGCAGGGGTGTCCACAGGTGGCTCTGCTCAAGGTCTGAGGCAGGTGTGGACCCTGTGGGAGGCAATAGGGGCCTTGAGGTAATAGAGGAGGAGAGGCTGTCTCCAGGCCTGAGAAGCCTGGCAGAGTGAGGTTGGGTGGTGCCCAATGTCATGCGGAGGGAGTCAACGGTGCCTAGACAGGCACCAGCCCCAGAGTGGCCGCAACCTGTGCAGGGAATAGTTTTCAAGACCCGTCCAAGGCAGCTGGGCTTCTGTAGGCCTCGTCTCGCTGAAGGGAACTGAGGCAGGGCATGGGGCCTAGGTGAGCGGCCAAGGCACCCCCGTTGCAGAGCCACTGGTAGAGCACACCTCACACACCCCAGAGGCCAGTGCAGCCTGGCTTTTTTAGAAACAACCCCTGGAGGCTACTTACCTCTGGGTCTGGGAGAACCTTATATCACATGGAGGTGCATCCTTCAGGAGGCTGCAGGACCACCATCCCATGGTCATTTACACGATCTGTAGCCCCTGCCCCTGCGGCTACAGCCCCTGGGGCTGTCCATATTTGGCCGCTGGGAGCATGGGACGCTGAGAATGGCATTGGAAGTAGTACTGTCTGCCTGGGTCTGGTGGTCCTCTTTCTCTAGGACACCTGCCCTGGGAGAGTCCTGTTAACCCCCACTTGGCCCTTTCTTACAGGAATATATTTGAGGTTAGATCCAGTGGTCTGACCCCACACTTCTCTCCACCCTATTAAACTGTAGAGTCAGCCTCTCTCTGCCCTGAAGTCTGCTGCCCTCCTCACTTGGTGGAGGAATAAGTTGTGACAGAGATGCGGGAAATGCTGGAACAGGTAAGGCAGGGCTGGACTGTCCAGCCCCAGAGGACCAGCTGGGGACAACCAGCTGCAGGGTGAGGGCTCCCAACCCACCCCTGACCAACATCCCTGTGCTCCAGGCAGTTCCCTTGTGACTGACAGCATGGGGAGCTGTGCTCTCACCCCAAGATCTCTTGGCTTCCATACCCCTCTTGTGAGGCCACTCTACATAGACACTCTAGTGCCCCCCTCCTGGGTTGTCTCTTCTCACTTTATGACTAGGCTCTGCCCTGGCCAAGGCCAGCTCCCCATTCTTCCTTCCCACCAGCATGACTGGGGACCCCACATGGAGCCAGCTTTCTCCTACTTCTTCGTCTCCCTACTTCAGTGCAGCCTGGGCTCCCTCACCTCTACATCCTCCATCATATGACTCTTCACCCTCTCCTCTCTCCTCCAGTCAGTATCTTTCTAAAAATAAACCATTCTAAGAATGGTTTTACCTTCACAGCAAAATTGAGAGAATGGAACAGCTTCCCCACATGTCCCTGCCCCCAATACACACAGAGCCCCACCATGGACATGTGCTGCAGGGTGGTGCTGGCTCCAGTGATGAGCCCCAGTGGACAAGTTGTCACCACGCAGGCCTGGGCTTACACCTATGGAATATAATAATCCTTGTAGTAACTCCACATATTGTTCCTTTAAGGACTGGGAGTTTCCCATGTTAGTTCTGAAAGTCCCCCTAAAGTTTCTTTCAACCCGGGGCGATACCTTTCGATATTTTGTTAATCCCAAAAGTCCCCCCTTTCGTTTTCTTAACCTGGGGTGCTTACCCTTTCAGTGCTGGATCCTGCCAATTACGCCAAATGATGCAGTAATTCACTTGCAGGTCAGCATGAGAAAGAAAGAAATAAGAAGCAGAGCAAGCAAAGCAGCAGCAGAAAAAAAAGTCCTTTATTGTGTACAAGCAATCTTTTTATAGTATTGTGAACAAAGAAGGAAGCCTTCCAACATCAATGAATCAGGTCTTTCAGCTAATTAAACATAGCACACAGAAGTTTTACTTTCTAATCAGAAGTGACCCCTTCTCATGGCTAATCTACTCTCGGCCCGGAGTATGTTGAGCTCTGCTCTTTGTTAAGAACAGATAATAAAATTTTTCTTAGTGCCCTCCTAGCCCACTTGGCAGAACATCCCGTTCACAGGTAAGTCCTCTCAAGGACAGCAGACACCTCGTTTTCAAGCATATCTGCTGTTACCTATCTATACCTTCACAGAATATCCCGTTTGCAGGCAGACTCCATCAAGGACAGTAATAGTTACGCAGTCACATCTGATTCTCTACAATTACCAGTCTAGAGATGAGCTAAAGCTTCATATAATCTCATTTTGGAAGCCTCAGCTCCAAATATGAGTAGAAGAGGAAGAAGAGGAGGTTCCTGGGTGCTTGCCAGAGGAAGGCATTTTCAAGTCTGATTCTTACTACATCATATCCAGGACACAGGTATTTATTCCCAAAATGCTACAAAATTTATTTGAATTAAAACTTATGCAAAGTTTTATAGTATTACTTTTATTATTACTATGATTTATAACATGAACATATTATCTTACATAATTAAATTATCTTATGGAATTTTTCATCATAATGACTCACAAGTAATAGTCATTCAAATGGCCAGGGTATCTAGACTTACATAATTATCTAGAACTGAAAACGTTCAAAATTATCTTTTGGCAATTTACAAATTCAAATATATACCTGCCTAAAAATTCTGGCTAATACAAATCTTCTCTTCTTATTAATCATAGCTTCCAATTACATGTACTCACATGAAGTTAGTGACATTGAATCTAAAAAAAGTTTTCTGGCTTATAAATATGAGTGACTTTATCTTCATCTTTACTACAGCATAGATTTTATTTTGAATTTAGACACTTTTAGGCTCAAAACTATCCTACAAATGCAAGAACATGTACAAGAGTAGAATAAATATGTGATCAAAGTAAATATACTTCCAAGTGGCATGGTCTAACAGAGAAGGCTTTCCACAGGGCACTGCCTTCAACCTCACCTGCCAAGGTTGTTTCCCTCTCTAGAATGTCAGCCACTTCACAACATCCAGCTGGCTCACATTCACAAATGACCCTTCCACAGCTGAGTTCACTGGTGGCTGCTGGTCAGCAATGAGGGCTGACCTCCACTGCCCAGGGTAGCTCCTCAGACACTAGGCTGGAGGGAGGAGACAGGTATAAAGGTGCAGAAGGATGGGGTGGTGTGCAATGGACACTTGGTCAGTTCCTCTATCTGTGGCCAAGTTCCCAGGAGCCCCCAGATATTTGTATGCAGGTCCCTGTGTAATAACAATCCTCTGGAGCATGCCACACTCCAGCAACTGCAGCCTGCTTGTCACAGGCTGTGGGCAGCCATTGAGGTCAGGTGATGTTCACCCAGCTCCCTAGGAGATGGAGGGCTGTCCCACCTTTTTTACTGAGCTGCCCCTGACTTTTCAAGCTGGACTGTGGTCTGCACCACTTATGTTGCCAAAGCCAGCCTGAGATCAACATGGAGTGGGCGATCCTTGCATGGACACTGGCCCTTGTTGCAGATGTAAAACTGCTGGTCCTGGTGTAGATGCCTTTTTGTGAACTCTAACCTAGAACAGTCTTAATCTGCATTTTATTTTTTTAGTTCTTTCTCTGTTGAAGGTAAACCACTTGCTAACAGTGCACCCCCAAACACATAGCCAAAGACAACATATGCTGGGCACGGGGTTCTCCATGGAGCAGCCAGTTAGAGTAACATCTTTTCTTTTAGCTGGAAATGGTTTGGCTAATTACAAAATGGAAACAAAACCTTATATAATGAATGCACTCTTTAAATCATACCACTGCTATGTATTTCACCATGTAAAAGCAAGAGATATTATCAAAATTAAAAGAAAAATTTGCTCCTTTTAGTAATAAATGCCATTTGAAACTAAGAAAAACAAGTAAATATTCCATAATTTACATGGCTTGGCATTGTAATATTGGTATAGACAATCACTGTTCCACTTATCTGGTGATATTTTATCCCTTCTGATGTCAGAAAACATTGTTTCTTGATACATAGCACATTTTAAAAATTTGTATCTTACCTCAGGTGATCTATTAGCTATTGAGTTCTTCTTTACCACTATATAACCTTTGAGGAAAGACAAAGAAATTAACACCATGTTTTTGCATAACTAATGATTCCATAAACACTGAGGAATATTTGGCTTATGTTAAAATAACTAATCCCTCTGGAATTAAAACTACAATTTTTTTTGCACTATTTTCACAGAAGTTTTTGTTATAGATGTAGTTTAATATACTTTAGAGAAAGAGTATTTTATCTTTTCATCAGAAATATTTTATATTTTTTGCTACTCCTACCTCCCAAACTCAAATGATGATGTTCACAATTGAAAACTTCCTTCACAAAAATATTTTCACAGTTCATTTTGATACACTCACTGAATGATTATATGCTTTATTTTTGAGCATTCATGTAAATTAATCACATGCTTAGGGATCTAATGCTTTTGAAAAAGAAGAATATAGTTACTAGATGAAAATAATGAAGATATTTCTTTACCCAGGTCCAAGACATCTGTATACAGGCATTGGTAGCAGAATGACAGCTTGGAAATAAGTACAGATTTCCTGAAGGAGATTCAAATGCCTGGGTGCCTACTTTGGGGCCATGAGAAGTCTAGGGCCTGATTGAATACCCTGCCAGAGTTCCCACAGCTAAGGAATATTTTGGCATTATCCAAATAGTGGGAAAGTATCTGAGAAGAATTTCAAGTGTTCTTAACCTTAGTTTTGGAGGAAATTTACTTTACTTTTTTTTGAATTGAACATGGCAGCTGCAGTGTGAGAAGTTAAATCTGACCTAGCAATACCTTGATCACAGGTTTGTATTATATTATTTCCATTGAAAAGGAAGGTTTTATTTTGAGTGCCTGTGTAACATATTTTCTTTTGCTATGAATCAAGAGAACTGACAAATTGCTTCATTAATAAATTGCTTCAATGGTTTTATTTCTCTAAAAAACATATCTGGGCTTCACCTAATTTTCTTAAAAGTATTTATGACATGACATCTTCTATTTCTCTATCTCCTAAACATGCAACACTCTCCTAAGTTCTCCTTCTTCACAAAGCAACTTTGTGGAGTAATATCCAATCAGCAAAAAAGAGTGCTAGCTCCACCTTTCATTGGTTTCAGCTCTGCAATCCCAAACTGTCTCATGATCTTCATCCTGCTCACATGGAATAATCATAATTTATATTGGGGCTATTTGGCTTGCCTGGATTGGGTCACTTGTGTTGCTTTATAATTCTTTATATGATTTTTGCATTTACTTTATAAACATTATGTCAAGAATTTGGACTCTCGGGGCTGGGATTGTGGCTCAGCGGAAGAGCGCTCGCCTAGGACGAGCGGGCAGGACCCAGGTTTGATCCTCAGCACCACATAAAAATAAAGGCATTGTGTCCATCTACACCTAAAAGTAAATAATGAAGACAAAGTTTATCAACTCGAAAAGAATATAGTCAACGCAGAAAAGATGTTAAAATATCATGAGCAATCCATGCAAGAGATATGGGATGTCGTAAAAAAACCAAACTTGAGAGTCATTGGGATAGAAGAAGGTATAGAGGTTCAAACCAAAGGAATGAACAATCTGTTGAATGAAATAATCTTAGAAAACTTCCCAGATATGAAAGATGGAATGGATTGCCAAATCCTGGAAGCCTACAGGACCCCAAACATACAAAACCATAATAGACCATCTCCAAGACACATAATTATGAAGATATCCAACATACAGAACAAGGAGAGAATATTAAAAGCTACGAGAGGAAGGAGGCAGATTACATTCAGGGGTAAACCAATTAGGTTAATGGCTGATTTTTCATCACAGACTTTGAAAGCGAGAAGATCCTGGAACAACATATTTCAAACGCTGAAAAATAATGGATTCCAACCAAGAATACTGTATCCAGCAAAATTAAGCTTCAGATTTGACAATGAAATTAAAATATTTCACGATAAACAAAAGTTAAAAGAATTTGCAGCCAGAAAACCAGCACTGCAAGGCATTTTGAGCAAAATACTACAAGAAGAGGAATTGAAAAATAGCACCCAAAACTAACAGTGGGAGATATCTCAGTAAAGGGAGAGAAAAGTAACCAAAGAGGAAAAACTAGCCAAACTAAAATAAATAAATAAATAAACATGACTGAAAGTACAAACCATATTTCAATAGTAACCTTAAATGTTAATGGCTTAAATTCACCAATCAAGAGACATAGGCTAGTAACCTGGATTAAAAAACCAGATCCAACAATATGCTGCCTTCAGGAGACTCATATGATAGGAAGAGACATACACAGGCTGAAGATGAAAGGTTGGGAAAAATCATACCACTCACATGGCCCTCAGAAGCAAGCAGGAGTGGCCATACTCATATCGAATAAAATCAACTTCAAACCTAAGTTAATCAAAAGGGATGAAGAAGGACACTATAAACTGTTAAAAGGAACCATCCACCAACAAGACATAACAATTATCAATATGTATGCACCAAACAATGGTGCTGCAACGTTCATAAAACAAACACTCCTCAAGTTCAAGAGTCAAATAGACCACAACACAATAATTATGGGTGACTTCAACACACTGCTCTCTCCATTAGACAGATCCTCCAGACAAAAGCTGAATAAAGAAACTATAGAACTCAATAACAGAATCAATAACCTAGACTTAACCGACATATATAGAATATATCAACCATCATCAAGTGGATATACGTTCTTCTCAGCAGCACATGGATCCTACTCAAAGATAGACCATATATTATGCCATAGGGCAACTCTTAGTAAATATAAAGCTGTGGAGATAATACCATGCACCTTATCTGATCATAATGGAATCAAACTGGAAATCAATGATAAAAGAAGGAAGGAAAAATCCTGCATCACCTGGAAAATGAACAATATGTTACTGAATGATCAATGGGTTACAGAAGACATAAAGGAGGAAATCAAAAAATTCTTAGAGATAAACAACAATACAGACACAACATACTGGAATCTATGGGACACAATGAAAGCAGTTTTAAGAGGGAAATTCATTTCCTGGAGTTCATTCCTCAAAAAAAGAAAAAAACCAAGAAATAAATGAACTCACACTTCATCTCAAAACCCTAGAAAAGGAAGAGCAAAAAAACAGCAAATGTAGTAGAAGACAAGAAATAATTAAAATCAGAGTGGAAATCAATGAAATTGAAACAAACAAAGAAAAAACCATTGAAAAAAATGATAAAACTAAAAGTTGGTTCTTCGAAAAAATAAATAAGATTGACAGACCCTTAGCCATGCTAACGAAGACAAGAAGAGAGAGAACTCAAATTACTAACATACGGGATGAAAAAGGCAATATCACAACGGACACTACAGAAATACAGAAGATAATTAGGAATTATTTTGAAACCCTATATTCCAATAAAATAGAAGATAGTGAAGATATCGATAAATTTCTTAAGTCATATGATCCTTCCAAATTGAGACAGGAAGACACACACAATTAAAACAGACCAATAACAAAGGAAGAAATAGAAGAAGCCATCAAAAGACTACCAACCAAGAAAAGCCCTGGACTGGATGGGTATACAGTGGAGTTTTACAAAACCTTCAAAGAAGAATTAATACCAATACTTTTCAAGCTATTTCAAGAAATAGAAAAAGAAGGAGCTCTTCCAAATTCATTCTATGAGGCCAACATCACCCTGATCCCGAAACCAGACAAAGACACTTCAAAGAAAGAAAACTACAGACCAATATCTCTAATGAACTTGGATGCAAAAATCCTCAATAAAATCCTGGTGAATTGAATACAAAATCATATCAAAAAAATTGTGCACCATGATCAAGTAGGATTCATCCCTGGGAAGCAAGGCTGGTTTAATATACGGAAATCAATAAATGTTATTCACCACATCAATAGACTTAAAGATGATCATCTTGATAGATGCAGAAAAAGCATTCGACAAAGTGCAGCATCGCTTTATGTTCAAAACACTAGAAAAACTAGGGATAACAGGAACTTATCTCAACATTGTAAAAGCTATCTATGATAAGCCTCAGGCTAGCATCATTCTAAATGGAGAAAAACTGAAGGCATTCCCTCTAAAATCTGGAACAAGACAGGGATGCCCTCTATCACCACTTCTATTCAATTTAGTTCTTGAAATACTAGCCAGAGCAATTAGACAGTCAAAAGAAATTAAAGGCATAAAAATAGGAAAAGAAGAACTTAAATTATCACTATTTGCGGAAGACATGATTCTATACCTAGAAGACCCAAAAGGGTCTACAAAGAAACTACTAGAACTAATAAATGAATTCAGCAAAGTGGCAGGATATAAAATCAACACACATAAATCAAAGGCATTCCTGTATATCAGCAACAAAACTTCTGAAATGGAAATGAGGAAAACCACTCCATTCACAATATCCTCAAAAAAAATAAAATACTTGGGAATCAACCTAACAAAAGAGGTGAAAGATTTATACAATGAAAACTACAGAACCCTAAAGAGAGAAATAGAATACGATCTTAGAAGATGGAAAAATATACCCTGTTCATGGATAGGCAGAATTAACTTCATCAAAATGGCAATATTACCCAAAGTTCTCTACAGGTTTAATGCAATGCCAATCAAAATCCCAATGGCATTTCTTGTAGAAATAGATAAAGCAATCATGAAATTCATATGGAAAAACAAAAGACCCAGAACAGCAAAAGCAATTCTAAGCAGGAAGTGTGAATCTGGAAGTATAGCGATACCAGATTTCAAACTGTACTACAGAGCAATAGTAACAAAAACAGCATGGTACTGGTACCAAAACAGGCAGGTGGACCAATGGTACAGATAGAGGACACAGAGACCAATCCACAAAATTACAACTTTCTTATATTTGATAAAGGGGCTAAAAGCATGCAATGGAGGAAGGATAGCATTTTCAACAAATGGTGCTGGGAAAACTGGAAATCCATATGCAACAAAATGAAGCTGAACCCCTTTCTCTCGCCATGCACAAAAGTTAACTCAAAATGGATCAAAGAGCTTGATATCAAATCAGAGACTCTGCATCTGATAGAAGAAAAAGTTGGCTCCGATCTACATATTGTGGGGTTGGGCTCCAAATTCCTTAATAGGACACCCATAGCCCAAGAGTTAATAACAAGAATAAACAAATGGGACTTACTTAAACCAAACAGTTTTTTCTCAGCAAGAGAAACAATAAGAGAGGTAAACAGGGAGCCTACATCATGGGAACAAATTTTTACTCCTCACACTTCAGATAGAGCCCTAATATCCAGAATATACAAAGAACTCAAAAAATTAAACAATAAGATAACTAATAACCCAATCAACAAATGGGCCAAGGACCTGAACAGACACTTCTCAGAGGAGGACATACAATCAATCAACAAGTACATGAAAAAATGCTCACCATCTCTAGCAGTCAGAGAAATGCAAATCAAAACCACCCTAAGACACTATCTCACTCCAGTAAGATTGGCAGCCATTATGAAGTCAAACAACAATAAGTGCTGGTGAGGATGTGGGGAAAAGGGTACAATTGTACATTGCTGGTGGGACTGCAAATTGGTGTGGCCAATTTGGAAAGCAGTATGGAGATTCCTGGGAAAGCTGGGAATGGAACCACCATTTGACCCAGCTATCACTCTTCTTGGACTATTCCCTGAGGACCTTAAAAGAGCATACTATAGGGATACTGCCACATCAATGATCATAGCAGCACAATTCACAATAGCTAGACTGCGGAACCAACCTAGATGCCCTTCAATAGATGAATGGATAAAAAAAAATATGTGGCATTTATACACAATGGAGTATTACGCAGAAGTAAAAAATGACAAAATCATGGAATTTGCAGGGAAATGGATAGCATTAGAGCAGATTATGCTAAGTGAAGCTAGCCAATCCTTAAAAAACAAATGCCAAATGTCTTCTTTAATATAAGGAGAGCAACTAAGAACAGAGCAGGGAGGAAGAGCATGAGGAAAAGATTAACATTAAACAGAGACAAGTGGTGGGAGGGAAAGGGAGAGAGAAGGGAAATTGTATGGAATTGGAAGGAGACCCTCATTGTTACACAAAATTACATATAAGAGGTTGTGAGGGGAAAGGGAAAAAAAACAAGGGAGAGAACTGAACAACAGCAGATGGGGTAGAGAGGGAAGATGGGAGGGGAGGGGAGGGGGGATAGTAGGGGATAGGAAAGGTAGCAGAATACAACAGTCACTAATATGGCATTATGTAAAAATGTGGATGTGTAACCGATGTGATTCTGCAATTTGTATTTGGGGTAAAAATGGGAGTTCATAACCCACTTGAATCAAATGTATGAAATATGATATGTCATGAGCTTTGTAATGTTTGGAACAACCAATAAAAAAATTACATTTAATCTTTGCTGAAATGTATTCCACATGATAGATTGGTTCCTGTCAATCACAATCCTTTAAAAGGTTCTGAAATCTCTGCATATGCAGTTAAAGTTCTTGCCTATGTGGAAACAGGGATGTTTTAATGGACAAGAAATTTATAAATTATTGTCCCTGTCTAATAAAAAAAATTACAGCTTTTACTATAAAAAAATAATTTGGACTCTCAATAATTCTGACTTCCTTTTAAGATGCATATTGCTATAATTGCAAAAATAAGCATAGATCATTAAAATCACTTATTCCCTCATTTATATTAATCATATGGAAACTCAGAAAGAAATTATCACCACTTTCACAGTATTATGTACATAAATCTCTGAATGCATTGTTTATATGGTCTTGGGTTGTGGCTCTGTGGTAGAGCACTTGTGTAGCATGTGTGAGGCACTGGGTTTGATTCTCAGTACCACATATAAAAATAAATAAAATAAATACCCAATTACAACATAACAATATTAAAAAAAAGAAATTGAGTAAAATGTCTGTATTGAAGTCATGGCCCACACAATCAATGTGATTTTGACCCATATCTCCATATGTACCCAGAGAAATATGAAAGAGGAACCAAAGGATACCTCAGTTCCTACACCTGAGCAGTGGAACACCTTTCAGAATAATACCTTGTAAATAATCCTTAATGTAAAGTATGTCTAAGTTCATTCTGATAGATGATCTATTTTCTCTAATACACAGATTTGTGAAAATAATGGAAAGAAAATATGGCATTTCTTCTTATTGATAACTGAGAAGTCCTTTCATCTTCCATCTGTGCTCATGGAATGGATTTTGGAAGTATCTGAAGTTATTTTCTTGGGAAAATGGAAAAAAGTTGTTTTTTTAATAGATTACTGGGGGCTGGTGTTGTGGCTCAGAGGCAGAGCACTTGCCTAGCATGAATGACTAATACCAGTCTCTCAGTATTTTAAAATAAAATGTTAGAAGTGACAATTATTTGTGAAGATTTAAACTTAAAAATAAATGACTTCAGCAAGTCAACGCTTTCTAAATGCTTTTCATATATTTCCTAGCTCACTCCAATGATGCTTATTCTTATTATGTTAACTCATTCAAAAGCAGTTAACTGAGCTGACAATGCTGACCTCTGTTAAATGCTGCATGTGTCTAAAATAGTACTTAATTCTATGCCATCCTGCAGCTTTATAAAGAAACTCTGTGGATGTGTCCATTGGGATGTTTTACCTGAAAGACTTCTGTTTGTACTGATCTAAAATTGACATGAACAAACTTTGGAAACAATTTTTATCTAACAATAATGCGAGTGTACTGCAAAACCAAAGAAAAATAAGATGGCATCTCTACCTTTATGAAATCTGCAGGGAAGAAAAAAACATAAGCAAAATTTCTCCATTAAATAAGGTAATTTATTTATTTTTTTATTTTCTTGGTTTTTGATTTTTTAAAAAATAAATGACAGTGGAATTCATTACAAATCTTATTTCACATATACAGCACAATTTTTCATATCTCTGGTTGTATATGCAGTATATTCACACCAATTTGTGTCTTCATATATGTATTTTGGATAATGATGTATATCATATTCCACCACCCTTGTTAATTCCCTGCCCCATCCCTTTCCCTCCCACCCCCTGCCCTATCTAGAATTCATCAATTCCTCTCATGCTCCCCCTCCTTACTCCACTATGAGTCAGCCTCCTTATATCAGAGAAAACATTCAGCATTTTTTTTTTGATTGGCTAACTTCACTTAGCATTATCTTCTTCAATGCCATCCATTTACCTGAAAATGCCATGATTTTATTCTCTTTTATTGCTGAGTAAAATTCCATTGTGTATATATGCCACATTTTTTTATCCATTTATCCACTGAAGGACATCTATTTTGGCTCCACAGCTTAGCTATTGTGAATTGTGCTTCTATAAACATTGATGTGGCTGTGTCCCTGTAGTATGCTGTTTTTAAGTCTTTGGGGTATAGACTGAGAAGAGGGATAACTGGGTCAAATGGTTGCTCCATTCTCAGATTTCTAAGGTATCTCCATACTGCTTTCCATATTGGCTGCACCAATTTGCAGTTCCACCAGCAATGTATGAGTGTACCTTTTTTCCCACATCCTCATGAACATAAATAAGGTAATTTATTATGACATCAAAGAATGAATAATAGGTATTACAAGCTCATAGAGAAGGCCATAATATGCACATTTTCATGTGGTGAACAGGAGATATTTAAAAAACATGCCTCAGACACAAAAGTGATTCATGGATTTAAATGTTTTAAAAAAAATCTTAATGGCTTATTTTCTCAGGGTTAGCAGTGGAACCCAGTGCTTCATGAAGGATAAGCAAGCACTCTACCACTGTGATACACTCCTAGTTCTTGGGTTGAAATTTAATTGGGAAATAAGAACCATAGAATTATTTTGGTGAAATGATAATTTTAGAGATTGTAAAGGGTGACATGACTAAAAACATCTCAATAGAAACACTACAATTATAAAATGCTCCTACTTTTCTTTCCAGAAATGTTTTTTTCAACATCCACATGAATATGAATCAACGTGTCAATGTTATTGATGTAAAAATACCTTTTTTCCCCAGGCTTGCATTGAGATTTCAGCAAACACCTTTCTATTTTTGCCTCCAGACTTCCACTTGTGGGCACCAAGCCCAAGCTCACCGACCTCCCCATCACCCACTTGGCTCAACACACATCCTCATGCTCCTCCACAAAGGACTTCTGATAGTGACAAACATTTAGGAAATGCAGGATATTCCAAGTGACTTCAAATGCAAGGTACTTATCTTTCTGTAAAAGCTAATAAGAGGATGCTCCATCTGCACCATCTGCGTCCTGAGTGTGTTTCAGGAAGTCACCATCAACTCCAATGGCTCTGGAAAGGCCAACTTTACATTTACACCCACATATCCCATCCTAGGTTATTCCTCACTTTATGGGTCCTCACCATGTCCACCTACAGCAACCATTTTTTTTTTGTTGTTGTTCTGTGGCCACAACAAATAAGACCCAGCCTGGTCATCTCTTCATCACTGAACACTGTTCTTTCTGCCCATTTTACATCTACAGGGGGATTCTTATTCACCCTGATGGCATGTAGAGATATCTTCTTTGTATGCATCATGGTTCTTTCAATTGGATACATGGTGATTTTCTTGTATAGAAATAAAGAGTTGTCCATGTCTCTTCATAGTTTCAGGTTCTCCCCAAGCAGCTCCCCAGAACAAAAGGCCACTCACACTATTCTGAAGCTGATCTGCTGCTTTGCCATCCTGTACTCTGTAGACTTTATGCTTTCACTGGCCATAGATATGACATGGAGAAATGACCCCATCCTGGTGTGTCTCCAGATGCTTGTGGCCACTGGCTTCACGCAAGTGATAATTAGTGTTGACACTCAAAAAAATGATTTAAACCATATGGGGTAAGAAGCATCAGTTTGTGAGAAAACTTATCTAAAGCATTTTTCTACTCTAATTAGAACAATTCTACCTACTTTGCCAATTTTGATCTATGAAAGAAATTATTAGTTTTAGGGTTTCTGTGATTGGGATTGGGGTCTCTGATAAACTTTATGATTATGGCATGTTTGCTTGGTAGGAAGTTTCTGTGCAAAGATGCAGAATTCTTGGATGCTAGGAAACATTTGTGTAAAGACATGGGATGCCTGGCCACTGTAGCAGTATCCTTTGCAAGGAAGCTCTGTGAATCTTATCAGCCTCAACCTTGATTTTAGGCATATAACTCCTAGGAATAAAGAAACTTGCCTACTAGATAACTATAGTGTTTCACCAAGTTTCAGTGCTAGTGGATGTGCCTGCTTAATAGTAATTTTAGTCAATGGACTTTCTGAAGAGCTACACAAAGCTCCTCACATTGCATATAGTTACATGTGAATGTAACTGCAGAATAAGGAATCTTAATGATAGTCTAAACAGTAATGTAGTTATGGTACTAATGACTAATTTAATCCATTGGTATAAATAAACATGACCACTTGGACAAGCAGCCACTTTTTTACTGCCTCTGCATCTTATCTCTATGTCTCTTTTATTAATTTTCCTTACAATTAGTTTGAAAATATTCTGTCATAGCAAAGTAGCTATTGGGCTAGAAAGAACCTTCTAGATAATTTTGTATTATATTTATGTCAAGGTCTTCATTTGCATGCTTATGAATTCTTCACTTACTTTGTTTTTTTTTTTTAATCTCACATCTTTATTCTAAGATTAGATTCATCCTTTGTGCATTACATTTTTTGACAATAGTTTCACTGAAGTACTATTACAGGTAGGTTGTCGTTTTTTGTCTAAAAATGTTAATATTGTACTCTTTGTTAAAAAATTATTATAGTCATACATTTAGTCATTATTTAGTCATACATGGTGTCAGTCATTTGCAGTCCACAATGCTTGGGACTTTACGGTAAGTTGATGGCAACTTTGAGGCCCCAAAAAAGAAACTTAGTGAGACTCAAAAAAAAAACACTAAAAAGGGCTGGGGGATCAAGCTTAGGAGTAGACTGTCTCAATTCAACTCACTATACCAAAAATAAACAAAAATGTAAACTCAAAACTCCATGTAATAGGGTGGAAAAAGTAAAAAACAAAACAAGGAAAATAACAACTATACAAGATATAAATTGAAATTCTCATACATTTCTGGGAAGCTTGACTTTTAATTGACAGATGTGGGCTTTTTTCTTTGAGACTTTGTAGCCAGTTTTACATAAAAGAGTGAAAACCAATTGTGTCCCCTTCATGCAGTCTTTTCAGTTTTCCCCAGCCAACAGTCGATATCTACATATTGGAGCAATGTGTATCAACATCAGAGACCAGCATCACATCATTTTGTAGGAAAGACTATCAAATCAGAAGCCAGCACAGTTCTGAAGATTTTTGGTGAATTTTTGAAGCTCTGTGGCAGCCTTGTTCAGGAAAACTGGACTTCAGTTGAGGGCATTCATACTTCTAGTGGTCCCCTTGGTGGTAGTAGACATATTGACTTAGTCTCAGCCTTGTCCCTGGATAAGGTGGTCCTTCCATATAGATATTACTTTGGCCCTGCATCTGGCCCCAATTTTGATATTCGTTTTGATTTTGTCCTTGTGGGAACATCCTTTGGGTGACTTATGTGTTTGTAGCAAGGGCAGTTGAAAGAATATTCATTATCTTCTTCACTTTTTGGTCTGCTTCTAACTGAGCCTTTTGGTTTCTGTTAATAAAAAATGTGGTGGCCACCTCAAGTAGCTAAGTGGCATTCATTTCAGCAAAGTCCATCAAAGTTTTTCTAGTTTTAGGTCAATGTTTCCCCTGGCTTGTTTCACCTTCTTGTTTTCTCGTGCTTCAGGATCAAAGAAAGTGAAGAATTGGAAGATCTGGCATAGTCATTTATAGCTGGGGCTTTACTGCAGCTTTTGGAATACTTTTGATACCTTCTTCATGTTTAAGGCTCTCATTCCCCCCCACTTTTTAGGCCACATATGAAGGCCTCTTGATATCTCTTTGTTTTTGGGAGGTCTTCCTTTTTGTTGGGGGTCCCACCCTGGGTCTGTGTTGGGGAACTGGGCCTGGGCATTGGCTTTAATGTTGCTTGGTACATACAGAGCATGTTTCTCTTGTAATTTTCAAGCTGCTTTGGTCATTTTTCTACATTCCTCCATCAACCCATGTGGGTTGATGGGTCTGGAATATGGATCACATCAGATCAGTCACGACCTGGGTTTTCTCCATGTAGGAGGGAGTATGATTTTTTCAGTTCAATAGGTCAGTGGTGGTTAAAGGTTGGTGCACAAAAATGTATTGTTCCCATTGGATATTTCCCACCTTGTTATTATAACAGGTTCTCAAGTCTCTCATAGGGGCACATGGAGAACTCTCATCTGGGTAATGGCTCTCATCTTGGGACAAGTTCCTGCCTTGGCCTTGGGGTCGGGGGTAGAAGGGTCTTTGGCTCTTTGGAAGACTCTGGCACTGATGACATATGGGAGGAAGGAGCAGCTGATACTGAGGGGCCACCATCTGCTGGCTCTCAGTGATCTTGGCAATGTTCAGTAGAGTGACACAGAAGGTGATGGGCTTTTTTCTGGCCTACAGAGAAAAACTGGTTTCTTTTCTTTGACAGGATTTTCTTTGCTTAGTTCACTTTTGTTGGGTCTTAGTGGCCACTACAGTATGAGCTAACTTCAACTTGGACTGCCATTCTAGACAGGCTCTCAAAAAGGGGGAACTTTTTGTACTATCTCTTACCAGCAATCAACATAAAGAAATTGGTCTGGGTGTCCAGGGGTTCTCAAAAGTACAAAAAGGACCTCACCAATGAAATTTTTTTCTAAAGATCTTCCTGGTGGCCATCCCACATGAAGTCTTCACCATTGTAATTGGCAGAGAGTATATAATTTTTGTGAAGTTAGTTTCACCCCATAATTACCACTAAAATCTCTCTTAAGTTTTCTAACATACACTTTAGTGTGCCTCCCATGGCCCACCCTCCATCAGTGTCACATGCTTAGGATAAGATTATCTTCGTTCATCTTCATCTCTTCCCCTTTTGGTAACTTAGAATCCTCTTAGCTTTGAGCATTGGTATAACCCAATCCCCTACAAGAACTTTCACCTAGATGTTGTTTGGCGGAATTTTATCTTAGACTGTATGATGTACCATAGAATTATGGACTATCACTTAAAACTTGTTTCAGCCCTTTTGTTGAGTTAGAACCCTCCCTTGGTCTGTCTCATTCATGCACTTTCATACATGTTCACACAGACATGATCAAAACAAAATATCTATATTTCCTCAATTCCAAAAATTTCAAAACAAAGAAAGGAGTCATGGTTTTTCCTCTACTCATTGGACTAGAACAGAGATTACTTGGGTAACTCCCTAGGTCCTTTTCAGCTCTATTTCCTTTTGGAGATTCCTCAGAGACACTTAGAGGTGGATTAACCTTTCTTCCACCTGCTTAGAATTCTAAGGGGAAGTCAGGTAGGACACTATTAATGGACCTGGGTCCTACTGGTTCAGTTGGACAGTGCTCCAAGTTCAATATTCCACATTCCTGCTTCACGTGGTTTCTGTTGTGCTTCATAGAAGTCATTGTGGGGCACGAGGTAAGTCACTACACATACAAGCAAAGAGTTGCCTGTGGTACACCAAGAAGAAATATTCTTCAATGTTCCAGAGAAGCCAGACTCTGGAGATAAGAAAGGCGGAAAACCGTCTTCACCTCCACTGTCCCATCCGAGTTGCCAAATCATGTACAACAGTCTGACACCTGAGGCGTTGGCTGGAAGCCAGTTTATTAGTTGCAGTGGTCCAGATTTACTGTTGCCTAAAAATTTCTGGACCATGAGTCTGGAAATTCTTTGAACTTTATACCCAGTGGGAGGAAGGAGAGGTTTGAAGATTACATAAAAAGTGCTTTCTGTTTCATATTTTTAGATTAGATGAAGGTTTTACAAGATTTTCATTTTCTGCAAATTTGGCATTTAGAATAAAAGAGGAAACTACAAACCACAGTGACCTCTGCAAATGTTTTTATGATAACCTGTGTAAAGTTTTTTGGACAAGAAAAAAAGAAAAAATTATGGAGGAGAATTTGTCATCTGGGGAAATTATATGTTACAAATATGTAGGGGGTCCATTTGGCGAGGTATATGCTATGCTTCAATATGACCTATCCATTACACTCATAGCTATATATCCACATGAATTAAAAACAAATACTCAAACATTTATACATGAATATTCATAGTAGCACCATTCATGCTAGCAAAATTGTGAAAACAACCCAAATATTCATCATCAGATGAATGGTTAGACAAAATATGGTTTTGTGTATAAATATAACAGAATACTACTGTTATATTTATACACACAAAAAATAAAATGTTGATTGAAGCTAAAACATGGATATATTTTTAAAATATTCAGCTAAGTAAACAAAATCAGATGTATAAAAATCACATGTTATATTTATATATTTATTGTCATGTCAAATATTCAAAATATATAATCCAATAGAGAGGAAATGGTGGTTGTCATGGCCTGGAGGGCATGAAAGATAGTGTTTACTTAATGGACACATTAGTTTTGTGTTGAATAAAAGATCTAGAACAAGATAAAGGCTATTGTAACATTGTAAATATTACTGAAGTGCACTTTTAGTATGGTCACTATTATACAAATTTTACTTCAAACACACAATGAAAACACTGAGGTCTATTCAATTGCAGGGGATAACAACTCTATTTTAGAAAAAAAATTGGAACTTTAGAGCCACTAATGTTCTCTAGATCCCCAATTCAATGTGTGATTGGTAATACTGGATTCCAGGAACTGAGAGAATATATGTGTTATGGGATTTTCTAGGCTCTTTATGTACTTTTATGTACAATGCATAAAAAGCACTTGTTTCCTTTTCTTTGACTAGTCTTTTGTCTTTTGCTCATTTTCCAATTTGGCTCTTTGTAGTTTTGGTACTAGGAATCCATTAGATATTCTGTATAGTAATCATTTTTAAGCAATTATTGCTATAAATATTTTCTCCCAGTTTTAAATTTCTATTTTCTTCCAATGTATGTTTATATATATATATATTGATTCTTAAACTTTGTGTTATAGAAAAATTTGAAATATAAACAAAAACACAAAGGATAATATGATATCAGATTCATTCCCATTACTCTACTTTGGATAATATCACATTTTTTTTCTATACCCATTACTCCTCTCATCCCATGTTGAAACAAATGTCATTAATATCATTTCATTAGTAAAAGCTCAGTATGTTCCTATCACATGTAGGAACTTCCCTGGTAGTGCAGTTTGCGATCTCAGGTATGTGACCTAGCAAGAGGATCACAAGTTCAAGATTAGGCTGAACAATTTCAAAATTAAAGAACAATTTAAGGCTTTGAATATATAGTCCCATAGTAGAGCATTTGCAAAGCATTTGTGCAACCTGGATTTAACCCCTAGTATGACATATATATCACAATGTCATCACACCTAAAAAATCTAATAATATTAGATATATCAACTATCAAATGTTCATATTCTCACTTCCCAATGACTATGTATGTGTATGTAGAATATTAAATCTAATTCAAATAAAAAACACACATTATAACTGGTTGATATATCCTTCAAAAGGGTGTCCATACATCCCAAGTTCCTGATGAGCGGGCAGTTCTGGTTTTATGTATCACTTTGTTTACAGAGTAATGTCTGGGTTTTTTTTTTGTATCATAATTGAACTTATAGGTTTAAACATATTTGATGTGTTTCAAAAAATTTCTACATATTGTAATTATTCACAGCAAAGTTCAAACTATCCTATATTTGGGAAACAGGATCTATTTGTTCTGACTCCTGTGTGTTTTGACACAACCCTTGTAGTGTTTGATTGCACAGTAACTACATTTCCTTGTATAAGAAGTTCCAGATGAATCTCTTACATTTCCTACCACATACTGGAAGTCAGTCATATCCCCAAGAAGGCTTACCATTTAACAAAATGATTTTTTTGGAGATCATAGTGCTAGGGAAATTCATTACTGCTCTTTTGGTATCTTAAGTGTCCCCTTAAGGCCAATATGCTAAGAGCTTGGTCCCCAATGTGGCCTTATGAGATATGGAGTCTAGCAGAAGGCCTTTGCATCACTTGAGGGCATGCTCTAAAAGAGATTAGCAGGGGCCCAGTATTTTCTCTTTTGCTTCCAGGCCATGAGATGAACAAATTTACTCTGTCAACTCTTGTCAAGATGTGCTGCCCTGTCATGGATTCAAAAGCAAAATGGTCAATTGATCATTGATGGAAATCTCCAAAACTATGAGCCACAGTAAACCTTTTCTCTAAGTCAGTTATCTCAGGTGTTTGCAATAGTGACAGAGAGCTGACAAACACCATTACTATTAGGTTTACATTTATTTCTAGGCTTTCTCTTTAGGAAAACTAACAAACAATCTAAAGAGAAATACACTGAATTCAAACTACAATTGTAATTCAGACTGAGGGTTTTACTACACTTGGTTTATTATTTATCTTTCTTTATTCCATAAAAATCTGTTTCAAAAGATACTAATATTCTCATTTGAATAATTCCACATATCGTTCGTTCTTAATTATTTTTGTACCAGGGATTGAAACTATTGGTGCTCTACCACTGAGCCACATCCACAGCCTCATTTTCATTTTTAAATTTTTATTTTAAGAACTCCTTTTCTGAATTCAGACAAACTCTTTGCATAGAGAATTATACTTGTTAATTGGAATTTTTAGATCTTAATGACCTTCCTTTTTTAAGTGACAACTCAAAAAGAAGGCAACCTTGAATTATTTTTCTATAAACCAAAACTTTATGGAAATACATGAATAGAACCAAATAGATATATAGTCTTTAATATAATTCAAGAAGCCAAGAGTACTTGGATTTATATGTATTGATTGATGTTTCAGTATTTCAACTTGCTTAGAAGTAATTTATATGTTTTATCTCTATCACATTACTTTTGGACTTTAACAATCAGGCACCTGTGTTAATTTAACAGTTTCAGTTTATGTTGAATGCTCATTTAACTGAAAGTCAACTTGAACATAATTTCTTGAGAAATTTTATCACACAGATATAATTGCATGAAGGTAACATACATAAACATATATACACAAAAGCCTTACAGCTTTAAAAGCTATAATTCAAATTATGTTTCTGACATAATGAAATAGTTAAGGTTGTCTGTTTAAAAAATAATTCAACATTGCCTTTCTTTCTGAGTTGTTGCTTAAAAAAATCTACTTTAAGATTATTTTGTAGTCTTATGAAGACTGTCAACCAAATTTTTCAGGCAAAGCAGTTCATGTAGCAACTTGGCTTTTTTTTTAAAGTCTCTTTTCCTCTTTTCCCCTCATATCAAATGAGTTTTTGGGATGACTTTTGAGACTTTTGCATTTCAGTTAGGACTGTCTGAAATAACAAATTTCTTAGTGACCTTGTATAACAAAATTATCTTACTATAAATAGAAGGACAGCAGAAGAAAAATATACATAAATCCAAAGGTCTTTACATGTTAACCCTATAATTATCTTAAAGATGTTTGCAAGAAATGTTATAAATTGGGCATGCTGATAAAATAAAAAATTAAACTAGTCATGAAGAATCAAAAGTGGATTTACAGAAACAGGCCATTTATTGTTACCATAAGCTCAATAGTATTAAAAAGGCACGGAGTAATCCCTATTAATATAGTAGAGCAGCTACCAGCATCTCTGCCAAAGCTGTCCCTAGGAATTCTGGGGGAAGTTGCTTTGGTAAGATTGAATCAAATCCTGCCATTTTCTGTCTCCAGGACCCATTTTCTCCAGATTATAATACATATTGTGACCAAACACTATTCCAAAAGAAAATCATCTGTAGAGCAAAAGCCAAACCAAATGCACAGAAATTTCCCCTGAAAGTAGCTGGCAGTTCTAGTAAATAACATTTTATCTCACACCAATTAGTACTGCAAATGACCCATGCAATATCTAAGTGTCTATTTAGCCAAAAATAGCAAAAGTAGAGGATTCCCAGTGTTCACACCAGTGCACCTTACCCAATCTAGAGTCGGTCAACTTCCCCTCTTTCTAGTCTTCCAAAGACTTTCTTTCCACCCACAAAGTGGTTGTAGGCAACTGATGCTGCAAGGAGGAGAAAAGGCAGAACTTCCTAGAAAACTTCTAGCAACTACTAGGAATTCCCTGAAATCCCAGTCATGGGTCATCTTATCACTAGCAGCTGACACTCATGAGCAATTTTTGCTCCTCTCAGTAGCATAAACCCAAAGAACTGCATAGCCTAGAGAGCACTACTCCTGGCTGGTTGCCAAATTTGTTACTGGTCCCGGTCCCTCTGCTTACCACTTGAAAGTCAATACCCGGAGACAAGATTTGTTTGGAAGAAAAGCAAGTCTATTTCAGGGCTAGCTCTGAGATGATGGTGCAGACTATCACCCCTCCTCCCCCTCAAAAAATTCCTATTTTGTAGCAATCAGGTATGTGGAGGGAAAGGAGATACAGTTCTACAACAAATGCTGTTTTCATTGATTGCAAGATTATAACCCAGTCATATAGTGATCTGCATAGATTTTTCTTAAAGAATAGTGTTCTTTGAGAAAGCTTAGTAAGTCATCATACATGTATTCTATCTATGTGTTTCTACATTAAGGTCCCTAATACTTCAATTAAATTTTTTGCACCTATTTTCAGGAATTTCCTCATACTCAGGTTTTTGCCAGCACTATCTTCAAGGGTTTGGGTCATAAGATAGCTTTAGTATGAATTAGGTATGTCATCTCTCTTGCTATTCTCTAAAATCTTGTGCAAATTTACATGTATAACTTTATGAAATGTTTGGATTTTTCAGTGACTGAGTCTGACCTTTCCTTTACAGGAAGTTTTTTTATGACTGTTATTTTATGTATTTTTCAATGATTCCCAGTGGTTCTCCTTGAGTTATTTTTGGGAAGTTAAATTTTTCCAAGAATATATTTATGAAAGATATCAAATGTACTGTCATAGAGTTGTTCCAAATAACCTGGTAACTTTCAAGGCTAGAGCAAGTGTAGTGGTGTGTTATTTTCATGTTACATGTTTGTAATGTGAATGTTCTATTGCACAGGTGGTTTTCACAGGCCGGCGGCTGTGACAGGCTCTGGGGTCTATTGGGGTGGGGTCCATGTGTTGGGGCGGTGCTAAGTTTACACCCAGTTTTCATCAGCAGCTCTCAGTGGGTCCAGGTGGGGTTGTGTCAAAGGGCATCTGCAAGCTCACAGGAGGCCCACTCTGGACTCAGCCTTTGGTGTCCAAGCTGGAAGAGGTTGCTGGCCAGTGAGAGGCCGCAGTGGAAAGTTGGGTTTCAGGGCCTCTGCAAAGTCATCTGCCTACAATGAGGATGAACTTGGTGACCCCATGAGGGGTTCCTTGCCGCCTCTTGAGCCTGAAAACTGAGATGCTGAAGTGCCCAGTACCAGGTTGCATTTCTTTCTTTTTTTTTTTTTTTTTTTTTTTTGATGCCAGGCACTGTCTGGTCACCTCCTCTAAAGCAGGGAGGAAGCCTTAATTGGAAGAAGCTGGCACTGTTCTTCTTCTGGAGGAGAAATAGGGCTCAGCCCAGTGAGGCGCAATGGGATATCCCTTGACAGCTCTCAGGTAGGATTCCCCCCACTGCCAAGCAAAGGCCAAGCACGGTTTTTGGCTGGAGCTGGGGACTGAATCCCTAGCAAGGCAGTTGACACTCTGTACAGGACAGGAGTCAGGAGTTTGTGTCTGGTGACAAACAAAAGATGCTTACACTGCCTGGTGTCTCTGAGGGGCTCCATCCAGCTCTACCAGGGGACCAATATTCACAGGGAAAAGGAGGCCATAAGACCAGGCAGTCCTGATACATCAGGATCCTGACAAGGGCACTCTGCTACTTCCTGGTCACCCCCAGACCTCTCCTTAAAAGTCTTTGTGTGCTCCAGGTGGCCAGGACAATTCTAAGATCTCCCCTGTGTAAGAGGAACCCAGGTGGGTATACATAGACTTTTCAGGTGAATAAATGATTCAGTCTTTGTAGTGTGTCATTGTTTGAGTCATATAAGGTGTGTTCAAAACAAATTCCCATATTAAATTTCACAGGTATTCCCATCAATTTGCAGTTGCTCCATGTAAATTTTGGTTTATTTTATTTATTTATTTTTGGTAAATGGGGTTCTTTGTAGTTTTTTTAAAATTTATTTATTTATTCCAATTAGATATATATGACAGCAGAATGCATTTTGATTTACTATACAGATATGGAACACAATTTTTCATTTCCCTGGTCATACACAATGTAGCATTGCACCATATGTGCAGTCACACATGTACCTAGGGTAATGATGTGCTTCTTATTTTATCATCTTTCCTGCCCCCAAGCCCCTTCCCCTTTCCTCCTTCCCTTTTGCCTAATCAAATTTCTTCCATTCTTCTCATCCACCCCCCCATTATGAATTAGCATTCACTTATCAGGGAGAACATTTTAGTTTGAATCCATCCCATTTACTGATTCTTGGTTTTAATTCTTGCACTATAGGAGTCTTATTAATGAAGTTGGGACCTAATCCTACATGATGGAGATTTGGGTGCAAGATCTCATTTTTAATTCATAGGCTCTTGATCCACTTTGATTTGATTTTTGTGCATGGTGAGAGATAGAGGTTTAATTTCATTTTGTTACATGTGGATTTCCATTTTTCCCAGCACCATTTGTTGAAGAGTCTATCTTTTCTCTGGGACCTATCTCTGCAAACTTTACTGCAGTTGGGGTGGATAAAATAACAGTAAAAGGGCCCTTCCAAAGAAGTTCAGGGGTTTAATATTTTATTCTTTGACCCAGACTTAATCTCCAAGCTTGAAGGAGTGTGCACTTGGGTCAAATTTATTAACAATCTTTCTCTAACCCATTGGTTGAGAACCTGTAAAATTTTCCCTAAAACCTGAAGCTGTCGACTCAGGGTTAATTTTCCTACCTCTCTTAAGTCTCCCTGTAGTCCCCTAATAAGAGTGGGGGGAGTCCCATATATTATCTTTATTTTTCTTTTCAAAAGAAAAGAATCTACTCCTCATAGTAGGATTGGATCTAATCCTCAACAGTGTAATAGGGAGAAATTCATCACAATGTAATTGAGTCTCCTGACACAGCTTACCTAATTGAGCCTTAAAGTCCTGTTCATCCTTTGAACTTTACCAGAACTCTGCAGCCTATAGGCAGTATGTGACTTCCATCTGATGTTTACACTCTTGGTCAGTATCATATCACCTCTGCCCAAAAGCTGTCCTATTGTCTGAGCCAATAGTTATTGGGATACCAGAGTTGGGAATAATTTCCCAGAGAAGCATCTTAGTATCTCTTTAGCCTTTTTAGTGCAGGTAGGAAAGGCTTCCACCCAGTCAGAGTAGGAACACACAAAAATCAAAAGTTACTTATAGCCCCGTGAGTGTGGTAGTTCAGTGAAGTTTACTTCTAAGTCTTCAAAAGGTGCTCCTCCTATAGTTTGGATTCCTGGTGGGAGCTCTGGCCCCTGACAAAGATTGTTGTGAGCACAAACTTCACTGTTTGCAGATCATCCAGGTGTTGCTTGTGAGACAGAGGACATAGAAATGTCAACTCAAAAACTGTCTTAAGTGCTGTATGTCCAACATGTTTTCCTGTGAAGATGTCTGATAAAGGCTGGGGCTAGAATCTCCAGGATGGCTATGATGGCCATCAGAAAATCTCCACCATCCACCTGGGAGAAAATTTTCTTTTTCAGTCTTAAATCACTTACTTTAATGTTGGGAGTATGTGGGCTCCCATTCTGTTAGCTATTCATCCAGGCAGAAGGGCAGCATTTAAACCTGGGACTGGATTTTTTTTCCCATTTCTTGCAGACAGCTAACCTAGCCTCTCTGTCAGCTCTCCAGTTGCCCTGAGAAACCACAGTATTTCCCTTTTGATGGCCTCAGCAATATATAATCACAACCTTCCTGGGAGCCCACAGTGCATCCAAAAGTTTAAGAATTTCTTGCCCATACATCATGCCCTCATTTTTTTCCTCCTGAGTTAAATAGCCTACATAAGGCCCTATGAACATGAAGGGTAGAGAATGCATATTTTGAGTCTGTAAATATCCACACAGACTCCTTCTGTCAACTGAGGTGCTTGAGTCAAAGCAATAAATTTTACTTTCTGGCTGAAGTTCCCTGAGGCACAGGTTCTGCCTCGATAGTAGAGTCCAGAGTGACCATTGCATATCCAGCCAAACATACCTCATCTTTTATAAAACTGCTTCTATCTGTGAAGCACTCTTCATCAGCATCCTTGAGAGGCTGTTCTGTTAGGTCTGGTCTGCTGGAGAACACTTCATCCATGACCTCAACACATTTGTGATCAGTTTTTCCATGTCCAATGGGCAGCAAAGTTGCTGGGTTTAGAGTTCTGACAACCTCGATGTGGATACGTGGGTTTTCATATAACATGCCCTGATATTTGACCATTCTTTCATTAGTCAACCAATAGTGTCCTTTGTATTCTAACAATGTCAAAATTGAATGAGGAACTCTGACAACCAGTTCTTGTGCCATAGCCAGTATATCAGCTTCCAACACCAGAAGAGCTGTGGCTGCAAGGGCCCATAAACAAGGTGGCCAGCCCTGAGCTACAGAGTTCAGCTGTTTGGACAAATAGACCACTGGACAATGCCATGTTCCCATCATCTGAGTCAAAAATCCTATAGCCACTCCAGACCAATCATGGACATACAGAAAGAAAGGCCTTGTGAGGTCAGGGAGCCCTAATCCTGGTGCACTGGTGAGTGCTTGTTTAATGTCCTCAAAGGCCTTTAGCTTAGTTGACCCCCATATTAGAGGATCCCATTCTCCCCCCTTTGTGGCTTCATAGAGAGGTTTTGTCATAACTGAAAGTTGGGGATCCATATATGGCTGAACCCAGTAGCCCCCAAGAATTCTCTAGTCTGATGGCAGGTTGAAGGGACTGGAATTGAGCAGAGCTCCTCTTTCTTTTGAGGCCCAGTGATTGTTCTGTTCTGTTGTTAAGTTAGATGGTAATGAAAGTATTTGACCTTTTTCTTGATAGATGTAGGCTTTTAAGTCAGAGTCCAGTGCTGTCCCAAGGATGGTTACTCAAACCCCTGGGAGGAACTGTCATTTAGGGCAGGGAGGCATACGTACATAGAGTGTCTGGAACTTTAAGATGCAGGATTTTTTGTTGTTGTTGTTATCTCCCAGTGCAGGATCTTGGCTGCTAGGATTCTCCAACTCTTAAATCTCATGTAAATCTTAGCAGAGACTGATGACTTGAGACATCATTTGTGTAAAAGGCACCTATGTAAATCTCGCCATGGGCCATCTGCCAAGGTTAGAGGGCAGTGGTGTGGTCCGTGCAGGTTCCAGTGTGTCAGCCACATCGTGCCCACCTAGCTATTGCTCTTTGTCTGCGTGGCTTTCTCCTCCTGCCAGGTGGGAGCCTGCTCTAATTGTATATAGTAGCTGCCCCACTTGTGTTCTCGTTCAGTATGCCTGTGTGCATGGAGCTCTGTGGCCCTTCCTGCTGGTGGCTCATAGCATGTGTCTTGGAGCCAGGGTGGCATGTCCTTTTGGAATGAGCACCCTATGGGCCACTATTGGCTGTTAACATGAACATATTCCTGGTTCATTTGGGGGCTTGCAGCAGCTGAGCCCTCCTGAGGCACTGGGTCCCATGCATCAGATGTAGTGTGTGTGTCTATGGGACCCCTGCCATATTCATTAATCATCAACTTCTAAGCAAGTGGGAAGAAACTGAAAGGAGGGGCTTGGGCCAAAGGCTGGAGGAAAACATTCACTCCTTCTCTGTTCAAGTCTTAGCTTTTGAGCATGGTCGTAGGTACTTGTCTGCTGGGGCCACTGGAGGCTTCTCCTTTAGTCTGGCCATAGTTTTTTTCTTATAAACATTTGGACCATTGGCTTAGTTCTAGTGAGACCCTGCTTTGAGTGACCTCTGGGTTTGTGGTGAGGGCAGCTGTAAGGAGATCCATCCTCCTATTTATCTTTCTGGTCTGCCTGTCTTTGAGTCTCTGGATCTCGATTGATGAAAACTGTGGTGGCCACCTTAATCAGCTCACTGGCAGATTTCTCAGTAAAGTCCTCTAGGATTGTAATTTTTGGCAAATGGCTCTCTGAGCCTGTACCACAAAGGCTGCATTCATCACCTGATACTTGCGCCTGTGCATTCCTCCACTGACAAACTTGCACTGTGGCTGCAATGTTTGTATTGTGCCCATCCTCCCCCGGGGAACCTCTGGGAAAGGAGAGGGGTGGCAGCGGTGGTGGCCTGGACATTTAGCTCTGAGTCAGTTGGGCACATCTCTTTTGATTATTGCTACCAGTTTCACAGGGCAGAGGGGCCTTAGGCAGATGTGGGGCTGAGAGAAATGTTCAGGCTATTGAGGGTGCCTAAGGGAGATGCTGGAGCAGCAGGAGGCTTATCCCGGCTCTGTTTGTCTGCAGATGTGCTTGACTTAGGCTGGGGCTCAGGGCTGGCTTCGATTCCTTCTAACTCTGAGGGCCTCTTGACATCTCTTTATCTTTAGACCTTCTTCTTTGTTGGGGCTCCATCCTAGGTCTGAATAATGGGCTGCATCAGATCAGTCATGGCCCAGGGTTTCTCTGTGTAGGAGGGAGTATGATTTTTTCCAGCTTATGAGCACAGTGGTGGAGAAAGGCTGGCACACAAAACTTCCTTTTCTTCCTCAGGTGTTTCCCTCTGGTCAGTATGGGCAGGTCCTTTAGTCCCTTGCAGGGGCATCTGGAGAGTTCTCATCTGAGTTGTGGCTCTAGTCTTGGGACAAATCTCCCACCTTCATCTTTGGAGGTGAAAGAGTCTTTGGTCCTAGGGAATCTTTGGCTCTGAGGATATCACAGAGGAAGTAATAGCCAGTATTGGGGAGCCATCACTTGTTGCCTCTGAGGACAAGGGGGCTAGGGGACAGGCTGTTGTCCCAGTGGTCTTGGCAAAGTTGGGTAGAGTGGCACAAAAGGTCTTGGGTCCTCTTCTGGCTCAGTTTTCTTTCCTGAATTTCCTAGTCAGGTTTTCTGTTTAGCTGCTTCCTGCTGGGTCTTAGAGACCACTATGCTCCTGGCTAACATCAGCTTGGACTGTCCATCTAGACAGGCTCTCAACCAAGGGGGCTGTTTCTGTACTATCTCTTGACAGAAATCAATGTAAGAGAAATGGTTCAGGGGTTCCAACAACAATCAAAGGACCTCAGCAATGACTCTCTCATCTAAAGATCCTTCTGGTGCCAGCCCACATCTTGGGTGAGCCACTCTAATTCACAGAGTATGCAACCATTGTGGAATGAGTTTCACCCTACAGTTACCAGGAAAACCTTCCTAAAGGTTTCTAACACACATTTCAGAAGGCTCAGTTTCCTTAGTTTGCCTCCTATGTTCCACCCTGCATCCGTGTTGCACACTTAGAACAAAACACACTTAGGACAAGACTTGCTTTGTCCATCTCTGGCCGCTCCCCTCGGGGGGACTTATGGCCCTCTTAGCCTTGTGGGTCTGCATCAACCTTCAACCTGGAGCTTTCACCTAGACGTTGGTTGGTGAAATTCTGCCTTAGACTGTATGACATGCCACAGAACCATGGGTCAGGACTCTGCACTCGCTTCGGCCCTCAGGTTGGGTCAGAAAGGGAAAGGTGAGACCTTCCCTTTGTCTGTCTCATTCACACACTTTCACACAGACATGGCCAGGACAGAATTTCTATACTGCCCAAATTCCAACAATTCTAAACCAAACAGAAAAGGGAATCATGGTTTCCCCTCTGTTCGCTGACCCCTAACAGAGACTACTCGGGCGACTCCCCGGGTCTGTTTCAGCTCCAACCACTTTGGAGGGTACTCGGGACCCAATAGAGGTTGAACAAGCCTCTCTTCCACCAGCTTAGGCCTCAAAGGGGAAGTCAGGTGGGCTACAAAACCAAATGGACCCGGGTCCTACCAGTTCAGCTGGGTGGTGCTCCAAAACCCTAATTCTGGTTCCTGCTGCCTGTGGGTTCTGTTGTGCTCTGGGGTGGCAGCCCCAGGGCACTGGGTGAGTCAATCATCCTTCAGGCCAAGAGTGGCCTGGGCGTGCCAAGGGGACTGCTGTCCCCCATTGCCCCAGGGAAGCCAGTCCCCAGAGACAAGAGAGGCAGAATAGCCTTCCTTACCTCCTCTGTCCCATGTGGGGTGCCAAAAATGTTGTAGGGACAAATGAGGCAAGGCACTGAAGACAGCAGGAAACAGTTTTATTTGGCTGCAGCCAGGTTCAGAGGGTACAGCCTTTGCTGTAATCAATTAATCCCCTGAACCCCAAGTTCAGGGAGTTTCAGAGTTTTATACCCAGTATGTAAGGGGAGGGGCTCAGAAGTTCACAGTCTGCAGAAGTTCACATAAAAGCAGGTTTTTCTTTCACTGTTCTGGGCAAGTTAACTTTTCAAGGACAACACCTGAGAAGGGGAGAGTTTCTTCTCCCCTTTCTTTCCTCCCCCTGCCAGCTGTTACCATGGAGTCCATTTGTAACTTATCTTAAAAATGTAGACATCTCTGCAGCTCAAGGCCAGAGGCCTTGTTTGCACATTTCTTCAAAGTACCATGCTGGATATGTTTGTGAAAACTAGTAAGGGGGTTCCAGCACCTGGAGTGCTGGTATCTTCTCGGCCAGTGGCCAAGTAAACAGGGTGACATGAAAATAGGAAGTTTATCTACATTGGACTCTTTTACAGAGACTCTTTTGCTGACAGTCCCCAAATCAGCCATGGTGAAGAGGGCTTTTCTGTGGAGAAAGGGGGTGACCACATCAATACATCCCCTGACATCATAGAAACAAAGGTCCCTCCTTCTTAAAATAGATTCCAGCAGCCCTGTGATTCCTGCCAACGTGTAATCCAACACTCTAGCTCTGCATACAGATCCCAAAGCCCTGCCATCCTGTCATTATAGAAACCACTTTTCTTCTCCCCATATGCAGATCTTCTGGCCTGTGTGTGCTGCCACCATAGAACCCAAGTTCCCCAGTTCTCCACACAGGATGTCATAGTGCTGGGAGACACAAAATTATTGAAATCCCATGATCTGACTCTCCACATATAACCCAGAAGCCCTATGAGACCAACCTTCATAGAACTTCAGTCCCCCACAATCATAGAACCAAATTCCCCTCTGTCTACATAGAGCTCAGTTGAATTGTGAATTCTGTTATAAAATCTCAGTTCCATGGATGTCCACATAGAAGTGTCCAGTAACATTACAAATCCTGCCAGCAATGGCATCCCACTTTACTTTTACTCCACATAAAGCCCAGCAGCTCCAGGTTTGTGTAACCACAGAAACATAGTTTCCTGTCTCTGCACATAGAGCCCATAAGCTTTGGGAGTTACTCCAACAATACAACCCTTTTCCTATTTTTTTACCAAGAGCCCAAAAGTACTTAGAGTCCTGTCATCATATAATCCCAGTTCCTTGTGACTTCCATGTAAATTCCACCAGACTTGAATTTCCTGGAAACATTAAAAAAAATAGTTCACTTGTTATATCCATGGAGAACAGCAGTCCTGAGAGTCATTCAATCATAGAAACCAAGTTCCCTTGCTCTCCATATACAGACCTGCAGAAATGTGAGTTCTGATATGATAGAACCCCATTTCTCTGTCTCTAAGTAAAGCCAAGAAAACATGGGAGGCCAGTTTATCAAACCTGTGTTCCCTGGCTTTCCACATATTTCATAGCAGCTCTGGTGTTTATGCTATCATAGAAAACAGTTTCTTTTCTCTACATAAAGCTCAGTTGTCATGCTGTCATAGAATATCAGTTTTGCATCTCTCATTGTAGAGTCCAGGAGCCCTGTGCATCATGCCATAAACAGAAAACCTGTTTTGTTGTTGTTTTGGTTTTTCATGTTCAGCTCAGATAGGATGGTAATTCTACCATCAATTTAATTTCATCCCTTTGTTCTCTGCATGGACCACAGGAGCACTTTGAGTCCTGTCAACCTAAAATTAAGATCTCTCAATTTTTGCCAAGAGGCCCCCCCAAAAAATGTGAATCCTGTCATAATATAACCCCATTTCCCTAGGATACATAAATCTCAAAAACTTTGTGAGTTTTGCCATTATAGTGTCAAATCTCAAGTTATGTCATGATAGAACCTCAAATCCCTGGCACTCCACAAAGAGTCCTGCAGCATAGAGATTCCTGTCATCAGTACTCCAGCTCCTTGACTCTCCAAATATAATCATGAAGATGTGGAATCCCTGCTATTTTATTTCCCCTGTTCTCTGGATATCCATGAAAAACCTAACATTTATATAAGTTTTGTCATTATAGAATTTGTCATTTCTTACTCTCCACAGAGATTCAAGTAGCTTTGGGTGTCCTGTTATCAAAGAAATCCAGCTCTATGACTCCACATTTTTTGAGGCAGAGTTGGATATTAGGAAATCATAGATTGCAGTTGACCAGGCCTCCATGAAGAGCCATGCAGTCCTTGGAGTCAGCCTTAATTTTAACCCTGTTGCCTGGATTTCAAAATAAAGTCCAGCAGCCCTCAAACACCTATCATCATAAAACTCTATTTCCCTGACTCTCAAAGTAGAATCTGGCAGTCTTGCATGTCTTGTCATCCGTAAATGCCAGTTACCTATCTCTGTATGTAAACCCAGCAACAATAATCACATTGCCAACAAAAGAAACTCAGATCCCTGGCTGGCCACTACAGAGTTTAGAAGCTCTTGGGTACCTGCCACCACAGAAACCCATTTTTCTGTCTGCACATACAGCTGAGCACCTCTGTGTGTTCTGACATGAGAGAAACCCAGTTCCCTAGCTTTGGACACACAGTAAGTCAGTCATTTGACTTCTACCACAATTGAACCCTATTTCACTTGCTTTTCACATGAGACCAGCATATCTTTTATAACTGCTATCATAAGACACTACTTATCTGGATCTCCAAGTAAAGTGCAGAAGACCTGGGGATCCTTAGAAAATACAACACCACTTTTCTGATTCTCTTTGTAGATACCAGCAGCTTTGCTTTCCTCCCATCATAGAAACTGGTTCCTTTTCTACACAAATCTATGAATCCTGCCATAATGGAATGCCAGTTATATGGCTCCCATAGACCCAAGATGATATGGTAGGTTTTTCATCATAAATCCCAAGAACCATAGGTAGATCTCAACAGTTCTGGGAATTCTAACATAATAGAAACAGTTAACTATGTTCTACATTTTGCTCAGCAGGCTTGTGTATCCTACTATCATATAAGATGAGTTATATGGTTCTTCTCAGAGTTCAGGAGCCAGTGAAACTGCCTATAATAGAAACCCTATTCTGTGGTTATGCACATATAGCCAGTAACTCTGAGAGTGGTACCATCAATAGAGCCTTAATTCCCTAGGTTACCATGTAGAATACAGTACTGATGTGAGTATTGGTGTCATAGAAATCAGTTCACTAACTCTAACTCTAATCCTCACCCCTGACCCTAACCCTAACCCTAACCCTAACAATCTCACCTTAACCCTAACCCTGCAGTTAGCATTAAAATTGTTGAGCTACATTACCTATAATTCTTAGGGTAGTAGTTCCTTGGATTCTATGCAGCTAGGTGGCAGTTTTGAATATTGCATTGTCCACAGACTTATGGTCCTTGAAGCTTTCAGGTGTTCCTGAAATGGGTGGTGAAATTGCTAGACTACATTACCCACCATCCCACATGGACATGTTTCCCAGAATCTCTGCAATGTTCAATCAAAGTGTGAGACTACCTACCCATAATCTTTAGGTAGGAATTTCCCCAGATCCTCTATATTGAGAAGATAAATCCAAGGAATACATTGCCCACAATTGTAAGGGTTAAGACCCTTCAAGTGTCCATAAGTGAGCACTTAATTTGGACTAATTTGACTGCTCAATGATGGCCATTTTTTTAATGCACAAGTTTCCTAGTAATCCATACAGTCATCTGGCAAATTAGAAGACCACATTCACCACAATACTTAGTGAGGTAGTTCCCAGGATCCTCCATAGTAAGAGGGTGACTCCAAGGACTACAAAACCTACAATGCTATGACACTGTATACTCCCAAATTTTCCTGCTATGTGATAAATTGCAAATATTCATTGCCCACAATCCTACATGGACAAATTTCTCAGAATTCTCTGAAGTAAGCAGGCAAATTTTGGGATTATATTACCCACAGTTCTTAGGGAGGAAGTTTCCAGAATCCTCTACAGCAAGAGGGAAATTCCAATGACTAACTTGCCAATAATTGTAAGGGGCAGAAACTGCCATGGTTGCCCATCAGTGACCAGTGAAATTGAATTACAGTGCCCATGATCCTTTGTGAATAAGTTTTTCAGGAATCACTGCAGTTTGCAGTCAAAACTTGGGACTATATTATCCACAATCCTAGGAAGTTCCCAGGATCCTCAACAGTGAGGGGCATTCCAAGGATGACATTTTCCACAATCCCAAGGGGTAGTAAGCACCAAGATTATCTAATGGGCAGTCAAATAGGACTATAGTGCCCACAATAATTTTTAACAAGTTTCCCAGGAATCCCTGAAGCAAGCAAATAAATTTTGGAAATGTATTACCTCCAATTCCAAAGAGGTAGAAAGGTCTCAGAATTCCCCCATGTTGAGTGGTTAAACCCAGGACTAAATTAACCATAATTTAGTTATCCATATTATCTATAATTTTCTAAAAAAAAGACCCCAAAATTCCTCATTGTGAGACCACTTTACCCACAATCCTAATATGGGCAGAAATTCCTAAGATTCCCTAAGTGATCAGGTAAAACTTGGGACTACATTACCTACAATCCTAATGGGAGAAAGTTTCCAAGATCCTCTGTTATGAGTGGTAAACCCAGGAATGTATCACATACAGACTAAGGTTTAGGAACTCCAAACTCCCTACTGTGGGCCAGCTAAACCAGGAACTACACTACCCACAATCTCAAGAAAAAAAGGGAAGCTCCCAGCATTGCCAATGCTTATCAACGAAAAATGGGGGCATGTTATCCATAAATCTTGGAACTATATTATCTAAGGGAAAGATGTTCCAGGAACCCCTGGACCTGTGGTAAACCTGATACTGTATTTAAATCTTTAAGGGGGAGGAATCTCCCAGAATCCTCCAGTGAGTGATAAACCTAAGAAAGCATTACCCATAATCCTCACTGGGGAGAGTAATAAGTCCACAGGAAAAAAAGTTTCCACAAGTCCCCCACTATGTAATATGTGGGACTACATGACCCACAATTCTATGGCACAGGAAGTTCCCAGAATTCTTTGCATGGAGAGGGCAAACCATGGGACTACATTACCCAAAATCCTCAGGGAGGAGGCTCCCAGAATACCTAGCAGTGGGCAGGCAATTTGGACTACATTACCCATAATCCTACCCTGAGACCCTGCTGCTATCAGGCATGCTCCTGAAGCCCAGTAGGGAGGAGGGAATGCACTCCACTAAGACCTTCACTGGTCACAGTGGACCCTCTGGCGACCTGCTTCCCTTTGGGGTGTGAGGCTTCTGGGTTTACATGAGCGAGGCTCCCTGGTCTCTTCCTCCCCTGCCAGAGCTGTGTTCAGCCCAGAGCTGAACTTCTGGCCCGGAGCTGCGTTCTGCTGGGGCTCTGTTCTTTCCTTCCTTGATTCTCTCTCATTCCGATGGAAAAACTTTCCTGACGTCAGGTGGCTCGTGGCCTGGACCTTACAGGGTCACACAGACTGCACTTCATCAATGACGACCGAGCTGTGCCCTCTGTGCCTACTCGCAGTGAACTGGTCACTTCAGGGACGCCCATGTGATCCTCCATCTGCTCTACGCTTCCAGGAAACTCCTATGGCCTGGGTTAATTCTTTTTCTCCCTTTTCTGTCCCTTTCTCCACTCTTTAACCACGGGTGCCTCCTCGTCTATACCGGAAGCCTCACCACTCAAGTGTCTCCTTAAGAATTTGGCTACTCTCTCTCTCCCCGGACCTCAAGCCCAAAATTCTTATCAGATTCTGTACCCAAGATTGGCCCACATATCTGCTAGATGATGACAATCATTGGCCTCCAGAAGGCTCATTAGATCCAAATTTCCTCCTGGACCTTTTAACTATTGCCGGCACCTGAAAGGATAGAAAGAGTTCCCAGGTCTCCCCGTCCTGCCTTCTGCTCTCTGTTCCCAACCTTCCCCTCTGTGCCCTTCCCTCCGCTCTTCATGTCTGCTCTCCCTCCCAGCGGTACCGCGTCCACGTCCCCTCCCTCTCCCTGTTGCAACCGCCACCATGGCCCTGCCTGTGCACTTCCCCTCCTCTTCCTCTGCGGAGACATCCCCCTCCCCTCCCTTTTCTTCCTGTCTGCCAACGCCGACGCCCATGGCCCTGTCTGCACACTTCTAGTCTCCCTGGCCACCAGACACGTGCGCTGGTGCTCCACTTTCCCAGTGTGGCGGGCGAAACGGGCCGGTAGTGTGCCCTCGGCGGCTTGGAGAGGTCTTGGGATCCCACCTCAGCCGGCGGGCGAGCCACCGTCCTTCACCTTCATTGAGCCACAGCAGCTTTCGCATGAGCCCCCGACTCACGTGCCCCTCCCTTTGCCGCCCGGTTCCAACAGGCAGGCAGGATGGGTCCCACCTGGCTGTAATGGGTGGGATCTCCGGATCCCTCCGAGCCTCTCCCCCTCCCCCCACTCTGCTCACTTCTTCTACTGATAAGCCCTCCCCCCCCCACTCATGCCTCTCTTCTCCTGTCAGTGTCCCACTGATCCCTTTTATCAGAGAACTCATAGTTCCTTTGTTCTCTCAGGGAAGTAGCTGGTGCTGAAGGGATAGTTCTAGTGCACGTCCCAAAACTGAACCTAGCTGGGACTGCATGCAAGCAGTTTCTAATAAGGTAGTTAACTTTGATAAACTGAAGGACATTACCCAGAATCCTGATGAAAATCCATCCTTATTTCTCAACTGCCTTACAGAGGCCCTAACCAAATACACTAAGCTAGATCTTGAGTCTCCCATCAGGGCTACAGTGTTAGCAACCCATTTCATTACTCAATTGGCTCATGATATTAGAAAAAGCTCAAATGAGCTGAGGAGGACTATCAGACCCCTATCTGAGATCTGGTGAAAATGGCCCTTAAAGCAGGCTCCATTGCAGAAAAGAAGGTAACACCCCAAACTCAGGCCTTGACAGCAGCCCTGAGGCCTACATCTCCAGCAAAAGTTTCAGAGGGGAACCAGCATTTCTCTCCACCAGAGGCTTGCCTCAAATATGGATGCGAAGGTCACTGGGCTCGCCAATGCCCAAACCCATGGCCTCCTTCCAGGCCATGCCCCACCTGTAAGCAGACAGGACATTGGAAGATTGACTGCCCCTGGCTGGCCCTTCCTTGGCGCCTCTATGCAGGGGTATGACCAGTCAGGTTGTCCCCTCTCCTGAACTTTTGGGGTTTGCAGAAGACTGAAGAAGCCCAGATTCAAAGACCCCCTCAGCCCTCTCCAAGCCCAGGGTAATGCTCCAGGCAGCGGGTAAGTCCATAACCTTCCTTGTGTACACAGGGGCTACCTATTCTGTCTTGCCTGCCTGTTCTAGGCCTCTGTTTCCTTCCCAGGACTCAGTTATGGGGATTAATGACAAACCCTTCCCTCCCAAACAGAACTGTAAAGCTGGCCTGTGCCCTGGAGGGACACCCATTCACTTAGCCCCCTTGAGCTGTTCTATGGATGCCTTTCTTAATCAACTAAAACTTTCCTGTCACTCTTCCTCCCCTTATGTCCTACCTGCCCTATCTCATGCTTCTATACAAACTCCTAAGAGAACACGCAGACTGGTGTCTTCCTGCACCATCTGTTACTTCTGTTCCAGCACAAATGGGAATTAAATCAGACCCTCTTCAACCAGGTGATGCAGTTTTACTTCGAGAGCTACATTCTCAGTTGTTGAAACCTTGCTGGACAGGACCCCATACAGTCATATTTCCACCATGCTGGGGCCCACCAAACTCAAAGTTTCTCACCAACCCTCTCCTGTTACTAATCATTAATCTCGCTCAAGCTTCTATCCCAACCCACAGATGGCGCTTCTACATCCAAGCGACATGGCAACAGGATGGCACCAACCGCTCTCAGTCTATGGGCCAAGGAGATTGGCCTTTCACTGGCTGTAATCGGGCTCTTAATGTTATTGGATTCAACTGGGCCACCTCATCTCACTTATGTTCAGCAATGCTATGCTTCATAGCAGATCAAACTGAGGAATCCTGTTGAAGCCATATCACCAGGAGGCCATCCCACCTGCTGATGACAAGACTACCCCAGAGGAGCCTCAAGAATCACCTCCTAGACCTCCCCTTTACTCCTGCTCTCCACATCCTAACTATCCTCTAAAGCTTCGCCTGTCTCGTGTAACCGCCCATACGCCACCATGACTCCCACTCTTCTAAGTGGTATTTTCACAGTCATCACCCTTTTCCAGGGGACATCATCATCCTCCTCTTAAAGCATTCCGAACAGCAGTTGTTAGACTCCATACAGGATCCATATGAGCCTAATGTCGGGAGTTCACCACAGTGTTCATGGCTACGACTACTTACTGAAACTGTAACCTTCTTAAATCTAACCCTCCCTGCCATCACACCAACTGATTGTTACTTATGCACCTCTCTGACTCGACCTTTGCTTGCAGCAGTTCCCTTGAACTTCTCAGCTTCTGACCTCTCAAATTTCTCCACTCCATCTGCCTGCCGTTCTCTTCGAACCCTTTCACCCGACGCTCCATTATGGGAGCCTGAGGAGTGTAACCATACTGTGATTCCCCGGCGCTGCCTTCTGGGCTTGGGTGTCTCCCAGTCAAAGTTTTGCCACTCTAACATCACCTTTAACTTCACCCTCTATGCACCACCTGGCTCATTCTTCTGGTGTAATGGTTCTCTCATCACTATCTTATTCATCAACACCTCCACCCCATGTATACTGGTGACACTTGTCCCACAATTGACTCTCTATACCCCAGCTGAAGTGCAGGCCCTCTTGTCTCACCCAGTGAGGAATAAGCGGGCTGATTTCCTTCCAATACTGGTGGGTCTCTCACTGGCTGTATCTGGGGCGGGAGCAGGAATTTCTGGTGGAGCTCTAGGACACTCCTTATGGGCTGTACAGGACTTAAGTTCTAAACTTGAACAAGCGCTCACTTCTACAGCAGAATCTCTAGCATCCTTACAAAGGCAGGTCACATCCATGGCTCAAGTTACTCTTCAAAATCGACGAGCTATAGACTTACTCACAGCTGAAAAAGGTGGAACCTGTCTTTTCTTGAGGGAAGAATGCAGTTACTACATCAATGAATCAGGCCTTGTGGAAATTAATGTAGTCAAGCTCACCGACTTGGCTACCTCTTTAAAAATCCACCAAACCAAAACCCATTTGCCACCTCCTTTTTAGCCCACTTCCAGTCGTAGCTGTTGCCTCTTTTAGGGCCCATATGTCTCCTTTTCCTGATGTGTCTGTTCCTGCCCTGTCTGCTTTGCTTCCTAAAGGGCCAATTACGGAAGATCTCTAACCAAACTTTCAACCAGCTTCTGCTTAGGTACTACCAGCCTCTGATGACAAATGAACCCCCAACATCTTCAAGAGAACAGCTCACTCATTGCTGAAGCTCACTACCAGGCGCGATGGAATGCAATGGACATCGGACAGTGGGAGACAACAAGCCTGGAGAACCTCTTAATCTGCCATCCTGGATTCTTGAGCTTTTATGTCCTTAAGCCTCCTCATGGCCCTTGGCCTCTTCTCTGTCAGTCCCCCGACATGGAACTTCTGCCAAAAACTGACATTTGCTTTAATTTTTTATCTTCATCCTGCTTTTGTTTGCTCTGATCTTCTTCAGGTGCTGGTGACGCCATGTCAAGGCAACGCTTCCAATATTTCCTAGAGTCTCTGTTACAGGACCAGTGGCTAATACCAACTCTTTCCTCCATCCAGGACTGGTTCGAAGCCATTGACGACTTGTGGTTTCAGGGAACTTTCATAGACTTCACCCCTATGGAAGTACCTGTCTATAGCCACTGGATTTGTTTTTGGAGCTGTATTTTTTTAAATAAAAACTCAATATGAAACATGGTCATAGTAGTTTCTATGATAATTATTATAGTTTCATTTTTGATGAAAGCCATGGACTATTTAGAGTGAGTTTTGTGAACCTTATAAAGGTTTTCCCTGTCCATTTCTCCCATAGGGTTTCCAAACACTCCATCACCATCTGTGTAGTAGATGCTGTTTTCTTCATGAAGGTATTTTTCCTTTGACAAAATCAGCTGCCTGTAGGCATGTGTGAGTTTTGAGTTCTCCACTCATCTCCATTTATCTACCTGTGTGTTCCTTCACAGCTTCACTTTTTCCTCACTACTTCAGCTTTCTGACAGGTGTTGTGATACAGATGTGTGAGTTCTTTGTCCTTCTGTAGTCTGTGACATCTATTCTAGGTTCAGAAACAATTTTCTGGAAATTTGAGTGTGATTGTGCTGAATCTGCAAATCTGTGAGAGAATTTCATCTTTACTATGTAGAGACCTGAACAATGAATATCTCTATCTATATTTTGTTTGATTTCTTTCAATTTTTTCAAGATTTTCTAAAAGTGAAGTTGTTTAAAACTTATATATAACTTTTCAATTTTGGGGGTGCTATTGTAAATGGAATTGTTCAATTTTTTTTCTTATTCTAGTTTTTAAATTCCAATTTTTCCTAGTTTTGCTGATATATAAGAAATCAATTGATTTTTGCTTATTGACTATGTATTTTGCTTTTTGCTATCTTTATCCTTTATGAACATGAGATGGTGGATTCTATTGCTGTTTGATTTCCAAAATTATGGCCTCATAAAATCAAAACCATGAATTTCAGAGCTTCACCAGAACTGCCACAAGGGCAGCAAGTTTATCTGTGTTCTAATAATTAGATGGTTTCAGCAAGCAGAGCATGTGATATGGGGGCCACTATCCTTTCCTCATGTTCCCTAATTCTGCCCTCCCTGAGCACCTGCCTTGGGTCCTCAGATCTTCGGCTCTATCCCAGGGACCTAGTCCTCAAGGCCCCTAATATAGATAGGACAAGTGTGATGGTAGTGATCCCCTCTCCACTGGAGAACCTCATCACATTTCTCCACCCCACCCCCTCTCTCTTCAACCCCCAGCCTGTATTCGCAGTCTGGAGGCCTTGCACATAATCTCTCAACAGAGGACCCCAGACCACTCCACCACAACGTCCATCCACTCTGTATTCTCCTAGCTGTTCCCCCATCTTTGAAGTTTTGGTCTTCTCTCCAAAGAGGATCCCAGATTACCCCATCACACTGTCCACTCCATCTCTGCCGTCCCTCAGAGACCTTGGTCATCTCTTCTCCATCTCCAACAGTCCTTAGCTTTGATGTCATCAACAGCAGATTCTCACCTAGGTTGTTCAAGACCCTCCCAAGCCTGTTCAAAACCACAATTTGGAATATAAAATCAGGATCTTGGTGCTGCTCAGAAATGCAGCAGACTTTATCTGAGAAATTAAATGCCAGGAAAAGGTTGATGGGGCCAGGGTGATCTCAGGAGGAAGTAAGCCCTACACACCATATGAAAGATGGCATGCCCACATCTGCCCTAATTTTGGGGATGTTATTTGAGTGCAAAACTGCTGTTTTTGAAAGATTTTGGCTGGAGTAACTATTAGAGTTTTCAGAAATCCCTGAGGAAAACTTTATCTGCATATTTCAAGATGGAAAGTCTATAAATCAGGGAATATTTAATTTCATGTCCTGAAGAAATGCTTATCTAGGCCTACGGCTCTTGAGGTCTACATCTGGGGACCATGAATCAGGAGCTTGTGGTAGGAGCTCTGTCACCAGGAAGCTACCCACCTCTGCCAGCTCACCACATGGGCCTGGACACTATTCCAGGCACACTCTGATGATTGCTGCTGCATAAGTGGGTAAATCCTGTAAGCAAAGAAATTCCACAATCCACTAGAGGGAGGAGGGAGCACATGCAGCATAACATGGCCTTAAGTAGAGAGGCAGACACAGCATCCAGCCCAGCCAGCCTGGGCCACTTGAGCCAAATTCATCACCCCTGGGCCCCAGGCTCCCTCTTTATGCCCTGGTCTCCAACTAAGGAAGGAGGGAACTGAGCAGGAGAGATGACCCCACTGCCTGAGGGGATGACAGCACCTGGCAGCCAGTGGCCTTGAAATTGTGTTTTTTTCTAGGAGATCTCTGTTGGAAATTCTGTATGCCTGGGGATTGTGGTTCTGTAGATTATGACTTGGGGTCATCTGGCATTAGTGGTTGTGGTTGAGTGGGACAGGTTTTGTTGGTTCGAATGGCTCATCAATGGGTGGGTTTTAGGATAATGACCAAACCTGAAGGCAACAGCAGACATCCTTGTTTTGATCCTGCAGAAAAGAGGCTTTATCTCATTTACCCAAATCTCCAGTGAGGAAGAGGGTCATTGATCAGTTGTCCCCTGTGCAGATTGGCTGAGGTGCATCATCCCTTCTCACTACATGGTAAGAGCCTCAAGGACCCTTCTCATTAGGTCAGTGACCTCCCTTCTGTCACCCTGGCTCTTGATGACTTGAATTGAGCTTAACCCAAAGCAATACTTCCTGTGGTCCACCCTGACCCTGATTATCGCACTTCACTTTCTTTGTACCTCAATGTCACCCTCAATCTCTCCTAGCAACACAGTGGGCACCTGCCCCCAGGTTCCCTCAGTCCTTTTTCACCCTTCACTCTCCTTACACCCCAGTGCTAGGGAGCATCCAATGCTTCAAGGATTCTCCACAATCAGCAGGCACGTCACAGATTACCTTACCCACAATCTGAAGTGGCAGGTGCTGCCAGGATCCCATGTAGAAATCAGCAAAGGGCAAATATTAACCCAACCCCTATCCCTTGCACTAATCCTAGCCCTAATTCTACCTGCTCAGAATCCTCAGGGTACCAGGGCAAGAATGAGGCATTCATCTTTATGTGACTATTAGCAGAGATATGTGGGCAAAACTCAGAATTATATCAACCATGATGCCAAGGGGCAGAAGTTGTCAGAGCCCTCCTCTCAGAGTGAGTGGGCTAATCACAAGACTACATTACCCACAATTCTAATTGGAAAAAACCCACCAGGATCCCAAGCAAATAATCAGCAAAATGCTAAACATTGGAGGATATATTTAATTCCAGTGGATTGGAAGACTGAGGTTGAAGGATTACAAGTTCAAAGCAGGCCTTAGCAACTTAGCGAGGCCTTAAGCAACTTAACAAGACCCTGTCTCAAATAAAAAATAAAAAGTTTGGAGATATGGCTCAGTACTTAAGCATCCTGGGTTCAATCCCTAGTACCAAAACAACAACTAAACCTACCATAGCCTTCATCCTGATCCTAACAATACTCAGAATCCTCAGGGCACCAGAGTATATGGCTTTCAGTTTCCATGGGATTCCTGACAGAGGTGAGAGGGCAAAATTCACAATAACATTATCCATAATTGTTGCATTTGTCATGACTAAAACACTTAGGGTCACTCCAGGTAAACTGAACTGGGTTACATGAAATAATCACACAAGAGACAGAGATACCTTTTTCTTTGGGTTCTGTGAAGGCTCCTCTGACCTAGGGGTTTGTGGAAAGAGAGAGAGAGCATGTGCTGAACCCTTTTATTGGGGAGAAGCCATTCAAATTAGGAGAAGGGGTCAGATTTCAGGGAGTTGAGTCTAGTTTCATGATCTGCTGTCAGCAGATTGACTGACAGCTAAGAAGGCCATGCTCAAAGGCAGAGCAAGAGAAGGGGACATACAAAGGGAGTTTCCATGGAACATTCTATCCCAAACAGGGCAAAGGGGTAGTGTTACAAAAGAATAGGTAAGTGTAGCTCAACCTCAGGGGTATGCCTACTCAGAAGACTGGCCTTGCTATCCGAGCGGGGGGGGGGGGGGGGTGGAAAGACCGAGTCATGAGTCATGGCACTACCACATCAGACTGGAAGGCATGCTAGCTCAATGTGGCTCTCCACATATTCCCCCTTTCTTAATATTTAAAGACAATTGCAGAATTATATTTTTAGTCGCTGGATTCTTGGTCCAAGGTCATCATGATCTACTATTGAAACACAAAAGGAATTGGTAGAAAACATATTATCTCAATGACACACCATGTGGAATGTTTCAACATATTTAGGATTAAAGTCACTTAATTCACTTTGGAAGATCCAGGTTACTATTATTATTTTGCCAAACACTCATCAGAAATTTCTTAATCTATTCCCAATTTTATTGAGAAGCATTCTGTTTGGCCATAGTAACTTAGACATTTTTATTTGACATGGAATTTAGGCCTTTCCACAAAGTGTAGACCAGAGAGCTCATTCACAATATTTATTACAGTGGCTTCTTAGAGCATTTTAACTTAGTTTCAATTCTTCCATCAGCACTTATCTGACTATGAAGGATCTTGGAAGTAATTTAAGTCAAATATTAAGAAAATCCATATGTTATAAGTTTTAAGATATAGCTGCAAGGAATATTGTAGAAGCAAGGAATAATATTTAAAGTAGTCACTTTGAGGATTGTGAGATCAAGAGCTTGCCTAGGTCTGGTTAATTGGCATGCACCTGTTTCAAAGCCTGAACATTAACTTCAGCATATAATAGATCTGAAATATTAGCTGGCAATAATAGTGATACAATAATATAAGTTGTATTTTTCATCCTTCCTTTTAATTCTCACATTTAAGAAGTTTATTAGGTCTGTCAGTAATATAAATATTCTACAGATAAGAGTCAAACATCAAAACATCTTTTTGTATGCCATCTCACCAAGAGTTTAAAGTTTCTAGGAGTTACGGCATCCTCATGTAATTGTTCTTGTCCATTCTAGGAGACCAGCCTAAAATATATCCATTATTTCTAGATATCTTGTGTTGTACTGACAAGACATGCACAATCCATCCACTTAGAAAAGGTACCAACTTCTATTGCAGAAATATTAAGGCAATAATACATTGGTGGATATTCTATGTAAATAACTGACCTGAATAGGAAAAATCTATTTTAATATTTTTTTCTGACAATTGTCTAGATAAGTAAATATAGTCTTAATCTTAGGGACCAGCATGATTGGCTGGTTTAGGTTTCTTATATGCTGTCTTTTTCTCAAAAGATACTTCCAGTCAGCCTGTTACCATAAGATCAACATATAGGTAGCTGACCACTACAGTCAGTACAATAAATCTAGTTTCATTGGTGGACTTTCCAGTCCACATTACAATGTACATTAAAAATGAACCTGAGAAATAGGTCCATAGAAGTCTCTTCATAATTTTTTCTGACCTGACAAGCTCATGAATCTACATGGCCATAAACTCTGCAACTGAAAATTTACCTTCCTGTGCCAGGTTTCTCAGTCATTATCATGATGACAGGTTTAAACTTTATCTTTTGAAATCTGATTAACTTACTGAATTATGTTCAGTAACAGTAAGACTCTCAGTATCACAATTTAAGAAAATTTTGAAATATTTTTAGATGTAGTGTGTGCCTGTGGAGTCCTGTTTTCCCCCTTTTCTTTATTTAATAAAATTGATTAAAGGCCTAGTGTAAATTCTAAAATATTAATATATGAATCTGGATCTCTTGGAAATCTCCTTGAATTTATTTTGGTCTATATTAAGTTTGAGAGGTTTCCTTTGATTATAGTTTCTGGTAGGCAAAATTTTAAGGCCTTCTCTTAAGAGTAATTAAGGCTAGGTATGAAAATGAGATACCTTTTATTGATTATTGTAATTTCCCAATATATAGACTAGTTAACTTATCCTAACAATTTAGAAAGACCATCAATCTCTTTCTGAGACAAGGTCTTAAAATATCTCTATGTTTCAGAATATTATCCTTTAATTAGGTGTCTCTTAATTGTCTTTTAGAAAATATAATTAAGTTACTTCCCAGTGTAGAGAGTAATATATAAATCTTACCATATTTTTTATGGATAATAGGTCCACTCAGAGAAATAAAATAAAATATAATAATATCAATGAATTTACAACAAGGTTTATAACCTTTATTGCTCAAAACTAACATACGACTTTAATTTGGAAAACCTTAGTCCTAATAAAATGTTCTCCCAAATCTCATAATTATCTAACAAAGTAATATGTAAGAATCAGCAGTGTCTTTGAATCAATCAAATTTAGTAACCAAGGAGAATTGTCAAAATTGGGATCTAAGTTATCAGCTTAATATATTTAGTGTTTAATTAAGGATATGAATTTATTTAATAAATTAATCCTTGTCTTAAACAGTACAAATCATTAGGCAATAAAGACCTTCCTTAAAGAAAATAAACTTAACATTTTAATGTGTCTTTATCATGACTAAATATTGACAAAATCTTAGCTCACATCAGTATATATAAAATCAGGAAAATAGACTAAAACATTCTTAAACTAATGAGTTAAAATTTTTTTTAGTCAGTCCAGTACATATAAATCTTTTTCTCAATTGTTTTAACTTTCTGTATCATCTGTCTAGATAATGATATAAAAATCTTTCTATTTAGAAAAATATCTTTATCATTAAAATCTAAAATAGAAAGACCTTGTTTTACCCAAAGATGATTTTTTGTCTTCTGAGGACCTCCAATGTGTGCTTCCTCTCTCTCTGTTGAAGCATCTTCTTTTCCTTTTAAAACTTTTCCTGGTTATACTTTGGAACAATTTCTAAAAACTTTAGAATCAAAACAAGTTATCATACCTTGATAAGAAGAAATATCTTAATGAAAATATAGTTAAAGTACTTGGATATTTCTGTAGACAGAATTATATCTGTTTATCATCTTATACAGTTTGTATAATAATATGAGATTACTTGATTGTTGTTTGAACTCTTGAAAGCAAATATATAGTAAAATACATTTATCTCAAATATCTGCAACTAAAAGGCAAAGCATCAGATATATGCATGTATAAATTATGTGTTTTCTATTGAAGAAAAACAATTAGATAAACATACATTAACTAAACAATTAGACATATATGCTAATTATTTTATAGATTAACAACTATAGTTTATTTAAATACCTAGAAAAATATATATTAAGAATAAGGGCATAACTTATAATTGTATTACTTTATGTAACCACGTGGTTCTTAAGATATTTGGATACATTCAATTTACTTTTAACTAGGAGTGCACTCTTATATGTGACATCACATATATTATTCATTTCTTGCAATTATATAGTCAGGAATGAGAATAAGGATTTCTTGATTATCATAGGAACATTGCCAGCTTTTCTTCCTGCTACAAGCAAATGCATCCTCATAACCTTCAAAATTAAAAGCAAAGTATAAAACAGCACATTTTTTTATAATTGTTATATTACCTCTGAAATTTTTCTTAATAATACAGCTATAAAGAAAAAATTAGGTTATTTAGCTTTGAAAATAAGTTAGGCTCAGGGCTGCAACTTAGAAACCTGTGGAATTAGATTTTGCCCAAAAAAGATATTTTGTTAGCATTTACAGATGTTAACTGGCATCTGCTGTTAAAACTCACTTTTAAAGTGGGCATTCTTAAAAATGCAGACAGTGGAAGGACCAATGGGAAGCCCGTGAAAATGCAGGAGGTGAAACCAGGAAGATTGTTCCTCTAGTCAGGAGTCAATTACCATGGTGATGGAAATAGCATGGAGCTGGCTGCCCATTGTCAGAGCAAAGGCCCCTGGAGCTTCTAGCCAGTTGCAATCTATTTGATTTGTTTGTATCCCCCCCCCCCCCCAGGGTGGGCAGTGTCTTGCCTTGTCTCTGTGACCTGTGCTTGTAGCTTGTGTTCTCCTGTCTTTTGTACTTTTCCTTGCAGCTTGTGGGACTTTAAAAGTGAGTTTTAACAGCAGATGGCAGTGTTACTACCAGATCTTAAGGCAGTCTGTGTTTGGCATGTAGGTCAGATTGTTTAAGGGTTAAAACACTGCTGGCTGTGGGTTTAGTTAAAGACCCCATAGGGAATAGCAGCTAAAGTCTTTTGTCCACAGCAGCTGAGTTACAGCCATTCTGATCCATAGGACAAGAATATAGCAAAGAGGTTCAGTATAAATATTCTGGGTATTCATAAAAACAATAGAAAAATAAAATTCACTTCTCCACAGGTAAAGAATCCTTGTATCAAGTCTCATCACACAAAAAAATTTCTCCTTTTTGTCACTCTCCAAGTGCAGACTTCTACTACATAAACCCCAAAACCCTTTACCTAATATTTCAAAATATAAAGATTCACAAAAACAATCCAAAGAAGTCAACAGAAGTACTTTTCCCATGGGAGAGGACTGAACTTTTCAACATATCTCATGAATCATATTAATAATTTTTACATTTATTTAGGGTCTCTAGAATTGCAAAAATAAATTTTTTATATATCTAAAGACAAAATATTCCCAAATATGAAAAAGGTTAACATCACAGATTTTTCTTCTGTCTAATTCACTTACTTTCTACCATTCAGCCCACAATACTCTCAAATCCTAAGTGTGCTTAACTTCTGGAGAGAAATTCCAATCCCACTAAATTTCTAAAATTAACCTTGGAGTCCCTGCACAGGCCACCAATTGTTGCATTTCTCATGACTAAAACACTTAGGGTCACTCCAGGTGAACTGAACTGGGCTGCATGAAATAATCACACAGAGACAGAGATACCTTTTACTTTGGGGCTGTAAAGACTCCTCTGACCTTAATTTATACGTCACTGTATAGATATTATATTGACATTAAAGCCCACAGGTCAACTATTATATCACTATTAGAGGCCACTATAAATATTAATATAACGACCACAAGGAAGCTATTATATGAGTTTAAGGTGTTATAGTATAAATTTTACATTCATAATAAAGGCCACATTGCAGCTATTACATTACTTTTAGATGCTATTTTATGGATGCCTATTAGTATTAAAGGCCACAGGAAAACCACTAGGTCAGTTGTAGATGCTACTAATTATGTTTACTATACTAGTATTAAAGGAAACAGGGCATTTATTATACTTATTTTAGATACTATAATGCAGATATTAATATTAAGTGCCACATCACCTATTATTTAATTTTTGATGGTATTGTATGGATAACAAAAGTATTAAAGAAAAGAGGCTGATATTATATTAGTTTTTGATGGGATAGTAAGAATATCAAATTAATATTTTAGGCCATCAGGCAACTACTATATTATATGTTATAGTATATCTTATTAGTATTGGAAATCATAAGATAGATATGATATTAGTGTTAGATGCCATAATGTGAATATTATACCAATAATAAAAGCCACAGGAAGCCTATTATATTAGTTTTACATGCTGTAGTGAGAATTTAATATTAAATCCACAGGGGGTTAACATATTTCAATGATATTATACAGATAATATGTCAGTATTAAAGGTCACCATGCAGCAATAACATCAGTTTTATAAGCCAGTGTATGGGTAAAATATCAAAGGCCTCAGGGAAGCTATTGTATCAGGGTTGTTATTTAGATATTAGATATCCCCCAAAAGCTTGTATGTGAGACAATGCAGGAAAGTTTAGAGGTGAAATGATTGGGTTATGAGAGCTTTAACCTAATCAGTATATTACTCCCTGATACAGAATAACTGGGTTATAACTATAGGCAATAGAGAGTGGTGGGTGAAGTGGGTTCCTGGAAGGTGCCTTTGGGGTATATATTTTGTCCTAGTTGAACAAAGTTCTCCTTCTCCCTCCCTCCATATCTCTGTGTGTGTGTGTGTGTGTGTGTGTGTGTGTGTGTGTCTCCCTCCTTCTGCCTCTGCCTCTGCCTCTCTCCTTCTTGGTGCAATGTCTTGAACATTTTCTTCCACCAGACCTTCACACACTCTGCCATAATGTTATGCCTCATACCAGGCCTTGAGGAAGAAATCAGCTATCTATGGACTGAACTCTAAAACTGTTAGCCCAAAAATAAACTTTTCTCCTTAAAATTGTTCTTGTCATGTCTTTTGGTCACAAATGAAAAACCTGACTAAAACATAAATTGGTAGCAAGAGTGGGATCATGGCCATTACTAACTTGACCAAGTGGTTCAGAAGCCTTTGGAACATTTTGGAATATGCAGGAGGAATTTCAATAATTTTAGTGATGCAAGCTGGAAAAGCTTTAAAATATTATAAGCACAGCTTAATAGGTGATTCTTGTGGTAGCTTAGAAAATCAAAATGCTGATAGGACTGTAGTGCTCATGAGATTTCAAAGAAGGACGACTCTTAGAAATTGTACTAGAGGCCATTCATGTTATGTTCTGGCTAAGAAATTGTTTATATTTTGCCCATGTCCTCATGCTTTCTGAGGCTGAAGTTAACAGATGGTGGACTTCTTAATCTGGCTGAGAAAAGCCTATGCTTCATAGCCTTTAGGCAATGGCATGGATATTGATGGCATATTTTAGCCCAGTTTATTGTAATAATCAGGAGCAGAAAACAAAGCAGAAATTTTGAAAAGCTTGCAGTTTTGCCAGAAAACTGACAGTAAAAATGGAGCTAAAAAAGTTGTGGTTGTCATATATATTATGACCACTAAAGAGATGCTGCTAAAGATTTTGAATAGAGAAAATTGGAGAAATGGCTTGAGGGCATCTCAGGAATTGGCAAGACCATACCCACCATAGACTCAAGGGTGTAAAAGAAAATATTCCTTTGAGAAGAGAGCATTGGTGCACCCTGCCTACACACACACACACATACACACACATGCCTAGGAAGTTGTTTCACTGTGCTCAGTCACCTAGGCACTCAGAAACTGCTGCAGCAAGGATCCCTGGAAGATTGGCTACTGCTTGAAATGGCAGCAGACCTTGATGTCAACTATGTGGTGTTGGGGCTTTGCAGGAATGCAGGATGCTGGAGTTAGTGGGTCATGGAAGCTTCCACCAAAGTTTCAAAGGAAGGCCTAGGAGACCAGGAAAAATGCTGCAGAGTCAGAGTCCCTGTGGGTTGCCCTTGATAGGGCAATGTGTGGAGATCAAGGAGAAAGACAAAGCTGCAAAGGAGAATCCCAAAGGTTAAAAAATGCCAGTAATGTGGAACATCTGCCAAGAAAATCTGAAGTAATGGAGCAGAAACAAGCCAACAAGGAGGCCATGTGGGCTGCAACCAGCAAAGTCACAGGGGCAGAGCAGCTCTTTGCAGAGAACATCATGATGCCATGTGCCCCAGATGCTGGATATGAAGCTACAGGATTTATTTTCCCAGATGGATTCTGATCTTGCTTTGGTCCCATCCCTCCTTTCTCTGTCCCTATTCCTCTTTGTGAAATGAAAATATTTACTCTGCACCTTTACATATTGGATACATGTAATTTGCTTTGCTTTTTACAGCAGCTCACACTTACAGTTTGCCTGAGTCTCACTGGGAGACTCTGGACTTTGACTTTTGGGCAATACTTTACCTGTTAAGACTATGAGGAGTCTTTTAAATGAACTAAATATATCTTCCAGTTTGAGATGGGTATGGGCTTTTATGGGCCAAAGGCAAACTATTAAGGTTTAGACATTAGGTGTCCCCCAAAAGGTCATGTGTGAGACAATTAAAGTTAAAGGTGAAATGATTGGGTTATGAAAACCTTAAGCTAATTAGTGTGTTAATCCCTGATAGTAATTAACTGGCTATTTTCAGCAGGCAGGTAGGGCATATGTTTGGGGGGTACATACTTTGTCCTTGTTGAGTAGAGCTCTCTCTCTCTCTGCTTCTTAGTGTAAGGTTCTGAGCCACTTTCCTCCACCACACACTTCTGCCATGAGGTTCTGCCTCATCCCAGGCTCCAAGGAATGGAGCCAGTTGTCTATTAACTGACATCTCTGAAACTGTGAGACCTCTGCCAAAATTTTACTTCTTAAATTGTTCTTTGTTATGCTCAAATTCAGGACCCCCAAAAGACCACCAGAGACCAAGATCGATGTAAACAGCAAAGAGGTGTTTATTGCGAGCGCACACACAGCAACAGGTAATGCTGAGAGGCCCCAAGCCCAGGGTTTGCAGCAGTTTTATACATTCTTTGGAGAAGGCAGGGACCCCCACATCCATCATAGCATCTCTTAACAAATCATCACACACCACAGGAAAATCAAACAACAACTTTAAAACATGATTAGAACATTCACTGGCAGGAACAAGTTGGGTAGGGGTGATTGGTTACTACAAGAGGGGGATTCATTTGAACTGATTGGTTTAAGCCAAGAGGGGTGTTCGTGCTGAACTACATGGTTTCCCAACATGTTATCAACCACATAAACACCTGGGAGGGTCATCTGGCATCCCAGGTATTTCCCTATCTCATGCTGATTGGTGACTGCTAGGGGGTTGCTATGGATCCCCACCTAGCCTGACTGAGTCAGGGACACTTGACACAGCAGATCTCTCCTGTTATTTGTAGATAAACAACTTAGCAGGGTGGGAATGTGCCTAGGAGTGCTCTGTGGGTCTTTCCAAGGACAAAGGTGATGTCGCTTCCTTGGACAGGCTTTGCTCTGAGGTAGAGGCTGGTTTTTCACTACATTTATGATAAATCTTTCAAGACCTGTAGACAGGTCTCTGCCCTAAGTAAATAGCAATGTATTTGTTTTGGTGTAAAACAATATAAATTGTGTGAAACTGATAAAAATTAATCCTTTTTTAAGTCCTAGGAAACATCTGTGTGATCATTTTAAAAAGCTTTATAAAGATAAAAGTGAGAACATTTTTAATCCATGCTCAAAAAGTATGGAACAAGAAGAAGTATTGAACAAGCTTTCAAGAAAATAATTACAAATATAAGGAATGTAAACAAGCTTTGAATACAACTGAAAGTCTCATTGAATACCAGAGATTTCATACCAAAGAGAAGCCATACAAATGTAAACAATGTGGCAAAGCTTTTACTGTTAGGCAACATCCTATTGTGCACCAGAGAATACACACTGGAGAGAAACCATACAAATGTAAAGAATGTGGCAAAGCTTTTAATCAAAGATCACATGTTACACAACACCAGAGAATTCATACTGGAGAAAAGCCATCCAAATATTAAAAATGTGGCAAAGCCTTTACTTAAAGCTCAAGCCTCATTATTCACCAGAAAATTCATACTGGAGAAAAGCCATACCAATATAAAGAATGTGGGAATGCTTTTACTGTTAGGCAAAACCCTATGTAAAGAATGTGGCAATGGTTTCATCAAAGATCAGACCTTATTCAACACCACAAAATTCATACTGAGTAAAAGCCATAAAAATGCAAAGAATGTGGGAAAGCTTTTCCTATTAGACAAAGCCTTATTTTTCAGAAAAAATCATACTGGATAAAAGCCACACAAAAGCAAAGAATGTAGCAAAGTTTTAAGTATGCTGCAACTGATACCAAGTACCAGATAATTCATACTTGAGACAATCCTTACAAATCTATAGAATGTAAAAATCATTTGTTGTGAGGTATCACAGCTAAATGATCACCAGAGAATTCAAACTAGAAAGAAAATATACAATTGCAAAATAAAAATATTGAAAGTTTTTAATCAAAACTCAACTTTTCTAAAATATCAAAAATATAGCAGTAATTGCCCCACAGATGTAAAAAATGTGACAAAGCTTTTAATGAGTGCTCCCAACTTACAAATCTGCACAGATTTAGTATTCAAAATAAGCCCTGTACGTGTCAAGAACATATCAGTGCTTTACTCAAACCTAAAAAAAAATACTACCTAAAAACCAAATACATAAAATGTCTGCAGAAAACTCTGTAACATGCATGCCTTACATATCAAGAAAATATTTATTATTGAGGAAAATGTTGATATGTGGGAAGTAGAGCAAAATCACAATGCTGCATACATTTCTGAATATGAGTAATTATCAGAGAGAATATTTGAATTTATAGAGTATGCATTACTTTTGAACAGTTGCTCAAAATTTACTGGACATTAATAGTTGATGTGATAGAAATAAGGAAATCCTTATTTATCAGCGTAGTACGGACATCATCACTGAGAAGATATTTATTATGAATCAGAAAATCAATAAATACACTCAAGTCTTGAAACCTTGATAAAAGTATAATTTTCCTCTGGCTAATTATATCAAAGTTGAAGGACAGATTAATGAGAATTTTTTTTTAAGAGAGAGAGAGAGAAAAGAGAGAATTTTTTAATATTTATTTTTCAGTTTTTGGTGGACACAACATCTTTATTTTATTTTTATGTGGTGCTGAGGATCGAACCCAGCGCCCCACACATGCCAGGTGAGCACGTTATCGCTTGAGCCACATTCCCAGCCCAGATTAATGAGAATTTTTAATCTGTATTTTTCATTGATGTGGTGGTGGTGGAGATTGAACTCAGGTTTGTAGCACACTAGACAAATGGTCTACCAGTGAATCACATCCCTAGCCATTTTATTCTGTATGTTTCTGAAGACTTTACAACTATATTTCAAATACTTTATTCAGATTGTTGATGAATGTTGTTACCATATAACAGTGACTTTTTTTTTCAATTCACTCTCCAGATACAAAATATGTACCCCAAAAACATGCCCCCAGGGACTCCCCTCTCCCAGTCACACCTACCTGCCATCAATTATACCTGTGTTCAATTACATTTTATGACAGTTTGTAAGTAACAGAAAAAAAAAGATACTGTTTGGTAAATAATGGGACATTTCTTTTAATTAATTTATGAAGTGTGATTAAATTTCAGATTACTTAAAGACTTTCATCCCCGTAAATTACATTTAAATTATTTCTCCTTTTTGTATCTACTGAGAAATGAAGACAGGTATAGGAAACATAGGAACATAATAATCAGCCCAGATTTCTAAATCTTCAATTACTACTTCAGTCAAAAGTATAGAGAGTTTTTGTGAATATATGATGGTTAAAATCTTTCCAAATATGATGGCTGGCATTAGACTATTCTCTAAGAACTACATAGACTGAAACAGGATTACCCTGACTCAGTCAAAGAGCACCAAAAGCAAAGGACAGATGCACTTTCAAGGCCTTACATTATGGCCTATTACACACTAAACCTCTCACAAAATTTTAGTGAACCTGAGCCACAAATTATAACAGGAAGTTGAGAGAGACTGTCTTTACTAAAATATGTTGACTGATCACATGGGTATGTAGATGGCTTCAGTGTAAATAAAAGAAAGGTAAAACATGCCATCTCTGTCTTTATGCTCTGTCTTTTTTACATTTTGGTTGGGTTCTTGGTCAGCTCTGCTTTACAAGCATGTTACTCATTTAAGGAGTGCTATTCCAAAATCCTAGTGCAAGCTTGGGTGGCCCTGTAGCATTAAAAGGCTACAAGGCAACTGGTATTTCAGTTTTAGAGGCTGCATTATTAATATTATATTAATATTAAAGGCAACAGAACAACTATCCGTTTAGCTGCTATATTAAGGATATTGTTGTAACATTAAGAGCCTTCATGTAGGTATTATTTAGTTTTGGATGCTACAGTGTTGATACTATATCAACACTTTAATACTATATTAGTATTAAAGGCCACAAGATGACTACTGAATTACTGAATTAATTGTTGATACTTTACAATAAATACTACATTAGTAGTACTAAATACTACTTTTATATATTAGTATAAAAGGCCTAATTGCCACTATTATATTATTTTTAGATACTACATTATTGCTTTAGTCATCATTTTTTAAAAGAGAGAGAGAGAGAGAAGAGAGAGAATTTTTTAATATTTATTTTTCAGTTTTCAGTGGACACAACATCTTTATTTTATTTTATGTGGTGCTGAAGATTAAACCCAGTGTTCCATGCATGCTAGGCGAGCGCATTACCACTTGAGTCACATCCCCAGCCCTAATCATCATTTTTGCCAGTGTCTAAAAATCTTGACAAGTACAATTTAAGAGAATGAACATTTTATTTGACACTCACAGTTTCCAATGTCTCAATCCATAGAGAGCCAGCCCCACTGTTCTTGGCCTGAAATGAGGCAGAACATAATGAACAAAGTGGGTGGAGGAGAAAATTAGCTCAGGACATGAAAACAGGAAGAAGGGAGAGCTCTGCTCATCAGGGACAAAGCAGAAACTCCAAAGGAATGCTCCCAATGGCCAACCTCTTCCTGCCACACCCTACTACCTACAATTATTATCAAGTCAATACTTATCAGTAAATTAACACATTGATTAATTTAAGGTTCTCATAACCTCATCATTTCACCTGTAAATTTTCCTACATTTTTTCACATATGAATTTTCATATTCACACCATAATATTTTGACCCTGGCTCCCCAAAGCTCATGCCCATCTCACAATGTAAAATACAGAGTCTATTTTCAAGAGTCCATATATTTTTAATAGCATTACCCAAGAGCCCAAGTCCAAAGTCTCTTTAGTGGTTGTGATGTCTTTAACAATCACCCTAGTTTTACTCACAATTTTCTGGCCAAACCACAAGGTATTCAAATCTTTCTGCTCTGCTTTCTGATGCTGATTATTACAGTAACCTTGGCTAAAACCTGCCAGCAATATTCATGTCACTGCCTGAATGCTGTGCTAGCTTGAAATTTCCTCTGCCAAATTAATTACTCCATTACCTTTTTTTAAAATTCTTTCTCCTTTATTGATTGTCTGTATGTAAAAACTATGCTTCCAGGGAACTTTTTTAAAAGGTAGATTAATCATTGAGTTAGAAACTTGATGGGAAATTTGTCACATGAATGCAGGCAAATTATTAAACAGCACCCTCTTGTTTCCTTTTAAAAGTAATGCTGGTCATAACTTGGTGACAAAATTGGTGAAAAATTAAAAATATAGCTTAATTTCTGTTTTTAAAAAGGAAGCATACCTAATGTAAATATTACTGAATGTGCAAGAACACTGTAAAATCATTAAAATGTTCCACGGAGTTACAGGGTACAGTTTTTTTTTTATTAGCTACACATGACATTACAATGATCTTGGTAATTCAGACATTTGAATCATTGGGGTATAATTTCTCATTTTTCTGATTGTACAGATTGCAGAATCACACTGGTCATAGAGTCACCAATATACATACAGCAATCATAATGTCTATTCTATTCTGCTGCCCTTCCTATCCCCCATTACCTTTAAATTCAATCTCAGAAAAATCTTAGAACACAGGCAAAATGTAGACATATTGAATAACCAGTCTCTACCTCAGAGCAAAGCCTGTTCAAGGAAGGGACATCACCTCTGTCCTTGGAAAGACCCACAAAGCACTCCTAGGCACATTCCCACCCTGCTAAGTTGTTTATCTACAAATAACAGGAGAGATCTGTTGCTCCAGGTGTCCTTGACTCAGTCAGGCTAGGTGGGGATCCATAGCAACCCCCTAGCAGTCACCAATCAGCATGAGATAGAGAAATACCTGGGATGCCAGATGACCCTCCCAGGTGTTTATGTGGTTGATAACATGTTGGGAAACCATGTAGTTCAGCACGAACACCCCTCTTGGCTTAAACCAATCAGTTCAAATGCCCCCTCTTGTAGTAACCAATCATCCCTACCCACCTTGTTCCTGCCAGTGAATGTGCTAATCATATTTTAGAGTTGTTATTTGATTTTCCTGTGGTGTGTGATGATTTGCTAAGAGATGCTATGATGTATGTGGGAGTCCCTGCCTTCTCCAAAGAATGTATAAAACTGCTGCAAACCCTGGGCTTGGGGCCTCTCAGCGTCACCTGTTGCTGTGTGTGCATGTGGAGGACCGAGCTAGCTCGCAATAAACACCTCTTTGCTGTTTACATCGATCTTGGTCTTTTGGGGGTCCCAAACTTGAACATAACAATATTCTTAGCCACAACATAGCAACATAGTCTGTTCTGAGATTCCAGGAAAACTCTCAGAATGACCCCCCTAAAAATCAAAGCAAATTACATGCAATCCAATAGATAATGACTGAAATTATAGCTGAAATTTCAACTAAACTTCAAATTTAGCTAGTAAAACAAGACTTATAGTTTCACATCCAGCATCTGAGGCATATAATGTTGTGATGTTATTTCCAAAGGGCTTATGCAGCTCTGCTACATGAATTTGTTGGTTGCAAACCACAAAACTCTCTTAGCTTATATTTGTTTAATTCCCACAGCCTTCCTTTGAAAGCCTTTCCATGGTAATGGCATATCTTAATCTCAAGGTCTCCACAGAAGCTTCAGCTTTATGTTTACTTCATCATGCATCACCCTTTCAGGGCTGCCTACAGGGACTCCCACTTAGTGGCATCTTACCTGGCTTCCAAGGATTTCCTTTGAAATCTCAGTAGAAACCTCCATGACACCCTAACTCCAGCACCTACTTGCAATCCTGTAGAACCAGCACCACATGGTTGATACACATTAGGCAAGACTTCTAGGATCAATGCTGCAGCAGTCTATGAATTTCTGGGCATCTTAGCATGGTCAAACAACTTCCTAGCTCCCCTTGTGGAAGCAGGGTGCACAAATGGTCAGTTCTCAAAGAATTTTTATTTTTACAACCTTGAGCCTGAGATGGGTGTGGTTTTGCCAATTCCTGTTGCACTCAAGCCATCTTTCCTATCATCCCTGGATAAAGTAATTTAAAATTTCTTTAGTGGTTGTGATGTCTTTAACAATCACCCTAGTTTTACTCACAATTTTCTGGCCAAACTGCAAGGTATTCAAATCTTTCTGCTCTGCTTTCTGATGCTGATTATCACAGTAACCTTGGCTAAAACCTGCCAGCAATATTCATGTCACTGCCTGAATGCTGTGCTAGCTTGAAATTTTCTCTGCCAAATTAATTACTCCATTACCTTTAAATTAAATCTCAGAAAATCTCAGAACACAGGCAAAATGTACACATATTTTTAGCCACAACATAGCAAAAATGGCCTCTTGTTGAGAGCCACAGCCCAAGTGGCCCCAGCAAACTCCCAGCTGATTGGCTCCTCTGCGGTGGCACTCATTGGGCTGTTTCCCGCCCTTTCAGACAACGGAGCTGCTCATTGGGGGGCTCTTTTGGCTCCGCCCATGCAACCCAGCCAATCGGCCTCAAGAGCGGGAAGAGTGCCGGTTCTGGTGGTGGCAGTTGGGCTCTGAGGGAATTCCTGGAGAGCTGCGTGGTGCAGTGTGCATTCTAAAAATAAAGTTCGTTCAAGTGGCTCGTGAATTGTGCCCAGCCAGACTGCGGCACTTTGGTGGCCCGTACGGGAACGACTGAGGGGAAGTGATAAGGTAAACTGCTCGCCCCTGAGGGCAGGGCGAGAGGAAGGGTAGCCATTTTAAGATTCTTCTTTCATTTTGTTTCACTTTTGTTTTAAATTGCCTGTCCCTGGAGATGAGTGAGACGAAAGAAAAACCGTTCACATCTGAGGAAAAACTATTTGCGTCTGAGGAACAGATAAGGAGAAAGGACAAATGGACATTTCAGGATGATAGAAAGGCTAATATAATGAATTTTTGTTCCATTTTGTCTCAGTTTTGTTTTGCATCATCTTAGTGAGGGGTATCTTTGTCACGGACATATGGAATTAAAAATTAGTAAAAATCAAACCAAAAAAATCTTAAGTAAATTGTTAGAGGAAGGAGGCACCCCAGTAATATCAAGAACAATTAGGGCATACGTTGAAGATTTAAAATGGACAGAAAAGGAAAGCCCAGGAACTCTGCCAGTTGGCACATTACTGTTATGGACGTTGGTACAATCTTGTTTACTTAGTCAAGGAAAAGACATTTTAGATCAAGTAAAAGAGGAGGCCTCTCAAGATAGTCAGAAAGGGGAAGAAAGTTTAGAGCAGAAAAAGCCATCAGGGGAGAAGTTACAACAGGAGACTGCTACTAACACCTTTCTAACACCAGAGGGCATAAGTGTCCACCCAACAGCTCCACCTCCATATGATGGGAGGCCCCCAAACCCCGTAGTTGATAAATGGGATTCTGAGACAGGACCTCAAAGATTAGCATGCCCTGTATTTCAGCAGGCAGGAGGGCAGCGAATTCGCCATGCTTTAGATTTCAAAACAGTGAAGCAGCTAAAAGAGGCTGTAACAACCTATGGTCCTCAAGCACCCTTCACTGTATGCATGGTCGAATCCATTACCAACTTGAACATGACGCCAGCAGATTGGACTAGTATGTGTAAAGTTGTGCTAAATGGAGGACAATACCTGTTATGGAAGGTTGCCAATGAGGAATTTTGCATGGAGACAGCTAGGCGAAATGCAGCAGCCGGTTATCCTCAGAGAAATATAGATATGTTGTTAGGAAAGGGACCTTATGAGGGTCAGCAGCAACAAATTGGATATGATCCTGCCATATACTCACAAATTGCTGTAGATGCTGTTAGGGCATGGAAGACTTTACAAGGACATGAAGATTTACAAGGTCAATTATCTAAGATAATACAAGGAGCTAATGAACCTTACGCTGAATTTGTAGATAGGCTTATTCAAACAGCTACCAGAGTTTTGGGGGATACAGAACAAGCAATGCCATTAATTAAACAGCTAGCCTATGAACAAGCAAACAGATGGTGCAAGGAGGCCATTAGACCATGGAAACATGGAGATTTAAACACAAAATTATGTAGAGACATTAATAAACAAGGGCAAGTCTTGGCAGCTGCAGTGCAACAGGCTTTAGATGCCAGACCAAAATCATGCTACAATTGTGAACAAACAGCACATTTTAAAAGGAATTGCCCCATAGGAGGAGGGTTTAACAAAACTAAGTATCAAAGGGATAGAATACCAGGTATTTGCCCACAATGCTGTAGGGGGAGACATTGGGCTAATGAATGCCATTCTCAAACCAACATAGAGGGTACTCTGTTATCAAAAAAACGGACAAGGACCAGGTGTTTACCCACGATATCATGGAGAAAGGCATTGGGCTCCATTGCCAAAAAACAGACAGTGGGGCCCAATGCTCCAGGGCCCACGACCACAAATATATGGAGCACTGGAGGAACCCAGCAATACCATCAGGGTAGTGCCCAGGACACATTATCCATTAGATACCTCACTAGACAAACCAGAAAGAGCACAGGATTGGATATCTGTGTCTCCATGAGAGCAGTACTAACTCCAGAGATGGGAGTTCAAATCATTCCCACAGGGGTAAAAGGGCCTCTTCCCCAAGGAACAGTAGGCTTATTATTGGGTCGCAGTTCTTCTACTCTAAAAGGACTTATGATAAGTCCTGGGGTAATTGATCCCGATTATGAAGGTGAAATAAAAATTATAGCCAGTTCTCCAAGGGGTATATCAGTAATTTCACCAGGAGATAGAATAGCACAGTTACTAATAATACCCAGCCTACATGATAAATTTTCCAGTCATACTACAGAAAGAGGTTCCAGGGGATTAGCCTCCACAGGTGTAGATTGGGCTATGCTTTCTTTAAATTTAGATTCTTGCCCCATGCTAAAACTATATATTCAAGGACATGAATTTAATGGGCTACTGGATACAGGTGCAGACCTTAGCATCATCTCTCGTCAAGAATGGCCAAAACATTGGCCATTACAACAAATCACTCAAACGCTTTGAGGCCTAGGAGTGGAGACTAATCCCCATAGAAGTGTGATGGTATTAGATTGGAAGGATCATGAAGGATGTAAGGGAACTATACAGCCATATGTATTGGATCATCTTTCTATAAATTTATGGGGATGAGATGTCCTAGATCAATTAGGACTAAATTTAACAAATAACATCAATTCAAATGCGCCCACTATTTTGGCTAGACAAGGTTTTAGGAAAGGAAAAGGATTGGAAGAAAAAGGACAAAGTATAGTGGCACTGATACAAATAGATCAAGAAATAGATAGACATGGATTGGGTTTTCAGGAGGGGTCACTGAGACAATAAAAATTACTTGGAAATCATAAAGAACAGTATAGGTTCCTCAGTGGCCCCTGACTAAAGAAAAGATACAAGCAGCCCATGACCTGGTCAAACAACAATTAGTGGAGGGACATATACAACCTTCTGTATCTCCCCATAATATTCCCATTTTTGTAATCAAAAAGAAATCTGGTAAATGGATATTATTGCAAGATTTAAGAGCCATTAATAATGAGATGGTTATTATGGGACCTGCTCAATCGGGGATTCCCCAATTGTCTGCTTTGCCAAAAACCTGGTATGTTTTAGTTATAGATATTAAAGATTGTTTTTTTTAAATTCCAATTCATCCTGAAGATAGTCCCACGTTTTGCATTTACTATCCCTGCACTGAATCATGAAGGTCCTGATCAGAGATATGAATGGAAAGTACTTCCTCAAGGGATGGCTAACAGCCCAACTATGTGTCAAATTTATGTTAACAAAGTAATCCAGCCACTTGGAAATAAAAATCCTGAACTACAAATATTTCACTATATGGATGATGTATTATAAAAACACATTGCTTAGAAAGTTATGCCACACTTACAAACTTATTAAAAATTATAATCTAGAGATAGCAACAGATAAAGTACAATTAAATTTTCCAATTAATTACTTAGGAGTTCTATTATCCTCAACCATGGTCCATCCACCAAAAATTCAAATACGAGTAGATCAACTCAAATCACTTAACGACTTTCAAAAGTTATTAGGAGACATAAATTGGATAAGGCCTTATCTAGGCATACCACCAGGAGAGTTGGGACCTTTATTTGATATCCTAAAAGGTCCATCAGATCCAAATTCACCCCACATGTTAACACCTGAAGCAAGAAAGACATTAAAAATCATTGAAACATATATGGAAAATATGCATTTGAATAGAATTGATATAAGTTTGCCTTTATTATTTATTGTACTATCAACAAAAAATATTTCTACAGGAGTATTTTGGCAAGAAGGTCCATTATTATGGATACATTTATCTTATTCTCCTAACACTATTCTTATTAGGTATTCTGAGGCTGTAGGACAATTAATACTCAAAGGAATAAAAGCAGCAAAGGGAGTGTTTGGAATTTCTCCCAATAAAATTATTACTCCATATACTATAGATCAAATTGATGAGTTAGCTAATGAGTTAAATACTTGGGCAATAATCATGTGTAAATCTAATGTTACATTTGATAATCACTTACCATCTAATCCTTTGTTGTCTTTTTGGTCTAAGCATCCTGTAGTTTTTCCAAAAATGACAAGAAAAACACCTATCATGAATGCTCCAAATATATTCACTGATGGGTCAAATAATGGTACAGAAGCAGTAATTACCCCTGATCAAACTTTTACATTTTTAGTACCCAAACAATCAGCTTAAAATGTAGACCTTAATGCAGTATTATAAGCTTTTGTGATGTTTAAAGATTCTGTATTTAATTTATTTTCTGATAGTCAGTATATAGTTAATGCTATAGTATCCCTTGAAGGTGCTGGTAGGATTTCCCCTTCCTCTACTGTTTTCTCTTTGTTTTCCACTATACAAAGTCTAATCTGGGACAGAAAAGATCCATTCTTTATAGGACATATCAGGGCACATACAGGATTGCCTGGAGCCATTAGTTTGGGCAATGATTTAGCAGATAAAACTACACATGACATACATATTTTCTCTACACTAGAAGAAGCTACAAATTTTCATAAAAGGTTCCATGTCAATGCTAATACTTTACAAAAGCATTTTAAAATAACTAAGGAACAAGCTAGACAAATAATAAAACAATGTCAAAATTGTGTGACCTTTTTACCACAAGTTAATCTTGCAGTCAATCCTAGAGGATTGATACCTAACCATATTTGGCAGATGGACGTCACATACTTGCCAGAATTCAGAAAATTAAAATATTTGCATGTTACAGTTGATAGTTCTTCTGGATTTTTGATTTTTGATTTTCTCCTTCATGCCGGAGAAAAAAACTAAAGATATTATAGCTCATTGCTTACAAAATTTTGCCACTGTGGGCATTCCAAAACAGTTAAAAACAGATAATGTCCCTGGTTATACCTCTACCTCTTTTAAACAATTTTGCTCATCAGGCATTACTCATATAACAGGAATCCCATACAATCCACAGGGACAAGGCATAGTTGAAAGAGCTCATCAAACTATTAAAATGTACTTATTAAAGCAAAAAGAGGGAATTGGAAAGGGGTATATATTCTCCAAAGATAAACTTAAAATAACCCTTTTTACTCCAAACTTTTAAAATTTGGATTCATCAGGGCTTAGTGCTGTGGAAAGGCATATGTGTCCAAAAAATGTACATAAGCCCAAGGTACTTTGGAAGGATATCCTAACAGGACAATGGAAAGGTCCTGACCCAGTGATTGTCTGGAGTCAGGGGTCTGTTTGTGTGTTTCCACAGGGAGAATAGCAGCTGATTTGGATTCCAGAGAGACTAACTAAAGCAATTTCTCCAGACCAAAAAGAAGATGATTTGGCTCAAATCCATAACAGCTGATATCCAGAACTTTAGTTTGGCTCTCCTTACATCTGCGACAGTGGTTCTCCCACACCTGGAGGCTAATGAAACCAGGATGCTTTTTTCAATATCTATTTTATTATTGCCCTTTCCCACATCATGAAGTTCTATTTTGTTTTTTGAGCTCATACAGACCTAGTTTAATGTTTTGCTGATCAGTTCTATTTTTTGACTATGGAGTTTTTAAACATTGCAATGGAGATTTCACCTGTAAAAAGTTACAAGGCCTTTACTATTATGTTATGTGTTGTATGTATTATATTATGTGTGCACACTTGTGTTTTGAATTGTATGTTGTATGTGCATATGTCCATATATCATATATGACGAGCGCTCATGAAAAAATGGATCCAAATATTTTTTTTCTTATTCACATGATTTAAATGGTTTAATTTAAATTGGATAAACAGGTGTTGAGTATTGTTTTAATATGTGAACAAAAAAAGAGGTTAACATATCTGTTTGTTTACTTTCACCTTTCCTTTTCATTATATTTAATAATTCTGTTCAGGATAATGTAAATTGTTCAGAAAATTGTTTTCTTTTAGTGCCTGCTGGAATGTTACATAATTTTTTCTTTAGCCATTATTGCCAGAATTCCTATCTTCATCCCAGTGCTGGTGAAGACAAAGATAAAACCAAACTACAGCTTCTGCAATAGCTATCACTGAACTGCTTGCAGAACTTGCCTGGACTATGTATCACTTATATGCATTGTGAACTATCTGTTGGTGCAGCAACTTGTGGTAATGCCGGGGTATTTTTGCTGATGGTGTCATCAGTGGTACAATTTTTCCAAAAGGAGCCATCAATTGGCTTGGTGTATCCTCTTCCCTTCTGCTTGTGATGGTCGTTCAACTAATTTTGGGGGCCAACAGAGGTGAGGCAAAGAACCTCAACCCCCCACTGGTACAAAGCCTATCCACAGGTGTGGCTGTATGCTGGACCGGTAGTCATTGATGGGTAAAATCCAATTGCAATGGTACCAACCTAAGACAGGAGGCTGACGCCTTGAGGTCAGCTCATCTGATGACAGGTAAGGACCATATGTAGTATTGGACAACCTAAGACAGGCACGGTCCCTAAGCCACATGCTTGTTGTTTAATTAAACAGAGAGGGGGAGATGTTGAGAGCCACAGCCCAAGTGGCCCCAGCAAACTTCCAGCTGATTGGCTCACCGCGGCCCCAGCAAACTTCCAGCTGATTGGCTCACTGCAGCCCCAGCAAACTTCCAACTGATTGGCTCCTCTGGGGTGACGCTCATTGGGCTGTTTCCCCACCCTTTCAGACCACGGAGCTGCTCATTGGGGGACTCTTTTGGCTCCGCCCACATGACCCAGCCAATCAGCCTCAAGAGCGGGAAGAGTGCCGGTTGAAGTGTTTGCCAGAAGACCAGTGGTGGCAGTTGGGCTCTGAGGGAATTCCTGGAGATTTTGCATGGTGCTGTGTGCGTTCTAAAAATAAAGTTTGTTCCTGCTTGACAAGTGGCTCTGAATTGTGCCCAGCCAGACTGTGGCAGCCTCTAGTACAATTTCCAATAGAATCCTCTTCCTTTGAAACCCCATGAGCCCAGTCTTTACTAACTACACTCCTATCAGCATTCTGGACTTCTAGGATTCAACCAGAATCCCCATTAGCCCCAGTACAAAATTCCAAAGCTTCTCCAGCTTGCATCTCTAAAGTTCAAATTTTCTCCTCTTGGTACCAATTTCTATTTTAGTCAGCTTTTTCTGCTGCTGTGATCAAAAGAAATTTTTAGAGGAGGAGAAGTTTACTTAGTGTTCATTGTTTTAGAGGTCTCAGTCCAAGGATGTCTGTTGCCATTGCTCTTGGCCCAAGATAAGGCAGATCATACAGGTTATGTAATAAGAAAACTGCTCAGGACATGACAAATAGTAAGTAGAGAGAAAGCTCCACTCACCAAGAACAAGATATAAACCTCAAAGGAATGCCCCCCATGACCCACCTCCTCTAGCCACACCATAACTGCCTACAGTTAATATCCACTTAATTCCAATCTGTGGTTTAATGCACTGATTAGGTTAAGGCTTTCATAATATAATCCTTTCACATCTCCACTTTCTTTCATTGTCTCATACATAAGCTTTAGGAAAAATTTCAACTCAAAACCACAACAGGTATAGATTTGCTATTAGCATGAAAGGCCACGGGGGAGCCATCATATTACTTTTATATGCTATAGTATAGGTTTCATGTCATTGTAAAGACTAAAGGGCAGCAATCATTTGAATTTTAAATGCATTTATGGATATTGCATGAGTATTAGAGGCCACAGGGTAGCTATTATATCAGTTTTAGATGTGCTAGTATGACATAAAATTAGTACTAAAGGCCACAGGCCAACTATTATGGCAGTTTTATATGTTAAAGATTGGATATCATATTAGTATTAGAGACAAAATGGCAGTTATATTAATTTTAGATACTATAGAATGGATATCATATTAGTATCATAGCCATGAGGCAGATTATACTAATTTTAGATGCCAAATTATGGATATCATATTAATACCAAAGGCCACATACAGTTATCTTATCAGTTTTAAATACTATTATGTGAACAATTAATTTTAAAGGTTACAGGGTAGCTATTGTATCAGATTTCAATGTTTTAGTATGAATATTATATCAGCATTAAAATCCCTAGGGCATTTACCATATTAGTTTTAGATGTTAGTCTATGAATGTTATATAAGGATTAAAGACCACAAGAAACAATTGTATTATTTTTAGATGCTACACTATGGATATTATATTAATATGGAAGGGCACATTATATTTGCTTTAGAAGTCACAGTATGGACATAGTATTAGTATTGAATTCCAAGGTCAGCTGTTATACTAGCATTAGAGGACACACTGTGAATGTTATATTAACATTAAAGGTCACATAACATATAATATGGATATCATTATAGTATTAACATTAGTTTTGCATGCTTTAATTTTGATATTACATTTTTATTAAAGGCAGGTGTTATATTAAATTAAGATGTTATAGTATGCATCTTACATTAATAATAAAGGCCACAAGGCAAATATTAGATTATTTTACATGTTATAATATGATTATTACATCAGTATTAAAGGCCAGAGGGCAGCCATTATACTAGTATTTGATGGTATGCTATAGGTATCATAATAGTATTAAAGGCCACAGGACATATATTACATTAGTTTAAGATGTAATAGTATAAATATTACATTAAGTTAAAGACCATAGGTACACTTTTGTTATTTTTAGATGCTAAAGTTTGGATATTACATTAATATCAAAGGCAATAGGACACCTATTGTTTTAGTTTAAGATGATATTTTATGGATGTTACATTAGTATTAAAGAGCACAGTGCCATTACTATATTAGTTTAAGATGCTATAGTATGGACATCATTTTATTACAAGAGGCTACAGGGCAACTCATATTAGTTTTGGATGATATTTCATGAATACTATATTAATATTAAAGTCCATAAGGCAGTTGCTATATATTAATTTTAGATCATACATTATGGATCTCATGATAGTATAAGAGCCAGGGCAGCTATTTTATTAGTAGTAGATGCTATAGTACAAATACTATCTCTATATTAAGAGGCACAGAGCAGTTATTATGTTTATTTGTATGGATAATATAGTAATATCACAGGACACACGGCAATGAATGTATTAATTTTAGATGATATACTATAGACATTTTGTTACTTTTAAAAGACCACAGAGCAGATATTCTATTAATCTATGACTGTGTATGGTTATTACATTGTATTAAGGCAACAGGACAGATATTATATCAGTTTTAGATGTTATATTATAAATTTCATAATAACATTAAGAGCCACAAGACAGCTATTTTGTCAGTTTAAGGTGCTATATTATGGACATTATATTAGTATAAAATCAAAGAACAGATATTGTATTAATATTATATATAGTAGGATGGATATCACATTAACATTAATGGCCACCAGCATGCATTGTCATACTTTTTAATACTATAGTGTAGATATCATATTAGTATTAAAGGCCATGGCAGCTATTATATATGTAATAGATGCTATAATATGGGTATCACATAAGGTCATAGGATATAAATTAGCTAATATGCTATGATATTAATAGTTAATTTATATTAAACCACAGGGCAGCTATATATATATTAGTTTTAGATTCTATAACATAGATAATTTATTAATATTAAACACCACAAGGCAGCTACTTCATTTGTTTTACATGCTATAGTATGGATATCACATTATTATCAAAGACTACAGGGAAGCTATTGTGTTACACTTAGGTATAGTATGGACATCATATTAATATAAAAGACACTAGAGCACATATTTTACTAATTTTATTTCTTTTAGATGCTATAGTATGGATATTATATTAGTATTAAAGGCTACAATGAAGCTACTATTCTAATTTCTGATGCTAAATATAAACATTACATTAATATTAAAAACAGAGGGCAGCTAATATATTAGTATCAGATGCTACAGTATAAATATTACATCAACTAAAAGCCAAAGTACAGCTAGTATTTAATTTCAGATGTTATAGTAGGATATCATAGTAATATTAAAGACCACAGGATAGCTATTATATTATCTTTAGATGCTACAGAATGGATATCATAATATTAAAGACCACATGGCAGCAACTGTATTAACTTTAGAATATAAAATATGGATAATATATTAATTTTAATCAGCACAGGACAGCCATTATGATAGTTTTGAATACTATAGTACAAATATTAATATCAAAGGGCACAGAATAGATATTTTATTAGTTTTAGAACAATAATATGGATACTGCAGTAATATTAAGTGACAGTGTAGCTATTAAGTAAGTTTTAGAAGGTATACTATGAACATAATAATAGTATTTAAGGCTACAGGGTACTTACTTTATTAGTGATATATTCTCCACTATGGATATCATATTAGCATTTAACAGCACTATGTAGTTATTTTATTATTTTTAGTTGCTACAGTATGGGACACTATATTAGTATTAAAGGCCACAGGAAAGCTCTTATATCAGTTTTAGATGCTATATATGGATATCACATTAGAAATAAAAACCACAGAGCCAGGTGTGATGGCACACGCCTGTAATCCCAGTGGCTCAGGAGGTTGAGGCAGGAGGATCATGGACTCAAAGCCAGCCTCAGCAAAAGTAAGGTGCTAAGCAACTCAGACCCTGTCTCTAAATAAAACACAAAATAGGGCTAGGGATGTGGCTCAGTGGTGGAGTGTCCCTGAGTTCAATCCTTAGTACCCTCCTCCAAAAAATTTAACACAGGGCAACTACTATGTCAATTTTAAATGCAATATTATGGTCATGATATTAATACAAAAGGCCACAAAGCAGCTTTGTATCCATTTTCAATACTATAGAATAGACATAATAATAGTTGTATTAAACAACACAGTGCAGCTATTCTAATATTTTTTAATGCTCTACTATGGATATCATATTAACTATAAAGGTTATATATTATATCAGTTTTAGACATTGTATTATAAGTATCATATTAATATAAAAGGCCACAGAGCAGCTATCATATCAATTTTAGATGCTGCAACAAAAATGTCATATTACTATTAAAGCCACAGGGAAGCTACTCTATCAGTTTTTGATGCTCTAATGTGAATATCGTATCAGTATTAAAGATCACAGAACAGCTATTATACCACTTTTAGATGCAACTTAGTGGATATTACACTAGTATAAAAATCTACGGAGCTATTATATTTAGATGTTATACTATGGATATAATAATTAAAGGTTGCAAGATAGCAATTATATTAGTTTATATGCTATAATATGGATATCATAACAGTACAAAGGTAAGAGGGGTGCTTTTATATTAATAACAGATGTTATAATACAGATATCATATTAGTATTAAAGGCCACAGGACAGGTATTATAATGTGGATATTATATATATTAAAAGGCCACAGGGAAATTATTATTTCAGTGTTAGGGGTCAACATATTGATATTTGATTAATATTAAAGGCCATAAGGTAGCTATTAGCCTTAGATGCCATAGTATGTATACAATATTAATATGAAAGGCCACAGAAGACTATAATATTCTATTAATAGAACACAGTATGGATATAATATTAATACCAAATGAAGAGGGCTGCTCTTTCAATACTTTGAGGTGCTGTAGTATACATGATATATTAATAATAAAGGCTCAAGTTGTTATTATATTAGTTTTATAAGCTATACTATGAGTACCACATTAGTATTGTTATTATATTAGCTTAAATAATATAATTTAGATACAAGATTACTATTAAATGCTATTATACTAACTTTAGATGATTTATATGGCTATCATAGTAGTGCTAAAGGCCACAGGGCAGCTATTTTATAAGGTTAAATGCTATAGTATGGATGTTTTATTTAAGAACACTAAGGGGTCTTAACATACTACATTATATTAAGGCAATAGGACAGCTATTATATCAGTTTTATATGTTATATTATAACATATAAGGGGTGCTGGGGTTGTAGCTCAGTGGTAGAGCACTTTCCTAGCATGTGTGAGGCACTGGGTTTAATCCTCAGTACCACATAAAAATAAATAAATAAAATAGAGGTATTGTGTCCATCTACAACACACACACAAACACACACACACACACACATAGACACACACACACACACACACATTTAAGTTGAAAGAGAACAACCATGCACACAACTACACTCTGGCCCCCCCACCTACCAATGTGGCTCTTCCCAGTCCACTTCCATCTAGAGACAACAGCCAGGACTAGAAGACCATGACCAAGGTTTCTGTAGGCCTGGTTACACCAAAGGTATCCCTGCTAGCCTACTTCTTTGGATTCCCCCCTTTCACTCTTCCTATAATCTAATACCTCCATATTCTCACCTCCTCCCTTATAAACCCCACATCCTACATACACACACCCTTGTTCACCATTAGACTATAGACCCATAAGCAAATCTACTATTTATAGTGTGGATACTAATAGAACACATCATTTCTGTTTATTGTGACAAAACTGTAATTGTCTAAGTTGTAGTTATTTGGTTTAAGGTTACATATTGTTTGCATTGGATGCTGTAAATATTGATCTTCCCCTTAAAGGTAAGGTATTAGTAACCTGTAGGGACACAACAAGATTATAGGGTAGAAACTGTAATATCTTAGAACCACACTGCTAGAGAGACAGACACATGAACAACATGAAAATACAAGGGAAAAAAACTGTCCAAAAAAAAAACACCAAGATGCTACAATAATAGAATTGATTGACAGCACATTAGATGAAATGTCAGAGAAGGAGTTCAGAATGTCCATATTTAAAATGATCTGTGAAACACAGAACAATATAAGAGAGCAATTATAGGCAACAATTGATCACTCCAACAAAGAGATAAGAGAGCAAATACAGGTAGCAAAAGATTACCTCAAAAAAGAGATAGAGACTCTGAAAAAAAATCTAACAGAAATCCCTGAAGTAAAGGAAATAAAAAAAAATTCAATAGAAAGCATCAGCAACAGACTAGATTGCTTAGAAGACAGAACCTTAGGCAACTAAGATAAAATATATAATCTTAAAAATAAAGTTGAACACACAACGAAGATGGTAAGAAACCATGAAGAGAACATCCAAGAATTATGGAGTTTGATGAAAAGACCAAATCTAAGAATTATCAGGATAGAGGAAGTCCCAGAGATACAAACCAAAGGAATGCACAAACTCTTCAATGAAATAATACCAGAAAATTTCCCAAACATGAAGAATGAATTGGAAAATCAAATATAAGAGGCTTACAGGACACCAAATGTACAAAACTACAACCGATCCACACCAAGGCACAGTATAATGAAAATGTCTAGCATATAGAATGGGGATAGAATTTTATAAGCAACAATATAAAAGTCTCAGATTACATATAGGGGGAAACCAATTCAAATCTCAGCAGATTTTGCAACCCAGATTCTCAAAGCTAGGAGGTCCTGGAACCACATATATTAAGCTGTAAAAGATTATAGATGCAAGCCAAGAATCTTATATCCAGCATAATTAAGCTTCAGATTTGATGATGAAATCAAAACTTTCCATGATTAACAAAAGTTAAAAGAATTTACAATGAAAAATCTGGTACTGAATATTTTGGCAAAATATTCCAGGAGGAAGAAATGAAAAACAACAATGAAAATCAGCAAATGGAGGAACTACACTAAAGGAAAAGCCAATCAAAGAAGAAACCAAGTCAAGATAAAAATCAAAAATAAACCAAAATAATCAGGAATACAAACCATATTTCAATAATAACCCTGAATGTTAATGGCCTAAATTCATCAATTAAAAGACAAATTGGGGGCTGGGGTTGTGGCTCAGTGGTAGAGCACTCACCTAGTATGTGCGAGGCATTGGGTTTGATCCTCAGCTCCACATAACAATAAATAAAATAAAGATATTTTGTCCAACTACAACTAAAAAATATTTTTAAAAAAGACAAATTGGGGGGCTGGGGATGTGGCTCAAGCAGTAGCGTGCTCACCTGGCATGCGTGCGGCCCAGGTTCGATCTTCAGCACCACATACAAACAAAGATGTTGTGTCCGCTGATAACTAAAAAATAAATATTAAAAATTCTCTATCTCTCTCTCTCTCTCTCTCTCTCTCTCTCTCTCTCTCTTAAAAAAGACAAATTGGCAGACTGGATTTAAAAAAAAATACACAACAATATATTGTCTTCAAAACATTCATCTTGTAGGAAAAGATACCCACAGACTGAAGGGAAAGGGATGAAAAAAACATATCATTCACATGGACCACATAAACATGCAGGGGTTTCCATCCTCATATCAGAAAAAGTGGACTTCAAACCAAACTTAGTAGGAAGGAATATAGAAGGTCATTTCATACTACTTAATGAATCATACATCAATAAGACATAATAATTGTAAATATCTATGCCCCAAATAATGGAACATCCACATATATCAAACAAACCCTTCTCAACTTCAAGAATCAAATAGACCACAACACAAAATTGCTGGGTGAATTAAACACACCTCTCTCACCACTGGACAGATCTTCCAAATAAAAATTAAACAATGAAACCACAGAACCCAATATTACAACCAATAATTTAGACTTAACACATATACAGTATATATTATTCATCAATAAGCATATATACTTTTTCCTCAGCAACACATGGAACTTTCTCTAAAATAGACCATGTATTATGCCACAAAGCAAGTCTTATAAATACAAACAGAGATAATCCCTGCATTCTATCAGACCATGATGGAATAAAATTACAAATCAATGAGGGCTGGGGTTGTGGCCCAGTGGTAGAGTGCTCATCTAGCACATGTGAAGCCCTGGGTTTGATCCTCAGAACCTCACAAAAATAAATAAATAAAATAAAGATATTGTGCCCAACTACAACTAAATAATAAATATTAAAAAATACAAATCAATGATAAAATTAAAGATAAAAGCTACTTCAACACCTAGACACTAAACAATATGCTACTGAATGACACATGAGTAACAGAAGACATACAGGAGGAGATAAAAAATATTCTTAGAGGTAAATGAGAACTCCAAAACAACATATCAAAATCTCTGGGACACTATGAAGGCTGTGTTAAGAGGAAAGTTCATTGCATTGAACTCACTCATTAAAAGAATAAAAAGTCAACAAATAAATGACCTAACATTACATCTTAAAACCCTAGAAAAAGAAGAACAAATCAACACCAAAAGTAGAAAAGACAGGAAATAATTAAAATTAGGTCTGAAACCAATGAAATTGAAACTAAAGAAACAATTGAAAAAATGACAAAACAAAAAGCTGTTCTTTCAAAAAATTAAATAAAATTGATAACCCCTTAGCCACCCTAACGAAAAGAGAGAGAAAACTCAAATTACCAAAATTTGTGATGAAAAGAAAATGTCACAACAGACACTACTGAAATACAGAAGATAATTGGAAACTATTTTGAAAATTTGTACTCCAGTAAAATAAAAAATCCTGAAGATATTGACAAATTTCTAGAGGCAATATGATCTACCCAAACTGAATCAGGAGGACATACACATTTAAACAGATCAATTTCAAGCAAGGAAATAAAAGATGCTCTCAAAAGCTTACCAATCAAGAAAAACATGGAACCAGACAGATTCTCAGCCAAGTTCTACAAGACCTTCAAAGATTATTTAATATCAATACTCATCACATTATTTCATGAAACAGAAAAGGAGGGAATCCTACCAAACTCATTCTATGAGGGTAGTCACTCTGATTCCAAACTTAAACAAAGACACATCAAAGAAAGAACAATATCCCTAATGAACATAGATGCAAACATTCTCATTAAAATCCTGGCAAATCACATACAAAAACATATTAAAAAGATAGTGCACCACAATTGAGTGGGGTTCATCCCAGGGATGCAAGTTGGGTCAATGTATGGAAATCAATAAACATAATCTATCTCATCAGCAGATCTAAATGCAAGAATCATATAATTATCTCAATAGATGCTAAGAAAACATTTGACAAAATACAGCACCTCTTAATATTCAAAACACTAGACACACTAGGGTTAGTGGGAACATATCTTAATATTGGACAGGGTGAGAGATAGAGGTTCAATTTCATTTTGCTAAATATGGATTTCCAGCTTTGCCAGCACCATTTGTTGAATAGTTTATCTTTTCTCCAGTGAATGTTTTTGGCACCCTTGTCTAGTAGGAGATAACTGTTTTTTTGTGGGTTTGTCTCTGTGTCTTCTATTCTGTGCCATTGATGTACATGTCTGTTTTTTTGCCAATACCATGCTGTTTTTGTTACTACTGTTCTGTAGTATAGTTTAAGATCTGGTATTGTGATACCTCCTGCTTCAATTTTCTTGCTAAAATTGCTTTGGCTATCCTGGGTCTCTTATTTTTCCAAATGAACTTCATGATTATTTTTTCTATTTCTATGAAGAATGTCATTGGAATTTTAATAGAAATTGCATTAAATCTGTATAATGCTTTTGTTAGTATTCCCATTTTGACTATGTTAATTCTGTTATATTAGTTCAGGAGGTTATACTATGGATTTTGCCTAATTATTCAAGGTCACAGGTCAGTTTTAGATCTATGGTGTGAATACTATATTAGTATTGATGCCACAGGGCACCTATTAGGTTTTGATTCTACAAAATGAATGTTATGTTAGCATTAAAGGACAACTATTATATTAGTTTTAGATACTAGCATTTGAGTATTAAATAATCTTAAAGTTTTCAGGATAGCTATTGTATTAATTTTAGATGCAAAAATATGGATATCCTATTAGTTATGAAGGCCACAGAGAAGCTATTACATCAGTTTTAGATGATATAGTATGAATATTGTATAAGTATTAAAAGGCCACAGGTCAGCTATTTTTTCAGTTTTAGAGGCCACAGTATTGATATTATGTTAATATTAAAGATCACAGGGCACCCATTATATTAATTTTTGACATTATATTAGTATAAAAGCCATATGGCAGTTCTTCTTTTAGTTTTACATGCTATAGTGCTGATATCAAGTTAGTATTAAGAGCCACAAGGCAGCTATGATATTAATTTTATATGCTACAGTATGGATATTATGTTAGTATTAAATGCCAAAGGGCAGCTCTTTTATCACTCTAAGATGATAGAATATGGATATTATTACATTAGTATTCAAGGCTATAGGACCACTCTTACATTGTTTTTAGATGATAGAATACAGACAACACTTCAGAGTCCACAGGGAAGTTATTCTATTATTTTAGATGCTATTATATGGATAACATCAGTATTAAAGGCCACAGGGAGCAGTTATATTAGTTTTAAAGACTATAATATTATTAATTTTTGGTACCAGGGATTGAATCCAGGGGTGCTTTAATCAATGAGCCCTTTATATTTTTATATTTTTAAAATGTTTTTATAGTTGTAGATGGAAAGAATGTCTTTATTTTATTTTTATATTTTTAATATGTTGCTAAGGATAGAACCCAGTGCCTCACACCTGCTATGCAAGCACTCTGCTTCTGAGCTACAGCCCCAACACTCCCTTTTTTTGAGACAGGTTCTTGCTAAGTTGCTTAGAGCTTCTGTAAGTCACTGAGGCTGGCTTCAAACCTGTGACCCTATGTTTCAGCATCTCAAATTGTTATGATTACAGGTGTACACCACCATGCCCAGCTTATAAATTATATTATGAATATCATACTAGTACTAAATGCTACTATATTGCTTTTAGATGCTACATTATAGGCATTATATTAGTACCTGAGATGCATTTCCAGCTATTATACTAGTATTAGATGCTATAATATAGATATTGAATTAATATTAAAAGCCACAGGAAAGTAATTATATTAGTTTTAGAGTCCATGGGGTATATATAATATTAATAGTAAACCAGGGTAACTATCGCAATAGTTTTAGATGCTAATTTGTGGATATTATATTAGTATTAAAAGATCACATAGCAGCTATTATCTTGGTTTTAGAGGCCATACTTTAAAAAAATTCTTTCTCAATGGCCTTTATTTTACTTATTTATATGTGGTGATGAGAATCAAACCCAGTGCCTCACACAAGCTAGACAAGTGCTTTGCCACTGAGCCACATCCCCAGCCCCTAAAGGCCACACTATTGATAGAACATTAATATTAATGGACAAATGGCAGCTATTATATAAGTTTTAAATACTACTTTATGATACTATATTAGTATTAAAGGCCATAGGGTAACCATATTATCAGTTTTAGTATGGATATTATATTAGAATTAAAGCATTCAGAGAAGTTATGGCATTCACTTTTGATGTTATAATCCAAATAGTATTTAATTATTAAAATCCACATGGTATTTATTAGATTTTTGATGCCATAGTATGCATATTATACTTGTATTGAAGGCCACAAGGCTGATATTATATTAATTTTGATGCTGCAGTGGGTATATCTTATTAATAATAAAGGCCACAGGGAAGTTATTATGTCATTTTTAAATTCTACAATATGAATGTCACATTAGTAGTTAAGGCCACAGGGCAGCTACTGTATTAATTTTAGATTATATACAAAGGATCTATTATAAGTGTTAAAAGACCACAAAGCAGACATTATATTAATTTTAGATGGTATAATATGGATATAATACTAGTACTAAAGGCCACAGGGCAGATATTTTATTAGTTTTAGGAGCCATAAAATGGATAGTGTATTAAAGGCCACAAGGGAGCTAGCTATTATATTAGTTTTAGGTCCACAATATGGATATAGTTTTAACATTAAATTCCACATTTCAGCTACTTTATCAGTTTTAGATGCCATAATATAGATATCATATTAATTATAAAGGTCACAGCTCTACTGTTATATTAGTTTTTAATGCCCCAATATGAATGTCCTATTAATATTAAAAGGTCACAAAGAAAGTGTTGTTTCAATTTTAAGGCCATATTATTGATATTATATTAATTATAAAGACCACAGGGCAACTATCATAGTAGTTTTAGTTGCTAAATTATGAATCTCAGAGTAGTATAGTCAGTTTTGGAAACTGTAATATTGATATAATACTCATATTAAACGCCACACTGAAGTTATTAAACTAATTTTAGATACTATACAATGAATACTACATTAGCATGAAAGGCCTAAGTGTCACAATTGTATTATTTCTAGATACACACTATTGTTTTAGTCAATATTTGCCACTGTGTCTAAAAGTCCTGACAAGTGGCTGGGGTTGTGGCTCAGCGGTATAGCACTCACCTAGCACATGTGAGGCTCTGGGTTCAATCCTCAGCACCACATAGAAACAAATAAATAAAATAAAGATATTATGCCCAACTAAAACTAAAAAATAAACATTTTTTTAAAAGACCAAAAATCAGCTATTATGTTAGTTTTAGGTTATGTATTATAGATATTATATTACTATGAAATGCCACAGAGTAGCTATTATATCAGGTTTTGATGCTACACTATGGGGATTATCTTAGTGCTAAAGTCCACTGAGCAGATATTAGATTAGTCTTAGATGCTACAATATAGATTTTACTAATGAGAATGAATAGTAACATTAGAGGCCTCAGGAAGCTATTATACTAGTGTTAGATGCCATGCTATGAATATTACCTTAGTATTAAAAGCCACAAAGTTAATATTATATTAATGTTAAAGGCCATATGGCAGCTGTTGTATTAGTTTCAAGGCCACTCTATGGATATTGTATTAGTATCAGAGACCACATGTGGACACATTAGCATCAAAGATCACTATGGATAATGCATTACCATTAAAGGATGCACATGGACAACACATTAGCATTATCACACTACCACATCAGCATTATGTCACCACCAGGTCCAGGAAGGCAGCACACCTTCTGGTGGCTGCTAGGGCTCAGTGCAGAACACTGTAGTTCAGAGGTGCATGTACACCCTCTCCTTATATTCCTGAAAAATGGACAAATTTCAGTATGTATCCAGATTATTCAAAGCCGTGATTTTGGATTTAAAACTAAAATAAAACACATTACTCATGATTTTTCAAAAATGATAATTGAACAGGTTTTGAGAAATTATATTGAGTAAAATAAATGTAGTAGACACAAACTGAAACTCTTACAAAAATTAATTCATAGTACTTCATGACTAAACTGTGGGAAAACTAAAAAATTCTACAAGAAACAGAAGAAAATCTATGTATCCTTAGATGTAGTAATGAGGGTGTGTGTGTGTGTGTGCACTCTAGAACTGGGGATTCAACACAGGGCCTCACACACACTGGAAACACTCTCTAATACAGAGTTATTTCCCCAGTTCTTGGTGATGAGTTTCAACTCACAATACCAAAAGCCAGTTGACAGAAGAAAAATAACGATAATGTGGAATTTATAAAATTAAATTTTTACTAAGTACAGTATTGCATGCATACAATCTCAATAACTTTAAAGGTGGGGGTGAGGAGATAGCAAATTCGAGGTCAGACTTGGAAATTGAAAAGGGGATGGGATATAGTTCAGTGGTAAAGCACTTGCCTAGTTTGTGTGAGGCCCTGGATTCAATCCCAAGCACTACACATTTAAAAGTTAGATTTTCTGCTCTGTGAAAGTGAAAACAAAAAGATAAGCCACAGGCTGGGATTAATTATTTACAGAAAAACATTTCTTAAAAGAAAGCTGTACTTAAAATACACAAAGAATTCTTAAAAACCAACAACTAAAAACCCAATTAAAATAAATAAATATCCGAATAAATATATGATCAAAGAAAATAAAAAGATGGCAAACAGTTATGAAAAATAATGCTCAGCATAGCATATCATTAGGGAATCACAAATTAAAACAATACTGAGGTAGCACAGCACAATTATTAGAACTGCTAAACTCTAAGAAATGGCAGTACACCAACATCTATAGTATCTGACAGGTCCTCCTCAACATTGTTAAGGACATTGGAACAAAGAAAGTCAGAAAAACTGTAACCCCAAGAGGATTGTGTGGGGTAATGGATGATGTCCTTGTACAGGAAGAGGCAGAAGTGAGAATCCAAAGGAAATATGACTTCAGTTAACAGTGGCAGGGAGGGGGAATGGGTACTGGGGATTGAACTCTGGGGCACTCAACTATTGAGCCACACCCCCAGCCCTGTTTTGCATTTTATTTAGAGAAAGAGTTTCACTGAGTTGCTTAGCATCTTGCTGTTGCTAAGGCAGGCTTTGAACTCACAATCCTGCTGTCTCAGCCTTTTCAAGCTGCTGGGATTACAGGTGTGTGCCACCATGCCTGGCAGTATTTTTTCTTAATGACAAATGGTCTATGTTAACACATCTGAGACAGTGCATCTAAGCCATAACAAGGGGAAAAAATGAGGTTGAGGCTATAAAAATCTCAGCACTTTCTTTGCAATTTCTGTATAAAAATAAAACTACTCTAAAATAAATCCTTAAGGCATGGCTATATTTTTTTCAAACACCTGCTTGTTTATTTATACAGTTGATTGCTGATAACTGACATTCTTAACTAGTTCTGTATTTTATTATGAATACAAAAGTTTATTATAACAAAAATTGAAGATTGGTGTGTGTGTGTGTGTGTGTGTGTGTGTGGAGTGTGTGCACAAGCATGCATGCATGTGGTGCTGGGATTCAACCCAGGGCCTCTCCCATGCTAGGCAAAAGTGCTCTGCCACCCACACACACACAAAACTTCTAAAAATATCATAATAAGCAGAAATTAATTAAAATCACTTATCATGGGAATTTTCAAACAAGACAATTCTCTCAAACAAAAAAAGTAAGATAAAAATATATTTTTAAAATATGGGTAAAAGAGCAGAAGTTCATAACATTAGGAATTCTGTAGAAAACTAGAAAGAGGAGAAATTAAAAGTTGAATAGGGGAAACCTACTGTATGGAACTGGAAAGCTGGAGGACATGGACATTTCGGAGTCAATACAGAAAGTGCAATATGACTCTAAAATAAGGAGAGTATAAATGCAGTGGTTATCATAGAAAAGCTGGACTAGTGCTTAGAGATCTCCCACTGGAAAAGACCCAGGAGCATCAAGGCTCACATCTGTTACCTGACCCCTAACAAATTCTGATTTTATTTCAAATGTTTACGATCTAGAGAAAAGAGAGATAATGTTACTAAATTCATTCTATGGTGTATCAAAGAATAATATAGTCAAGATATTTTTCACCCAATGCAGGATATCAATGTCTGTGCAACAGACACAATTTTGTGCACCATTAAAAACATACTGCTGGCCTGGGCCCATAGCTCAGTTGCAGATCACCTGCCTAGCATGTGTGAGGCACTGGGTATGATCCTTAGCACCACATAAATACAAAACAAATAAAATAAAGGCATGCTGTCCATCTACAACAACAAAAGTTTTAAAAAATGCACTACCAATTAATGCACTGAGGCTCTGACACAGGGCAGCTGCTCAACCTAACCTAGCAGGGTCAGGGCCTGAAGGAGAGCGCAGGGTCTGCAGAAGAGTATCTGGAGGAGGATCAGAGGCACCACAGCTCAAAGCTCCTAAATCACCAGCCTTTTAACCCCACATCCCATCCAGGGGAAGCTGAGGCTGAAGCTTTGTGCAGGCAGACAACCAGCCCGATCCACTACCCACCACCACACTAAGCACCAAGGTCTGCCCAGAATCCAGGGGCAATTACATAATGCCTGTCCATCCAGAAGCTTTTGAAGTATCTCCCTGAGGCTGGTCTGAGAAAAAGGCTGTTTCATGTATCCCTACATACAAAACCTACAATGGTCCCCAAGCAGGTATCTCCCCAAGGTCACTCTGAGGAGAAGGCATCCCTATAGACACAACAAACAAGGAACCCCAACCCAGTTATCTACCTCAGGCTGCTCTGAAGAGAGGGAGGACCCAGGCTACCGTCGAGTAATGACCAACGAGGGTCCCCAGACCAGGTGTCACCTTGTGCTGCTCTATGAGGGAACCAAAAGCATCCCTAGAGATGTGGTCCACAAGGGTCCCCAGGCCTGGTGTCTCCTCATGTGGCTCTGAGAGGGAACCAGTAACATCCCTAGAAATGTGACCCATGATGGTCCCCAGCCTGGCACCTTCCCCAGGCTGCTCTGAGGAGAGGGAACACTAGGTGTCCCTACAGACATGGTCAAGAGCGTCCCCAGGCCTGGCATCTCCCTCCCTTAGGCTGCTCTGAGAAGAGGGAATCCTGGGACATCACTAGAGACATGGCCCTCAGAGTCACCCAGCCTAAAATCACTAAGGCTGTTGAGAAGAAAAATCCCAAGTGTCCCTAGAGATGTGGCCCGTGAAGGTCCCCACACCTAGCATCTCCTCATGCTGCTCTAAGAAGAGGGAAGCAGAAGCATCACTGGAGACATGGCCCATGAGGATTCCCAGGCCTGGCATCTCCCCCAGGCTGCTCTATGGAGAGGAAATCATGGGTATCCCTAGAGACATGGCCAACCAGGGTCCCAAGCCTAGGCTGATCTGAGAAGGGAACCACAGGTGTCCCTAAAGATGTGGTCAATGAGGGTCTCCAGGCCTGGCATTTCCTCAGGCTGCTCTAAGAGGGAACCCCGAGTGTCCCTAGAGATATGATTCACTATGGTCTCCAGGTCTGGCCTCTCTTTGCACTGCTCTGAGGGAAGAGAACCTGGGGTGTCTCTAGAGATGTGGCCCACGAGGGTCCCAGAACCTGGTGTCTCCTTGTATTGCCTGAGGAAAAAAAAATCCAGGCAGCCATAGAGATGTGACAATCGAGGGTCCCCAGGACTGGCATCTCCCCCAAGCTGCTCTGAGGAGAGGAAACCCTGGGTGTCCCTAGAGATGTGGCACACAGGATCCCTAGGCCTGGCATCTCCCCAAGGCTTCTTTGAGGAAAGGGAAACCCAGGTGTCCCTAGAGATGTGGCCAAGAGGTTCCTCAGGCCTGGCATCTCCCTCAGGCTGCACTGAGGAGAGGAAACCCCCAATGTCCCTACAGATGTGGCCAAGACAGTGCTCAGGCCTGGCATCTCCTCACACTGCTCTGAAAAGACAGAACCCCAGGTGTCCCTAGAGATGTGGCCAAGAAGGTGCCCAGGCCTGGCATCTCCTTGTGCAGCTCAAAGGAGAGGGAAACTGGGGCATCACTAGAGATGTGACCCACCAGGGTCCCCAGGACTGGCATATCCCCCAGGCTGCTCTGAGGAGAGAGAACCCCAAGTGTCCCTAGAGACATGGCTCATGTGGCTCCCCAGGCCTGGGGTCACCTCAGGCTGCTCTAAGGAGGGAACCTGGGGCATCCATAGAGTCATGGACCACGAGGGTCCCCAGAACTAGTGTCATCCAAAGGTGGCTCTGCTGAGTGGGAACCACAGGTGTACCTAGTGACATAGCCCATGTGGGCCCCCAGGCCTAGTATCTCCTCAGGCTGCTCTGAGGAAAGAAAACTCCAGGTGTCCCTAGAGATGTGGCCAACCAGGGTCCCCAGGCCTGGTGTTTTCCCCAGGCTTCTCTGAGGAGAAGGAACCCCAGGCATCACTAGAGACATGGCACACCAGGAACCCCAGGCCTGAGATCTCCCCCAGGCTGCTCTGAGAATGGAACCCATAGGCCTAACTTGAGATGTGGCCCATGAAGGTGCCCAGGCCTGGAATCTCCTCAGGCTGCTTGGAGGAGAGAAACCCCCGGCATCCCTAGAGACGTGGCCAAGAAGATCCCCAGGCCTGGTGTCTCTCATGCTACTCTGAGGAAAGGGAACAAAGAGACGTCACTAGAGACATCGTCAACCAAGGTCACATCCCCAGGCCTACCAACAACTCCATACTCCTCTAAGAAGAGACAACCCCCATTTCCTTAGAAATGTAGCCACCAGGGTTCCCAGGCCTGGCAAATCACCCAAGATATTCTGAGGAGAGAGAACCCCTGGTGACCCTAGAGACATCACCAACCTGGGCTCCCAGGCCTGGCATCTCCCCTAGGATGCTCTGAGAAGAGTACCCTGGGCGTCGCTAGTGATGTCGTCCAAAGGGTCACAGGCCTGGCATCTCCTCATGATACTCTGAGGACAGGGAACCCCAGGCTTATCTAGAGTCATGGCCATGAGTGTCCCCAGGCCTGCCATATCCCTAAGGCTGTTCTGAAGAGAGGTTCCCCAGAGACCCTGGAGACTTGGCCCACTAGGGTCCCCAGGCCTGGCATTTCTCCAGACTGCTCTGGAAGGGAACCCAGGGGTGCGCCTAGAGACGAGGCCCATGAGGGTTTCCCAGCCTGGCATCTCCTGGGGCTGCTCTGAGGAGAGGGAAGCCCTGCCCTCCCTGTGGAATGACCCTCCTTATCCAGCAGTCAGGGTTCCTCTGCTCAGCTCTGAGAAGAAAGCTCCCTCCTCAGCCTGAGGGTGACACAGGACCCAAGATGGTGACCAGGCCCTGCCCTCAGCCCCTCCCCCCACAAAACTCACCTGAATCTTGGCATCTATTTAGTGGTTGTAAGTCTTTAGTAACCACAACTTCCACATCCCAGTTTTACTCACACTTTTCTAGCCAAACTGCAAGGTGTTCAAATCTTTCTGCTCTGATTTCTGATCCTGATTATCACATAAACTTGGATAGAAGCTTCCAACAATATTCATGTCACTGCCCAAATGCTGTGCTGCCTCTGCCAGAATAATTAATCCATTACCTTGAAATTCAGCCTCACAGTCTCAAACACAGGCAAAATGTAGAGAGATTCTTAGCTAGAATATAACAAGAATGGCCTCTGTACAGGGCAGATATTTTATAAGCTTTAGATGGTATTGTATAGACATCATATAAGTTTTAAAGGACAAAAGGAGCAGTTATATTAGTTTTCGATGTTATACTATGGATATCATGTTAATACTGCATTCCAAGGTCAGCTATTATGGAAGTCTTAGAGGCCACAGTATGGATATTATAATAATATTAAAGGCCACAATTAAGCTGTTTTATTGGTTTTAGATGCTACAGTATAGATATTGCATTATTGTTATGGCCCTGGAGCAGTTATTATATCAGATTAAGATGATATACTATGTATTTTACATTAATAATAAAGGGCATGGGAAAGATATTACATTACTTTTAGATGCTCTAAGTATAAATATTACATCAGTAATAAAGGTGATGGGGCAGCTCTTATATTAGTTCCAGATGGTATACTATTGATATCATAATAATATTAAAGGCTACTGTACATGAATTACATTAGTTTGATGTAATGTATGAATATTACATTAAGTTAAAGACCATAGGACACACTTCTATCATTTTTAGATGCTAAAGTATAAATATTACATTAGCTCTAGAGGCCATTGTAATCTATTTCACTAGTTTAAGGTGCTACATTATGGATATTACATTAGTATTAAAAGCCACAGTGCAGTTTTTAGATGAGCTTGAAATGCTATAGCATGGATATCATTTTACTTCAGCATCAGAGAGGTTTCAGGCATCTATTATATTAGTTTTAGATGCCACAGCATGAATATTGTGTTAGTAAAAAAAGGCCACATAGAAGGTATTATATTAAAATTAGATGTTACAATATAGTATAGATATTACATTAATATTAAAGACCACAGGGCATATTTTGATTTGTATTAGAGGCTATGGTACCAATATTACATTAACATTAAAGTCCACAGAATGGCTATTCTGTTTCATTTAGATGCCATTTATATGTTAGTATAAATTGCCACAGGGAAAATATTACATTATTTTAGATGCTATAGTATTAAGATCTCATTAGTATGAAAGGCCATAGGGCAGTTGCTTATTTAATTTTAGATACGATACTATGGGCATTATATTAGTATTAAAGGTCACAGTGCAGCTATAGTATTAGTTTAGAGGCTATTTATGAACATCATTTTAGCATAAAAGTCAACATTAAAGCAATTACATCGATGCTGGAGGCCACATTATGGATATCATATTAATATTCAAGTCCACAGAATAGTTATTAGGTTAGTTTTTCAGGCCAAAGTATGGAAATTATTTTAATAATAATAATTTATTTAATAATAAAGGAAAATTTAATAATAAAGGAAACAGGACAGTTATTATGCTGATTCTAGGTGGTACATTATGGATATCATATTACTATTTAAGCCCACAGTGAAGCTAGTATAGTAGTTTTAGATTGTAGAATATGCACATCTTACTAGTCTTTAATGCCACAGGGCACAAACTGTATTAGTTTTAGAATCTATAATATAGGTTATATGTTAATTATAATCACCAGAGGGCAGCTACTATGTTAGTTTGGAATGTGATAGTATGAATATCATATTAATATTAAAGGTTAGAAGGCAGCCATTATACTTATTTATAGGTCACAATATGCATATTCTGTTAATATTAAAGGCCACATGGCAGCTTTTATATGAGATGTGGAGGCCAAAATATGAATATTATATTAATATTAAAGGTCACTGGACACCTATTATATCAGTTTTATATGCTAGCTTAAAGGCAAGAAGGCACCTATTGTTTTAGTATTAGATGAATCATTATAGATAACTTATTAGTATCAAAGGTCACAGGGAAGCTATAGTATTAGTTTTAGAGGTCATAGTATAAATATAATATTAGTATTAAAGACAAAAGGGCAGCTACTATATTATTGAAGATGATAAAGTTAGATTTTACATTGTCCTAAAGGCTACAATGCTGCTATTTTATTAGGTTTATGTGCTTTAGTATGGATATCATAGACATTAAAGGTCACAAGAGAGCTATCATATTAGTTTAGATGCTATAATAGGATACCATGATAGAACTAAAATAAGAGGACTACCATTATATTATAGTTAGATGCTGTACTATGGATATCATATTAGTACTACAAGCCACAGAGCAGGTATTATCTTAGTTTTAGATACTATATTTTTAAAATATCACAGAAAAACTTTATTTTAGTTTTAGGGGCCACAGTATTGACATTATATTAGTAGTAAAGGTCATAGGGCAGCTAATTTATCAGTTTTAGATGGGACAATATAAATAATTTATTACTATCAAAAGTCACATGGTAGTTGTCACATCAATTTTTGATGTTATAATAAGGATAATATTTATTACGTCCATAGGGCAGTTATATCAAATTTGATGCTCCATATAGATTTATATCACTATTAAAGGCTATTATATGACAGCTATTATATTGGTTTATAATGCTACAATATTAATAAAAACATTAGTATTAAAGGCCACAGGACAGTTATTATATCAGCTTGAAATGCCATCTATGGGTATCATCATACTATTAAAAGTTACAGGGCAGCTATTATATTAGTTTTGGAGGCTACAGCATGGATATTATATTAACATTAAAGGCCATAAGAAAGCAACTATATTAATTTTACATGCTGTACATTAAAACCACAGAGCAATTATTTTATTAGCTTTACATGCATGCCCTGCATGCCCTGACTCTGCACTGTCCACCTTGAGGCTGAGCACTGCCCATCAGTGACAGCCTCCTGACCCTTACCAGACCTGCATGCCCTGGCTCTGCTCTCCCCAACTTGAGGCTGAGCACTACCCATCAGTGACAGCCACCTGGCCATCACCAGACCTGCATGCCCTGGCTCTGCACTACCCACCCACAGCCCTGAGGCTGAGTGTGGCCCACTGCTACCAGCCACATGGCCTTCACTAGACCTGGCTCTTCACTCTTTACCCAGCACCTTGAGGCTGAGTGTTACTCATCTCTGACAGCCACCTCGGAGCCTCCACTGTGCCAGGCTCTGTACCTGGTCCATTTGTTTCTTACTAACTCAATCTTTTTCACCCTGTGAGCAGGGAAGTGACTTGTTTAGTCATCTAAGCTTTTTCCTGAAGCCTGAGCTCTTTAAAAGAATTAAATGTCTTACATTGAGTTGATTGCAGATGCACACAGAGTCAGAAATGGTGGAGAGAGACTCACATGCCCCAGACCTGTTCCTTCATCATAAGCCCACCATCAGGCAGGTTATTGGCCTTGGGCATGTCCACAGGGTTCATGCTATAGCCCACGATGACTCCAATGAAATTAGAGGTTTTCTAGCTGGTACCAGTTCTGCTTGAATGGTGATCTTGGGGACTGGGCCCAGATGTAGCTTGTCTGTGAGTTGTATAAGACAAGACTGTCCCTCAGACCCCTCTGGAAGTGAGGGACAAGGGAGAAGCCCATGAATCCCAGGTCAGCTGCAGAGTTTGACCTCCTTCTAAGGGTCAGATTTGGACAGGAGCAGCTTTTGACCTTGGCAGAAGGCCTGCAGGAAGGCATCTCGTTGCCTTGAATGAATGTCATCACTGGCAGGAGCAGCTGGTAGGAGTGTTGGTGGGGCTAGTGGGCCTGGTGGATTATTTAAAAATATTAATACGCTAGACAAATTTGGTGAGAGTGATAAAAAATAAAAGTATGCAAATGAAAGAAACAGAATGAAAGTGGGGATATCATTATAGATACATGGTTGTTTTTTGTTTTTCAATGCTGGGGATTGAGCCCAGGGTCCCATTCATACTAGGCAAATACTCGACACTGAGCTTAGTCTTCAGGCTAAAAACATTTTTAAAGTTAATGGATTTTATAACAATAAATTTGGAAACCTACACTCATAAAAAACAACACAACTGTAAGATTGTCACAGGCATGTGAGGGAATTGACTACTGGTTTTGAAACCATAGCAAAACTGTATAACCCATCCTGACTCCACCTCCAGTCCAGCCCCTGAACTGCTCTGCACATATTAGCATCTCAGCCCCCCTCTCTGTCTCTGGAATCTCCTACTCTCCCAGCTCCAGTGAGCACCGCCCCTTTACACTAAGTCTCTTGTTCCTCTACTCATAGCTGGTACATTCATGAATCCTTTTCTGCAATGTGACAAGAGTCTGGGAGGTCTGATGACAGGTCTCCTCTGCCCCTGGAAAGACCTCCCTGTATCCACTTCCAATTATGAAATGAATGGAGTGAGAAGTCTGGGGGAGGGTCTGCATCATTGGAACTGTGGTGAGTCCACACTTCATCTGGACTGCATACTGAGAATCTCTTCTCAAGCTGGTTTAGTATAAGCTACCAGACAAGTTCTCTGGACAAGAGGAAAACTAACTATTATTTCTGCACTATAATAATTTCACAAATAAATGCTTTTAGGTTCACTGGGATTGTTATATAATACAAATATTTTTTAACACTTTAAGACAGCTTAGTGGTATTTTGGTAGCATTTTAGAGGAGGAACCTTAAAAATAATTCATAGGCTTGTAACCATTTCTCCTGTAACAATCACAGAAGCAAACTAGATGCTCCAAAGTGTTTGTTACCAGCTAGCTTTTCTTCATGTGAATCCCTAACATGAGTAAGATGAAAATCACTAGCCACCCCACATGCCTGAAAAGACGGCAATGAGTGTTGACTCCTGGAGCAAGAAGCTGCAGCCTGCGCCTGCTCCTAGTACCCAAGAAGTCCAGTTCCTCTCTGAGGTCTGCTCCAGGAGGTCAGCCTCTGGCCTGCTCTGCACTGCCGGAACTTCACTTTTCAGGCAGTCACTGTCCCACAGATGTTTCCCTAGAAGTTTCCTTGGCAAAGCTGCAAACAGATTTGATCAATGGTCAGCTAGCTCCTCTTGTGTTCTTGTTTGATAGAGATATTTCTATTTCTTCTTTGGCTTTGAGAGAAGTTTGGGCAAGTGTTAATCTGACAAAAATAACTGGCACATTCCTTTCTGTCCTATGGGATATTTTTCGCCTCCTTCCTTTTTCTTCTTAAAGAAGAAGGATCTAAAATCCTTTGGCATAATTTGAACATTCTCGGTTTTTAAGGGGTACTTGGGTTAGCTGTGGAAGGAGCCTCACTGTGCCCTTTTACTAACTGAGGGTGAATGGCTGGCACATGGGCAAATGCTGTGGCTTCACCCACCCCATCCCATAATGCTTACCTTGAGGGGTTTATGCACAGATAGACCAGGGATGGGACCTTGTAACTAGGGGCCACATGCAATCTTCTTCTTCATGAAAGCTTCCTGAGACCAGACTTGCTTATCTCTAAAATGAGGATGATGGATGTGTGCAAAGAGCAAGGAAAGGAGGAAGAAATACATTTTCATATTAGTTTGTGTAAACACACTATTACTCTGAGGCAGTTGATTCACACTGCAAATCCAAGTTGAGTAAAAAAAGCAATTCACTCACTCTGTGTACCATTCAGTACCATTGGGAAGGGCAAAAATGAGATGCTGTGAGATGGCAGAGCTCCAACGAGTTTTCATCAGGACAAATTTTGTTATTAATGGTATGGAGCACTGAAATGTTCAATAGGCCATTAAAGCCTAGCTACTGCAAAATCACCTTCCAAAAGCAACACAGCTCTTCTTGCCAGGCACTGTGACACAAGAGTGCAATCCCAACAACTCCAGAAACTGAGGCAACAGGATGGCAAATTTGAGGCCAGCTTCATCAACTTGGCAAGAGCCTGTATTGAAATAAAAATAAAAAGTTTTTTTGGGATGGGTTGTGGCTCAGTGGTAGAGTGCTCACCTTGCAAGCACAAGACCCTGGGTTCAATCCTCAGCACTACATAAAAATAAATAAGTGAAATAAAGATATTGTGTCCAACTACAACTAAAAAATAAATATTTAAAAAAATAAAAATAAAAAGTTCTAAGGATGTAGTCCATGGTAGAGCACCCCTGGGATCTATCCCAGTACCAAGAAAAGAGAGAGAGAGGGGACACTTCTGACTGTACACAAAACTTCCCTTAGACAAAGAAGATGTTGTCAGGTAGAAATCTGGAGGGCCAAGCAACCCAGGGCCACACAGATTTCCTTACTCTTAATGGAAAGTATTGTGACACCAGAAGAAGACTGAAAGGAGGAGGCCTGGATGCCAACATATCCTAGCACTTCCCAGGCATCTGACTTCATGAAAGCTTCCCAAGATCAGACTTGCGTATCTCTAAAATGAGGATGATGGACGTCTGCTTCACAGGAGCATGAAGCAGAGGCCCCATCTGCTGCTCTCCCTTTCTGTGTGCCATGCATGCATTCATACACCATCAGTGCATGTGCTGAGTGATATGGAGATGGTGCTGTTGGATCCACTGGCCAAGTCTTCCTTTTTCACCCACAGCCAAGAAGTGGGTCACGGGATTCTGCTCAGACCAGCTCTGCCCCCAAGTTGTGGGCTCCTGTTTTCTTATCATGAAATGGAACAGGAAATGGGATTTTAGAATGAGGAATCTGAAACTCTTCACCAATAATACACAAAACACCCCGAAAATCTTCATCCATGTGAGCACTTTATAAAGAAAGCAGCTTCTTCTCTCTTCAAGTCATTCTCACTCAGAAAGTTAGATTCCTGAGCACCCAAGAAAGCACAATTCCTTTAGCCAGGGTGGAATGTCTCTTTGGGGTCTTAAATCGTGGCTAACCCTCACTCCCAGGATGATTAAGCTCTCAGTTTACTGACCAAATGCACCATCAACTGCCTTTTCAAATGTATCTAAGGGACCTTCTTTTTGGGGACACGTCCATGGTGCTTAGCCCAGGTCATTAGTCTCAGGACCATGTGTTAGGCAAAGACAGAGCAGACAGGCAAAAAACACAACCCAGGGACTGTGCAGAGCTGAAACCCCTTGCCCACAGCCTTAAGCTCAGGAATAGGGGGCTCTGTTACCCACAGCCTGCTTTCCTTTCTTGCTCAACTCCCTCACAGACCCCCTTCCCCAGTGTCACCATCTCTCTCCCCTTTGTCTCTTGCTCTGCTCCTCTGCCATGTAGATTTACAAGGCATTCTTCCCTCTGTTAGTGAGACTTTCTCCTACACAGGGAAGAAAGGAGGAAACAGCCTACAATTCTGGTACCCTCTGTAATGAGCTGGTGAATTTGGGCTAGCTGAGAAAAGGTCAGGCCCCTTCTCAGGGTGTTGACAAGAGCCCTCTGTGATGCTGTGGATGAACAGAAAGTTTGTTACAGACAGTTGCTTAGGACATGGAGGTACTGAAGTGGGCACCCCCTTTCTCCACAGAAAAGCCCTCTTCACCATGGCTGATTTTGGGAATGTCAGCAAAAGAGTCTCTGCAAAAGAGTCCAATGTAGATAGACTTCCTATTTTCATGTCACCATGTTTACCTGGCCACTGGCCGAGAAGATACCAGCACTCCAGGTGCTGGACACCCCCTTACTAGTTTTCACAAACATATCCAGTATGGTACTTTGAAGAAATGTGCAAACAAGGCCTCTGGCCTTGAGCTGGGCTTCACAGAGATGTCTACTCTTTTAAGATAAGTTACAATTGGGCTTCATGGGGAGGAAAGAAAGGGGAGAAGAAGCTCTCCCCTTCTCAGGTGTTGTCCTTAAAGAGTTAACTTGCCCAGAACAGTGAGAGAAAAAGCTGCTTTTATGTGAACTTCTGCAGACTGTGAACTTCTGAGCCCCTCCTGTTACACACTGGGTATAAAACTCTGAAACTCCCTGAACTCAGGGTTTAGGGGATTGATTGATTGCAGCAAAGGCTGTGCCCTCTGAACCTGGCTGCAGCCAAATAAAACTATTTCCTGCTGTCTTCAGTGCCTTGCCTTGTTTGTCCCTATAACAGTACCCTGAAACAATCTCTGTGAAAGAAGGCCACAGCTCAGAGGTAGGCAGCTCAGTTCCATTGTGATGTTGAGGGGAATTTAATCTATGTACTGAAGGAAAAGGGTCAGGACAAACAGACAGCAGAAGGTCTGGTCAAGCCAGTCTCATTCCCTGGGTGAGTTGGGGTTCATCTGGAGTGCCCATTTTTTCAAAGCTGAAAGCTGTCCTGTCCCTCCCACCAGAGACCTTCACAGCAGTCAACACCAAGGGACAGGGAGACCAAATTGCCTGGGTTCTTCCTTTCTTTGCTTTGTTTTGGGAATTAGAACAATGATCTTCAGCTGAAGGTAGCATGGTCATTGGAATCAGAGATGCTGCATGTGGCCTGAGGTGGCACCATTACTGTCATCACTGGCAGGGAAGAGATGTTGTATGTGGCCTGGGATAACACCATCTGTTTCCTTGCTGGTTGCATGTGACCTGAGGCAACACTGTTTGTGTTATTGCTGGCCAGCACTCAAGCTTCTGAGTGCTGCTTCTGGGGACACATGATCTTCTAAAGGCACAGGAGAGTCTGGCTCCATCCAGAGCTGCTTGCAGCTTTCTGTTACTGGCTCTTGGTGCCTAATCAGCAATGGCCTGAAAGGCAGACTCTTGACACATAGAGCCTGCACCCCACAAGGTACACACAAGTAAAGCCTCTCTTTGAACACTTACTGGTTGTGAATTTGACAAAGTAGCAGTGGCTTGCTACACATGTTATATTTGGTTGTCAGAGAATTAAGTGAAAAACCTTTAAAGGGAGTCTTTCTTTACCCCAGGAAGAGCTTAATTGAATACAATTTCTATACTGTAGAATTTACCCATTCAAAGTGTGGAATTCAATGTGTTTTGTTGTTGTTGTTGTTGTTGTTATTATTGTTTGCATTGATAGAGTTGTGCCTCTATAGTCATGATCAAATTTTGGAATATTTCCATCATTCCAACTTAATGCCTCCTCTCATTAGCAGTCAATTTCCATCTCTCTCCAACTCTTTGAGCCCTAGGTCCCTCTAGTGTACTTTCTATTGCTATATAATGGGGTTCTTTTAACACTGCTTTTAAACCAATGAAAGAAAATCCAAACCCCAGTGCTAGAAGCCACTGTGAGCACAGGGTGGGTGAGGGGCAGAGTCAGTTTTGCCAGTTGGGTGGGAGCTCCATGTGTGGGTAGTCAGACCTGGACATGGGGCCTGACTCCACTATCCAGTGTGTGGCTTCCGGGTGAGCTGGCCTCTCTGCATCTATCTTCTTAACAGCAAAGTGGGAATAGTAGTAGCCAATTCAAGGGTTTGTCTTGGGTGTTGTATTGAAGGCCTGTGAAGCACTTGGTGACTGGGTGGAGTGTCACAGGGCTCACTGCATGATCACTGACATGGTCATATCCATTCTGGTCATAATTAAATCTTCATTATATCACAATATCAACCTCATCCTATTGAAGCCACATTTAAAGATAGGTAGTTAGTGTAGTTAGGTAAATTGGGTCTAATATCAAGTTAAATAAAAAATGAAGGCCATGATGAGAATGGAGCCTGGGGAAAGCAGAGCAGCACCTGGGAAATTGAAATGTTAATGTTCCCAAGACCCAGAGCCCATTTTAAAGAAATATTAATGGAGTAGCTCTCAGCAAACAGGGAGATGCTAATCAGAATCAGCCCCAGGCCCTTCAGGCCCAGATTACTCCTCAGGCCCTTCTGCCCCTCATCTTTTGGGTCTGCCCACCTACATTCTACCACTGCAAGATAACAGAACAAAGGACAGGAATGCTGACAGAAATGCAGGAAAGCTGAAAGACCTTAGCTATAAAAGAGGGAAGAAATCACCCTTCCACAGATTCCTTCTCTTGGGTCCTCTTCTTCCTCTGGGGAGAAGTCTTTTCTGCTGTCCTTAATAAAGCTTCTACTTTCCACTCTAAACTTGCCTCAGTGTGCTTCTCTGGTGTTTTACTTCAGCATTGGGGAAGCAAGGACTCGTCACTGGTAAACAACGATAACACCATCCAGTCTCCCCATTCATGAAGCTCTCTGCTGAATGCATTCCGGTTTGCCCATCCTTCCCCAGCTCTGTAGTTTCACTGAACTTCCCCTGGAGTGACTGGGAGGGTCAACTGTGAAGGTGGCCCAAGAGCACCACAGAGGAAGCCAGGCCACAGTGGGTGGGGAGGAAACGAGGTGGAGGAACAGCGCAGAAAGAGCAGACTCCTTCAAGGGATGGGCAGTGACTGGGGAAGCTCCCAGCAGGATGTCTGCACTTGCTGGGGAATGAAGCACTAAGGGGTTGAGATGGCAGATGCCAGAGAGAGGGGTAAGGGCACAGGACAAGTAGAAGGCAAGGCTCTCCTGGAAATGCATACACATCGGTGTAACAGCAAAATTGTTTTAGACACACAGCTAAGAAAATAAAACATGGCAGTGTCTTATCCTGGCCTTCCTGTGAGCAGAGGTCCAGCCAAGGCCAATGCCACAGTTTCTTAGGAAAGTGGGCCCATCTGTGGGTGATAAACCAGCCTCTACTCAGAGCAAAGCCTGTCCAAGGAAGGGGCATGACCTTTGTCCTTGGAAAGACCCACAGAGCACTCCTAGGCACATACCCACCCTGCTGAGTTGTTTATCTACAAATAACAGAAGAGATCTGCTGCACCAGGTGTCCCTGACTCAGTCAGGCTAGGTGGGGACCCATAGCAACCCCCTAGCAGCCACCAATCAGCATGAGACAGGGAAATACCTGGGATGCCAGATGACCCTCCCAGTAGTTTATGGTGGTTGATAACATGTTGAGAAGCCATGTAGTTCAGCACAAACACCCATCTTGGCTTAAACCAATCAGTTCAAACGAATCCCCCTCTTGTAGTAACCAATCACCCCTACCAACTTGTTCCTGCTGAAAAACCAGCCTCTACTCAGAGAAAATCCTGTCCAAGGAAGGGACATGGCCTTTGTCCTTGGAAAGACCCACAGAGCACTCCTAGGCACATTCCCACCCTTCTAAGTTGTTTATCTACAAATAACAGGAGAGATCTGCTGTGCCAGGTGTCCCTGACTCAGTCAGGCTAGGTGGGGATCCATAGCAACCCCCTAGCAGCCACCAATCAGCATGAGACAAGGAAATACCTGGGATGCCAGATGACCCTCCCAGTACTTTATGGTGGTTGATAACGTGTTGGGAAACCATGTAGTTCAGCACGAACACCCCTCTTGGCTTAAACCAATCAGTTCAAATGAATCCCCCTCTTGTAGTAACCAATCACTCCTACCCAACTTGTTCCCTCCCGTGAATGTGCTAATCATGTTTTAGAGTTGTTATTTGATTTTCCCGCAGTGTGTGATGATTTGTTAAGAGATGCTATGATGTATGTGGGGGTCCCTGCCTTCTCCAAAGAATGTATAAAACTGCTGCAAACCCTGGGCTCGGGGCCTCTCAGTGTCACCAGTTACTGTGTGTGCCCTCGGAGGACCGAGCTAGCTCACAATAAACACTTCTTTGTGTTTACATCGATCTTGGTCTCTGGTGGTCTTTTGGGGGTCCCGAATTCGAGCATAACATATGGTGGCTCGTCCGGGATACCCCTAATAAGCCTACCCAAACACCCCGATCAAGAGGTGATGAAAACCCGGCCGGTAAGTATAGGCATTGCTGATCTGTAAGTTTCTGTACTCTGGTTGCCAGCAGGTTCTGGTTCTGTGTTGTGTGGTCAGCAAAAGGTCCAGGTGGACGCACCGAAGGGCAGCCGACGGGGTTTGTGGGAGACGTCCCCAGCCCCTTTCTGGGTTCTGAGTGGATTGCCTGTAGTAAAGTATTTTGTGAAGTATTTGGTAAAGTATTTTGTAGCTGATGGATCCGCGGTCCACCTGTGCCTTTAGTTTCTGAGTATCAATCCATGACGCGCTGTGAATTCTGTGGCCGCTCTGCGAATTTTGTGTTATGTGTTTGTTTCTATTGTCCTGTCTGTCTCCACCCCAACACCCTGGCAAGAGAACTAATCTCCCAATCTGGGGTGGTCAGACCCAATCTGAGGGGGATGCTCCCCCAATCCATTTGTCTGAAGGGAAGGCCCCAGTTGACTTGGGGCCAGCACCCACTTTTGTTTTTTTGACCATCTGAAAAGGGAATCTATTTCTTTGTGTGTCTTTTTGTCTGTGTCTGTGTTAAGTGTGATGGCATTGTTTTACTTTGGACAGATCCAGAGTCCCAAGTTCCGATCTGCCTTAGATGTGTGGAGGTAACTTTGGCTAAATTTTAGCCTAAGAATGTCCCTGTTTTAAAGAACTTTGATAAACTTTACTCCCCTTTGTTATGTGAGATTAGGGAAGCAATGTTTTCTTTACTTCCCGTAGTTGGCTTGAGCGCACCCACTATAGAGAGAAATGCCTGCTGGGGATCTAAGAACTTTGATACCTCGCTTTTTCTTTTTATCAAAACCCTGTCCTCATTATTAAATTGGCATTAATTGGCTTCGAGAACAGGAGCCAAACTTTCAGTCACAAATTTTGGCACCCCAGAGGGGACTTTAGAGGAGCCCCCACTCTGCTTTCTTGGGGAAGCCTAGCACTCAAAACAACTGCAAGCAGAGGATTAACTTTTTGAGAGCTGACTACTGGAAAGTTAGGAGATATGCCAGCATGCCTGGGATCAGACCTATCCAAAGGAGCTAATCCTGTAAGTAAAAGGAGGGACTGAGGGACTCCCAGCAGCTGCCGAAGCCTCTTGTGCTTCGGGGAACCTCCCTCATTTCTTCCCTGCACTGTAAGGATTGATCCATCTCTGTCTACTTAAAAAGAAGGGGACACTGAATGCAGTAAAGTCGCCACACCAAAACCTTTGATTTTATACTTCTGGTTGCCCCTATGTGAGAACATCTGGTACACTCGTGGGTAAATCTATGGTGCCACTAATGTAGGAGTCATAATGGGAGTTAGAAACCTGGGGAGATTTTTCTCTTATTTGGTCTGTTTTAAAGGTTATTATAGATTGTTTCTTGGGGATGATCTTGGCTGAATGTGTGTCTAAAAGATGATTTTTTTATTGTAACAATCTGGTATCTGAATGGGTTTTTGAAGCATTGCACAATCTTCCAGTTAAAAGTTGGGTTTAGGTAATTGTTTGGTTTATGATTTCAGATAATCCATGCCAGAGAACTTAAATACTTAGGATGGAAAATTAAAGAACTCTACTTCCAAGTTGGCAAGTAACACCCAATCATTTAGTTTTATTTTTTTCATCAATTTGAACTGGGTAGCCTGGGAAGATTTCACTAGGTGTACCAGTGCATTAATTTGGGCAAGGATAGTAAATTATGATATGGTATCTGTTCCCCTCAGTGTGTAGGATTTAGGAAAGGAAAGTGTTGAATTGGGACATTGGTCTGGCTTATTGAAATGACATTGAATAGCAACAGTCTTAGGAATTTTTAAAGCTTAATTTTGGATATACATGGTAGTGTGTGGTTCTCTTTGGAATTTTTTTCAGGTGATTTAATGTAACTTAATACTACTTTAGGAACTTCAGAACAAAGGAAGTGGCTTAATGATCCTGAAGGAATTCCTTCTGATGGTAGCTTTTATATTATCAAGTAAGATCCTATTTTCAGTTTTGTGTGAGCAAGTTTTTCTAATGTAGGAAGATATAAAGGTATGAAATTTTGTGAATTGTATCTTAAACTTGTATCATAATTTTCAACATCCAAACCTGAAAATTATGACTTAAGGTTAAAATGCCTTAGGCATGAGGCTTCTGCTCAGAATTCCAGTTTTTCCTGTTCCTTCCAGATCTCAGCCAGGACTTAAGTTGAAATGCAAATAGAAGAAGCCTGCAAACTCAGTAGGAGACTGATCTGAGGCCCAAGGGAAAAAAAAGTAAAAGTGAATTTTTACCTGATCTCAAACTAGATTAAACCAAAAAGTAAATTGTATGGTATTTACTAATTACTGGCCAGTCATTTTTTCTAGGACTCTTGCTTTTTCTTAGATTCTGTATTTTTTTGAGCTCATGATTTTGATCCTACAGACCTAGATTAATGTTTTTCTGATCAGTTCTATTTTTGATCAACTGTGGAGTTTTTTAAACATTGCAATGGAGATTTCACCTGAGAAAAGCTACAAGGCCTTTACTATTGTGTTATGTTTGCACACTTGTGTTATGTGTTGTATGTCTGTATGTGTGTATGTCCATATATCATGCAGTGATATGACAATTGGCAGATATATGAGGAGCCTCATGAAATTTAAAAAAATGGATCCAGATATCTTTGATTCACGTGATTTAAATGGTTCAATTTAAATTTGGTAAATAGATGAAAGTAAAGATGTCTTTAAAATTAAACTTATAAGTTTTCTAGGTGTTCAAAAAAAACTAATAAATGTTGATGCCTATGAAAGAATCTGCTTAAATTCAGAAATTTACAAGGATTATTTCAAAGTGTGAACAGAAAAGAAGGTTAACAGATGGAAAAGAGAAACTAGAAGGTTCTAGGTGTGGATTTAATAGAGGGAAAATGTGTTTCTGGATAAGAGAGTCTATGTGATTATGTAAATAAGAGGGTTTAAGTAAGTGATAAAGAAGGTCTATGTAAGTTGGTTATTTGTGTAAGTTTTTTGAGCAAGTAATCTTAAAGAAATTAAAATTTATACAACTATGGTTAATCAACAACTGTTATTTTTCAATATTGTAATATGTTATTTCTTTAAAAGCTAAACTTGGTTAATATAAAATCATCAATGTAATTGTGGTGCTATTAATGTGTTCATATCTTCCAGGTATACAAGTCTGTAAGGTAGAAGCTTTAAAAGAACATTATATCAAGCTGGTGTTCTAAAGTTGTATGGTAATTTTGGGCTTAAAAGAAAAACATGTTGGAGATGGTTTTATATCATTTGTGTTCTATAACTGGACTTGTTATCAATAAGATATGTAGAGTTCTATGTTACTTTTTACACTATGATACCATTTAAATGTATTTTTAAGTTATTGAGAGCCTAATCTGTGTAAAGGTTGATATTGTAAAACACAAAAGTACTTTGCTACTTTTCTACAAAAGGTTTAAAGCTTTCAGCCTTTTTTTAATTCATGTTTTAGATGTGATATTATATTGTGTTAGCTAATATTCATGTGAACTTGAGCAACAATTTATGTAGGCTTTGTAAAATGATGTCTAAAAAGCAAAGATCAGCTTCAGAACTATAGTACTTAAGATTTATGAAGGGAGAGGCAGTGTCGCCCCCTCCCCCTGCGCCGGCAAGGTAGACGGAACTGTGACCACCCACAGAACAGGCCCAGCGGCCTGCTGAGGGGCAGAGCCGCCCCCCACCCCCCGCGCCTGCCAGGTAGGTGGAACTGTGACCACCGACAGAAAAGGCCCAGTGGCCCGCGGAGGGGCAGAGCTTCCAATCACTCCTGCAAGGTAGGCGGGCCTGCGACCCACTGGCAGAAGAGGAGCAGCGGCCTGCTGAGAGGCAGAGCCGCCCCCTCCCCCCGCGCCTGAACAGAACAGGCCAGTCCTGCAACCGACAGACAGAACAGGCCCAGTGGCCTGAGGAAGGGTAGAGCAGCCCCGCCCCCCGCACCTGCAAGGTAGGCGGACCTGCGACCCACTGGCAGAACAGCCCCAGAGGCCTGCAGAGGGGCAGTGCCGCTGCCTGCGCCTGCAAAGTAGGCAGAACTGCGACCACCGACAGAACAAGCCTAGCGGCCCGCAGAGGGACAGAGCCGCCGCCCGTGCCTGCAAGGTAGGCGGACCTGCTACCGACCGGCAGAGCAGGCCCAGTGGCCTGCCGGCGTGGTAGGCACATTGCCCCAATTGGAGGAGGGGCAGAGCCGCCGCCCGCGCCTGCGAGGGAGACTTTGCAACTGTACAAGACCAATATAAATATATAGGGGGAAAATTCAATAGCACAACAGTTTCACCAAGTAGAAAGGAACGCGAACAGTATGAAGAGACAAGGAAAGAAAGGACCACAAGCAATGCAGGTCAACTCAATGTTAGAAGAGGTAATAGCTGCAGCAGATGGAATGTCAGATAAAGAATTCAGGATATACATGCTTCAGATGATCTGGAGTCTCAAGGAAGACATCAGACAGCAAAATCAGACAATGAAAGATCACTTCAACAATGAATTACATAAACAAATCCAAGAAGCAAAAGATCAACTATACAGGGAGATAGAGGTTATAAAAAACAAACAAACAGAAATCCTAGAAATGCAGGAAGCAATAAACCAACTTAAAAACTCAATTGAGAATACTACCAGCAGAGTAGAACACTTAGAAGATAGAACATCAGACAATGAAGATAAAGTATTTCAACTTGAAAAGAACATAGACAGCTCAGCAAGAATGTTAAGAAACCATGAGCAGAACATCCAAGAAATATGGGATAACATCAAGAGACCAAATTTAAGAGTCATTGGGATACAGGAAGGGACAGAGTTTCAAACCAAAGGAATGAGCAATCTATTCAATGAAATAATACGAGAAAACTTCCCAGACTTGAAGAATGAGACAGAATCCCAAATCCTAGAAGCCTACAGGACGCCGAATGTGCAAAATCATAAGAGACCCACACCTAGACACATTATAATGAAGATGCCCAACATACAGAATAAGGAGAGAATTTTAAAAGCTACAAGAGAAAGGAAGCAGATCACATTTAGGGGTAAGCCAATCAGGATAACAGCTGATCTTTCAACACAGACTCTGAAAGCTAGAAGATCCTGGAATAACATATTTCAAATACTGAAAGAAAATGGGTTCCAACCAAGAATTGTGTTTCCAGCGAAATTAAGCTTCAAGATGGAAGATGAAATTAAAACCTTCCACGATAAACAAAAGTTAAAAGAATTTGCAGCTAGAAAACCATCTCTTCTAAAAATCCTTGGCAAAACATTACAGGAAGAGGAAATGGAAAATAACAATGAAAACCAACAGTGGGAGGTAGGAAAGTAAAGGGGGGAAAAATAATCAAAGAGGAAAACAAACCATGTTTAGTAACATAAATAAACTAATATGGCTGGAAGAACAACCCATATCTCAATAATAACCCTAAATGTTAATGGCTTAAACTCACCAATCAAGAGACACAGGCTAGTAGAATGGATCACAAAACAAGACCCAACAATATGCTGCCTACAGGAGACGCATTTGATAGGAAAAGACATACATAGGCTGAAGGTGAAAGGTTGGGAAAAATCATATCACTCATATGGACTTCGGAAACAAGCAGGAGTGTCCATACTCATATCAAATAAAATAGATTTCAAGCCAAAGTTAATCAAAAGGGATAAAGAGGGACACTACATACTGCTTAAGGGAACCATACACCAACAAGACATAACAATCATAAATATATATGCCCCAAACAATGGTGCAGCTATGTTCATCAAACAAACTCTTCTCAAGTTCAAGAGTCTAATAGACCACCATACCATAATCATGGGAGACTTCAACACACCTCTCTCGCCACTGGACAGATCTTCCAAACAAAAGTTGAATAAGGAAACTATAGAACTCAATAACACAATTAATAACCTAGACTTAATTGACATATATAGAATATACCACCCAACATCAAGCAGTTACACTTTTTTCTCAGCAGCACATGGATCCTTCTCAAAAATAGATCATATATTATGTCACCGGGAAACTCTTAGACAATACAAAGGAGTAGAGATAATACCATGCATCCTATCTGATCATAATGGAATGGAACTGAAAATCAACAATAAAAGAAGGAAGGAAAAAGAATACATCACTTGGAGAATGAACAATAGGTTACTGAATGATCAATGGGTTATAGAAGACATCAAGGAGGAAATTAAAAAATTCTTAGAGATTAATGAAAACACTGACACAACATATCGGAATCTATGGGACACATTGAAAGCAGTTCTAAGAGGAAAATTCATTGCTTGGAGTTCATTCCTTAAAAAAAGAAAAAACCAACAAATAAATGATCTCATACTTCATCTCAGAATCCTAGAAAAAGAAGAGCAAAACAACAGCAAAAGAAGTAGAAGGCAAGAAATAATTAAAATCAGAGCTGAAATTAATGAAATCGAAACAAAAGAAACAATTGAAAAAATTGACAAAACTAAAAGTTGGTTCTTTGAAAAAATAAACAAAATTGACAGACCCTTAGCCATGCTAGCAAAGAGAAGAAGAGAGAGAAGTCAAATTACTAGCATACGGGATGAAAAAGGCAATATCACAACAGACACTTCAGATATACAGAAGATAATCAAAAATTATTTTGAATCCTTATACTCCAATAAATTAGAAGATAGCGAAGGCATCGATAAATTTCTTAAGTCATATGATCTGCCCAGATTGAGTCAGGAGGATATAGACAACCTAAACAGACCAATATCAATTGAGGAAATAGAAGAAACCATCAAAAGACTACCAACTAAGAAAAGCCCAGGACCAGATGGGTATACAGCAGAGTTTTACAAAACCTTTAAAGAGGAACTAATACCAATACTTTTCAAGCTACTTCGGGAAATAGAAAAAGAGGGAGAACTTCCAAATTCATTCTACGAGGCCAACATCACCCTGATACCTAAACCAGACAAAGACACTTCAAAGAAAGAAAACTACAGACCAATATCTCTAATGAACCTAGATGCAAAAATCCTCAATAAAATTCTGGCGAATCGGATACAAAAACATATCAAAAAAATTGTGCACCATGATCAAGTAGGATTCATCCCTGGGGATGCAAGGCTGGTTCAATATACGGAAATCAATAAATGTTATTCACCACATCAATAGACTTAAAAATAAGAACCATATGATCATCTTGATAGATGCGGAAAAAGCATTCGACAAAGTACAGCATCCCTTTATGTTCAAAACTCTAGAAAAACTAGGGATAACAGGAACATACCTCAATATTGTAAAAGCAATCTATGCTAAGCCTCAGGCTAGCATCATTCTGAATGGAGAAAAACTGAAGGCATTCCCTATAAAATCTGGAACAAGACAGGGATGCCCTCTCTCTCCACTTCTGTTCAACATAGTTCTCGAAACACTGGCCAGAGCAATTAGACAGACGAAAGAAATTAAAGGCATCAAAATAGGAAAAGAAGAACTTAAATTATCACTATTTGCAGATGACATGATTCTATACCTAGCAGACCCAAAAGGGTCTACAAAGAAACTATTAGAGCTAATAAATGAATTCAGCAAAGTGGCAGGATATAAAATCAACATGCATAAATCAAAGGCATTCCTGTATATCAGCGACAAATCCTCTGAAATGGAAATGAGGACAACCACTCCATTCACAATATCTTCAAAAAAAATAAAATACTTGGGAATCAACCTAACAAAAGAGTTGAAAGACCTATACAATGAAAACTACAGAACCCTAAGGAGAGAAATAGAAGAAGATCTTAGAAGATGGAAAAATATACCCTGTTCATGGATAGGCAGAATTAACATCATCAAAATGGCGATATTACCAAAAGTTCTCTATAGGTTTAATGCAATGCCAATCAAAATCCCAACGGCATTTCTTGTAGAAATAGAGAAAGCAATCATGAAATTCATATGGAAAAATAAACGTCCCAGAATAGCAAAAACAACTCTAAGCAGGAAGTGTGAATCAGGCGGTATAGCGATACCAGACTTCAAACTATACTACAGAGCAAAAGTAACAAAAACAGCATGGTACTGGTACCAAACCAGGCGGGTGGACCAATGGTACAGAATAGAGGACACAGAAACCAATCCACAAAACTACAACTACCTTATATTTGATAAAGGGGCTAAAAGCATGCAATGGAGGAAGGATAGCATCTTCAACAAATGGTGTTGGGAAAACTGGAAATCCATATGCAACAAAATGAAACTGAATCCCTTTCTCTCGCCATGCACAAAAGTTAATTCAAAATGGATCAAGGAGCTTGATATCAAATCAGAGACGCGCCGTCTGATAGAAGAAAAAGTTGGCTATGATCTACATACTGTGGGGTCGGGATCCAAATTCCTCAATAGGACACCCATAGCACAAAAGTTAATAACTAGAATCAACAAATGGGACTTACTCAAACTAAAAAGTTTTTTCTCAGCAAAAGAAACAATAAGAGAGGTAAATAGAGAGCCTACATCCTGGGAACAAATCTTTACTCCTCACACTTCAGATAGAGCCCTAATATCCAGAGTATACAAAGAACTCAAAAAATTAGACAATAAGAGAACAAACAACCCAATCAACAAATGGGCCAAGGACCTGAACAGACACTTCTCAGAGGAGGACATACAATCAATCAACAAGTACATGAAAAAATGCTCACCATCTCTAGCTGTCAGAGAAATGCAAATCAAAACCACCCTAAGATACCATCTCACTCCAGTTAGATTGGCAGCCATTATGAAGTCAAACAACAACAAGTGCTGGTGAGGATGTGGGGAAAAGGGTACACTTGTACATTGCTGGTGGGACTGCAAATTGGTGCAGCCAATTTGGAAAGCAGTATGGAGATTTCTTGGAAAGCTGGGAATGGAGCCACCATTTGACCCAGCTATTCCCCTTCTCGGTCTATTCCCTAAAGACCTAAAAAGAGCATGCTACAGGGACACTGCTACATCGATGTTCATAGCAGCACAATTCACAATAGCAAGACTGTGGAACCAACCTAGATGCCCTTCAATAGATGAATGGATAAAAAAAATGTGGCATTTATACACAATGGAGTATTACTCTGCATTAAAAAATGACAAAATCATAGAATTTACAGGGAAATGGATGGCATTAGAGCAGATTATGCTAAGTGAAGCTAGCCAATCCCTAAAAAACAAATGCCAAATGTCTTCTTTGATATAAGGAGAGTAACTAAGAACAGAGTAGGGTCGAAGAGCATGAGAAGAAGATTAACATTAAACAGGGATGAGAGGTGGGAGGGAAAGGGAGAGAGAAGGGAAATTGCATGGAAATGGAAGGAGACCCTCAGAGTTATACAAAAGTACATACAAGAGGAAGTGAGGGGAAAGGGAAAAATAATAAAAGGGGGACAAATGAATGTCAGTAGAGGGGGCAGAGAGAGAAGAGGGGAGGGGAGGGGAGGGGAGGGGGGGTAGTAGAGGATAGGAAAGGCAGCATAACACAACAGACTCTAGTATGGCAATATGTAAATCAATGGATGTGTAACTGTTGTGATTCTGCAATCTGTATATGGGGTAAAAATAGGAGCTCATAACCCACTTGAATCAAAGTGTGAAATATGATATATCAAGAACTATGTAATGTTTTGAACAGCCAACAATAAAAAATTTAAAAAAAAAAAAAGATTTATGAAGAACCCCACCTTACCTGAGATAAGGCTCTGTGTCCCATCTCACAACATGTAAAAATGACTACGAAAGAAGTAGGCCAGATTTCAGTACATTTAAAGTTGTGTCCAAAAGTTGGTTTTTGTCAAGATTACTAGGATCTCAAATAAGGGATTAATGTATAACTCTGTCAAAATTCAAGGTAGCTATTATATGAACTAAATATGTTTTTACTCTTGTTAATTTTATTTTGTAGTTTTCTTATAAATGGTCTAAAGATTGCCTGTTAATGTTTTGCAGAGGTACTGATTTAAGAACACACAACCTGGGTTGATTTAAGATAATGAGTTATCACCTACAGGATAGAGATTTAGACATTAAAGCCCAATACTCTTAATATAAGGCTGTTGAAATTTATTTGCTGGATGTTTAAGATTAAGTTTTAAAATTAAAGTTAAATTAAAAACCAATGTTTGACTCTTGCCCTCTGAGTCAATCTGAATCCAGGGAACAGGGGACATCTCTAAAGAGCTTCACAACTCTGGGCCACATAACCTCCGGATCAGGGAGATTAATGAGACCAATGGAGAACAGAAAGACAATCAGTGCATTTGCTATGAAGAGGAGGGTCACTGGAGAAGGGAGACATGGAGAAGTGAGGTGGATTTGGGCAGAGAATGTGGATTTCCCCAGAACGTGATTGTAGACGGCTGGTGTGAGTTCGGGAATAAAGAGTTGCTGTTTGAATCTACAAGCTGTGTGGTGGCTCGTGATTTTGTGCCCAGCCAGACTGCGGCATTTCACTTACCTCCAAGCTTTAGAAGTTCCCCGTACGGGCCACCAAATGCCGCAGTCTGGCTGGGCACAAAATCCACCTCCACTGGGCTTCTATCTCTCAAAAAATACTCTGAATCACGTGAGAACTCAAGGGGAACTCAGGCAGCAGGATACGCCCTATTCCCAGCAGGAATAATCTTAAACCTTAAACCTGGAACCTAAACTGGGAACGCCTTAAACACGATTATCTTAAACCGGGAACACCCTAATCCGCCTTGGTCCTTGAGCAAGGTCACCTACATTCAATGTCACTGCAACATGGGGTACGCTGGCAAGGAAATTGTCATACCTACTTGGCTAATGGCTCCCAGCAGGGTACCAATGCAAGCAGGAGACCTTCAGCTTCATGTGACTACTAGAAGAGATGTGTGGGCAAAACTCAGGACTATGTTAACCACAATGACAAGGGGCAGAAGTCAACAAGGCCTTTCCCTTGCAGTGAATGGGTGAAATGCAGGACTACATTACCCACATCCTCAAAGGGCAAGAAACTCCTAGGATTACCTACAGTGAGTAGGCTAATTGTGGGATTTCATTACCCACAATTCTAAGTGCTAGAAATCACCAGGATCCCTAGGAGATAATTGGCAAAATGCTAAACCTTGGTGCACACCTTTAATCCCAGCAGCTTGGGAGGTTGAGGCTGGAGGATCATAAGTTCAAAGCTGGCCTTAGCAGCTTAGCGAGGCCCAAAGCAACTTAACAAGACCCTGTCTCAAAATAAAAAAAATAAAATGTTGGAGATGTGGCTCAGTGCTAAAGCACACCTGGGTTCAATTTCTAGTACCAAAACAAACAAACACTAAACCTACCATAGCCCTAATTCTGATCCTACTCTACTCAGAATCCTCAGGGCACCAGGGTATGTGACTTTCAGCTTCCATGGGACTCCTGACAGAAGTAAAATGGCAAAACCCAGAACTATATTAGCCAGGATGGAAGTCACCAGTGCTTCCCCCTCCCTGAGCAGTAAGCAGACAAAATACAGGAAAATTTGCCCTTACTCTATCATGCTTATGCAGGGTAAGTATGTGGCCTTCAGCTTCTATGGGACTCCTGGCAGAGGTGAGTGTGCAAAACTCAGAACTACATTATCCAGACCCTAATTGGCAGAAGCAGCCAGGATCCCCAACAGACAGCTGGCAAAATGTAAACCCTACCCCAGGCTTTGTCCTAATATTAATCCTAATGCTAACACTGCTGAGAATCTGAGAAACTAATGTGACTCCATTTTAAAAAATAAATAAATAACAGCAGCTTCTACCTCAAGGCGTGGGGGGGGGGGGTGACCCTTGTCCTTGGAAAAACCCACAGAGCATTCCTGCTGAGTTGTTTGTCTGTAAATAACAGGACAGGTCTGCAGCGGTGTCCTTCACTCAGTTAGGCTAGGTGAGGACCCATAGCAACCCCCCTAGCAACCTCCAATCAGCATGAGACAGGGAAAATACCTGGGATGCCAGATGACCCCCAAGTAGTTTATGGTGGTTGATGACATGTTGGGAAACCATGTAGTTTAGCACGTACACCCCTCGGCCTAACCCAATCAGTTCAAACAAATCCCCCTTTTGTACTAACCAATCACCCCTACCCAACTTGTTCCCACCATTGAATGTGCTAGTCAATGTTAAGAGTTGTTGTTTGATTTTCCCGTGGTATGGAATGATTTGCTGTGTGATGTTGTGATGCATAGAGTATCCCCCAAAAAACCTATAAAATCTCACTGAACAAAGGACCAGGACTCACTCCCTGGGACCGCTGTTTTGGGAATGGTTGTGAGTCCAGGCTCGAGCTTGCAATAAAGACTCGTGTGTGCTTGCATCAGATTCGGCTCCTGCAGGTCTATTGGGGTCCCATGAATCTGGCATAACAAATCCTCAGGTTACCAGGGTGAGCATAAGACTTTCAGCTTCCATGGGACTCAGAAAATGTGAGCAGGCAAAACTCAGAACTGTTACCCACAATACCAAGAAGCAGACATCTCCAGAGTCCCTGTTAGTGAGCAGGCAAAACACAGGACTACATTACCCACAATTCTAAGTGGCTGAAACTGCTAGGAACCTCAGAAGACAGCAGGCAAACTGCTAACCTTATCCCTAGGCTTTGCACTAACCCTCTCCCTAACAGTGCTCAGAATCCTCAGGGTACTGGGACAAACAGTTTCCATGTAACTGCAGGCAAAAGTATGTAGGCAAACCATGGGACTCCACTATTGACAATCCTAAGGGGGTTGAAGCTCCTGGGTCCCCTACAATGAGCAGGCAAACCGTGGGACTACATTATCCACAGTCCTAATCCTGGGACTACATTATCGACAATCCTGGCAAGAGGGAGCTTCAAGGGGTCAGGAAAAGTGGCTCCAGTTGCTTCCTTCTTATCACTGTGGGCTGTGCAAGATGCTCACCACTCACGGTTCAGTGGTGACCCTGAGCCCCCTTGTGGCAATACTAGTGAAGTTCTGGAAATCATTGTTTGGATTATTCTAGATCATAATTTTAGAAATCAACCAGAAATACAGTTCACAATCCCATGCCTTGATCAGAATGGATGGAGATAGCAAGAAGCAAAGCACGATGCCAATAAACAAAGGTTCTTTGATTTCCTATGTACCAGCAATACTACTTAGGAAAAAATAGACTTTGAAAATTACAATAAAAATAAAGCATTTCCATTTATAATAGCATCCTCCAAAGCTGAAGTTCTTAAATATGTATTTTTTTAGTTTTAGATGGACACAATATCTTTGTTTTATTTGTTTATTTATATTTAGTGCTGAGGATCAAACCCAGGGCCTCACATATGTGAGGCAAGTGCTCTACTACTGAACTACAACCCCAGTCCCTTAAATATGTCTTAAAGTACAATTATACTTCCAGAAAAACTTAAAACACAATAGAAAGAAATAAAGTTAAGCATAAATAAGTGCACAGATAGTCCTTGGTCAGGATTATTAGACTCAATGCAGTTAAGATGAAATTCTCCCAAGCTTGATCTGCACATTCAGTGCAATATCCAATTCCTAGAAGACTCTCTAAGCCTAGAAGAGTTGACACTGACTGCAAGAGGACAAGCCTGAAGAACTCAATACCTGGATTCCAGAACCAGTCATAAAGCTGAATCACTGAAGAAAATGTTTTGCTGTGAAGGAATACACAGAGATGAATGGAAATTAATGGAGAGCACAAACACACCCATGTACATACAGTTCAATAAACTCATTTTTCTCACAGTATTAAAGTATTTGAAATATGTTGAGAAGATGATGTATCAAAATTCAAACATCGGGTGTAATTGTGTTTGTTGCATTTTGTTAAAGGAACAAAGGCCTTTGATGGAGAAAGGAATTTCTGCTCCAAAGATGGTGATGAGATAACTGGAAACAATATGAGGAAGTGGACAAGGGTAAGCTACAAATTACACAGAACTTCACCCAAGCAGTCCATAGACTCATATTTTAAGTGTAAAACTGTAAAACTTCTAGAAGAAAACATGCCTGACCATGTTTCATAATGAGTTTTTAAATACAGCTCCAAAACAAATCCAGAAATAAAATTGGTAAAGCTTATAAAGATGTTTACTACATGAAAAAGTCATACATAGGAAATAAAGACAAGCCAAAGACTTGGAGAAATATTAGAAAGTACATACCTTAAAAAGACTTGTATCTGAAATAGAGTAAGAAACTTATTAATAAGAAGCACTCCATTTAAAAAATGGATGAAGATCTGGAGACATCTCACCAGAGAAGATATGCAGATGGCAAAGCAGCATAGGAAATGATGTGAGCACCACTTGTCATGAGCCAAGGTAATTAAGACACTGAGATAGCACCAAGTGCCTATCAATGGATAAAAATCTTCATGATGCAATGTCAATTGTGTGGAAAAATAGGAATTCACATGCATTGCTGCTGGAGGGCACAGTAGTTCACTGCCTAAGAAAGAGCTTGGCTGGGCTGGGGTTGTGAATCAGTGGCAGAGTGCTTGCCTAACATGTGTGAGGCACTGGGTTCCATTCTCAGTACCATATATAAATAAATAAAAAATAAATGTACATCAACTAAAAAATATTTAAAATAATTATTGAAAAAAGAAAGAAAGAGCTTGGCAGTTTTCCAGAGTTAAACATGGTCTTACACAGGGCTCAAAATTCATAATCTTAACAATTGACACAACTGTCTCACAAACATAGGTCTGAAAATGTATGTCTAAATGCAGCATGAAGTTACTCACAGCAGTTCTGCTCACAGTGGCCAAGTACTCAGGGAATCAGGATGTGCTGCAGATCATTTGTGCTATGGAGGCTCTGGGGTCTCTGAACCCCCAGGCCTCTGCTCTTGTCCGCACCTAGACCACCTGACCTGCCCTTACCCTGTGCTCCACAGTGGGGCAAAGTGGGTTCTATATGAAAATACCTATAGATACAGATGATAAACTCAGGAGAATGCAGGGACAAAGACTCAGGTCTGAATTTTTACCCATAGGAACCCCCTGGGGAAGAACAGTCAGAAGGGAGGCAACTGCAGTAGCCCCACAGAACCACACCTACTAGGCAGAACCTGAAGGCAACTCCTAGGACCCACCTCTGATCAGCTTGGAGGACCTTGTGATGCACCTTAATTCCCCCAACACAACTTATGCTTGTTTTTTTTTTCCTCAGGCAGCAACTGCATTCTGAGCAGGATGATGTTACTTGTTTGGTATTGCATAGAGAGCTGGGCCACTGCCTAGTCCTGAGGCACAGCCTCTGAAATTCACTGTTCTGGTTATTCTACAACATAAGTTTGAATATTTAAGCTGAAATAGAGCCCACCATTCCATGACATGATCTGAAAGAATGATGCTATGGTTTGAATCCTTGACCTCTACTTTTTATGTTTCTAAAGTCCTAGAGTCCAGAAAGCTCAGGAATACACAAACCACCCCCTTGCATCTCCTCCAGCCCCCTATAAAGCCATCCACAGTTTGGAACAGCCAAGATGTCCCTGTTATTCTCAGCAGGAAGGGTCCCTCAGGGAGGCATAGAAGAGGATGTTCCACTTGGTCAAGGAATCTCACCTGTGTCCACTGGGCCCACACTGACCCTTTAAGGAGTGAGAGTAATTTGGCTGTGGGCCAAGCCCCTCTTCTCAGGAAGACTGAACAAAGCCAAAAGGAGAGATGGGAATGAAGGGACTGGTTGTCAGGACACTAAAAGTGAATACCTCTCCCAGGGGTTGAGTACAGGGACTGAGGAGGAACCTCCTGCTTTCATGCAGGGCCTCTGATAATTGCATAGACACCCTTTCTCAGGAGGCCCAGTCCCACTCAAGGGTCAGCTTCAGGAATTTTAGTCCACTTCCCCCAAAATGGGCATGATGCAGCTTGCTGAGTCAGGATTTTGACTTTAAGGACTAGCACACTGCCTGTTCAGCATAGGATGAAGCAAAATGCCCTCCCTCAGCCCATGCCTCCAACTGTGCCTCCCTTACACACTTCTCCTTGCTGGGACTTCAGGCCCTTCTGGCTTCAGATAAGGCCACAGGCCAACACAGGGATGGCTAGGGACTCTGCACATTTCCTGGAGGGCTGAGGGCTGGCACTCCCCATAGCAGTCACTGCCTCTGCCCTCTTGAGTCTGGGGGGGGGGCTTTCTTGTGGGGGATGCATGCATGAGCTCAGTCCTCTTGAAGCAGGTAAGCAGATGATTTCTCCCCCAATTCTACAATCCTGCAAATCCCCTGAGCTCAGGGACTTAGTATAGTTTGTGCCTTATGTGCAACACCCCCACCTTGTCCATCAAAACAATTGCCTGAGGAAAGCTCAAGGCTTCCAAGAAACCTTACTCTGTCCTAACCAACACCTGATGACAGGCCCTTAACCTCCCTTTCTCTAATCATTTACTAGAAAGTGTTTACAATTGACAATATGCATCTCTTGCAACTCAGAAGGAACTCTCTCAAAACCTGAGAGCCATTCCCTTGAAATGTAATCATCTAGCAGGAAAGGCCTCTCTCCCAGTCTGTGTGGGAAGACAGGATTCTTAGACAACTGCCACAAACACAGCTGGCCTAATTGCATCTACAATGACCAAGTCTAGTGTTTACTTCACTGACTCCCATGCCCATACTCTTCCCTATCTCTCCTTTCCCCTTTAAAATACCCAAATTACTTCTGCACAGATCATAAAGGAGCTCAGGTCTTTCCCCTACCATGATTAGTTACCTAATAAAATCTGTTCCCACCACTTTACCTGATGTCTTGTTGAATTTATCTGTGTCATCATTGCAAGTGGACATTCAGGAGAGGAGAAAAGAGAGTCAAGGGGACCACCTAAGCTCAATCCTCTGCATTCAGCCCCTCCAAGCACAGCTGCAGCCCATGGAGCAGAGGCAGAGGAACCACATTCAGCAGGTGCACACAGCTGAATGCCCAGTCCATAGGGTGCAATGGACTTGCCATCTTTGTGCTCAAGGCCTGGGCTGTACGCAGAAAACAGAAGATGCCACAAAAGCCTCTGGGAAGTGTAGTCTTTGAGACAATTACTTTGCCAAGGACTGTCACTATTTTAGGATTATGGCCAGTCAACAGTGGCCACTCTCAATGTGAGGAGAATCTCTATACAGAAGTGAAGCTCCTAGAAGACTCTAAGAGCTGCACGCTGCACATCTTCCCTTCCTGTGCCCCAAGGATTCTGGGTAGTACAGTCCATCCTGCCTGTGACAGCCTCCCACCCCACTGCAAAGACCCCTTGGATCTGTGGCCCCCTGAGGTTTCTGGGTAATACAGTTCTCCTGTCACTGCCCCCCACTGCAGAGGCTTTGGGGAGCTGTGGGTCCCTGGAGATTCTGGGTAGTGTAGTCTGTTGTTCTACCAATGCAGCCCTCACATTCACCTGAACCCTGCCCCCCCCCCCCAGGATGTGGAGAGTGTAGTCTGTTCTGCCCACCAATACCTCCTCCCACCCTCACCCCAAAGGCTCCTAGGAGCTGTGCACCCCTAAGGAAGCTGGGTAGTATGCCTCAGTGCTCTATCAATGGAGCCCTCACCACAGAGACCTCTAGGAGCCACAGGGGCACATTCATCCAGGCACCTCCACAGATTCAGAACAGTAGCAGTGGTAGTTCAGTGTCCATACCGTCCTCACCATGATGGCCTCTGGAAGCTGCTGCCCCCTGGTGATTCTAGGTAGTGTATTCTGGTATTCTACCAATGCAGGCCTCACACTCAACCTGGACTCTGCACCCAGGGATTCTGGGGAGTGTATTCTGTCATTCTGCCCACTAATTCCTCCCCACCTTTATCCCAAAAGTTCCTGGGTAGTACACTTCAGTGCTCTACCAACATAACCCTCACCACAGAGGCCCCTAGGAAACACAGGAAGCACATTCACTTGGTCCAGAGATTCTGGACAGTATTCTGGCCATGCAGGCCCCACCATATGACCTCTGGAAGATTCAGGCCCCCAAGGATTCTGGGTAGTGTAGTCTAGCATTCTATCTATTCAGCCCTCCAAGCAGGTCTGCAACCCCACCAGCTCTGTGCCCCAACCACCCACCCAGCACCTCCTGGGCCCTCCTTGCAGGCACTGAGGGAAGCTACACCCACTACAGGGACACCAGTTGGGGTTGAAGTGCAGCCTACCAAGTTTGGTCACACAGAGGGCTCCCAGGTGCTGGGGTGGGACCAGAGGCTATGCTGTCTCAAGAGGTCTGTTGTGGCCTGGTAAGATGACACCTGGCCTAAGTTCTGAAGAAACCTGCAAACCACGGTTGTAGAGGGGAAGCTGGGTTTCGGGGGGGAAAATGTCTTTGACTGGAAGTCAGGGGCTAAGGGAGGGGAGAGTGGAGGTCTTCCATGGTGACAATGGGGGACACAGGCAAGGCACCTCATAGCACTTCAGCCAGCACCCTGGACAATTGGGCTGTTTACTCTCACCACAGCCAGTGTGGAAACAAAACTGGCACCACTGAAGTGATCAGATTTGGGGGTGATTAGACATCACCAGTGTTAGGTGCAGAGCAGGTTGAACTAATTTGTCACTGGTCAGGCTGAATGAATGTTAGCTGCAGGATAACCCGGGAACTCAAACCCCTATCTGTCTGGTCCTTTATCACCTGTTTGCCTCAAGTCTGAACACTCAACCCCATTCAAGGCTGAACACTTGACCCCCACCCATCTGGTGCAATGGAAACCCATATCTGATCCCTGTCCCACCTGTCTGAAAGCAGAATATGACACCCTTAGCAACTACTGTATGATCCAATCACTGTACACCAACAAGGCAGCTTGCAGACCCAAAGACCCCATTAGATTTTGGCTATAAAACTCCCTCCTGCCAGGTGCCTCTCTCTTGCTCTCTCTCACTTCTCATTCTCTCCCTCTCCCTCTCACCCTCTCTCTTGCTCTCTTTCTTCTTCTTCTTCTTCTTCTTCTTCTTCTTCTTCTTCTTCTTCTTCTTCTTCTTCTTCTTCTTCTTCTTCTTCTTCTTCTTTTCTCTCTCTCTCTCTCTCTCTCTCTCTCTCTCTCTCTCCTCTCTCTCTCCCCCTACCTCCTCCTCCTCCTCCTCCTCCTCCTCCTCCTCCTCCTCCTCCTCCTCCTCCTCCTCCTCCTCCTCTTTCTCACTGCTGCAATAAAGATCTCTTGGTCACTCCGAGTGTTGTGGTCACTTTCCTTTCAATCATGAAGAGTGAGGAGTTTGCAGGAAGAGGACAGATTTTAGAGCCTCTGTGATCCCACAGGGATTTTCTACATCTCCCTGTAGAAGTACCCAGCCCAACACCCCCCACAGGTTGCCTGATGGAGCTCAAGGAAACAGAGCCTCCTGCAGGACCAGAGTCCTGAATGTACCCAGGACAATGTCCCCTGCCTGTCTACATTCAGGACACAGCTTCCTTCTAACTACACTTAGCTGAATCAGCACATGGCTTGCTCCTGTCTACACTCAGAAGACTCAGGACATGGTGCCCTCCTGTCTACACTCAGCACATTCAGGACACAGTGCCCTCCTCCTATTTACACTCAGCAGTAGGATATAGTGTCCTACTGTCTACACTTAGCTACTGTAAGACAGGCCTTTCTCCTCTATCTATACTCAGCTAAGCATGCAGTTTCCTCCATCCTACACTCAGCTGACTCAAGAAATGGTTTCCTCCTGTCTATGCTTGGCTGACTCAAAACAGTTTCCTACCATCTGCACTCACTGCAATCAGGACACAGTTTTCTACTGTCTACACTCACCATAATCGGGACAGTGTTTTCTAACTGTCTACACTGAGGTGACCCAGGTCATGGCTTCCTCTTTTCTGTACACATCTGAAATCAGAACATTCATAGGGAACAGGGTTAGGGTTAGGTTAGATTTGGGGTTAGGGTCAGTACAGAGTTTCCTTTTCCAGTACACACTCAGCTGACTCAGAACACATTTCCTCCTCCCCACACTCACCTGACAGGATTTGATTTCCTACTATTTACACTCATTGGACTAGGTTTTCTTATGTCTACACTCAGCTGACTCAGGACTGTCTTTACTTCCTCCTGTCTACACTGGAAGCAGCAGGGCTCTGGACCAGAAAAGGAGGTGTGGATTCAGGCTGAATGCAGCAGTTTTATCAAAGAGGGGAAAGTGGAGGCCTCATTCTTGCTGAGTAAGCTCTAAACACTAACTTTATCCTAAATCAAGTCTCTATCCAATCTCAACCCTATCCCAATATGAATCTCCTCTCCTGGCTTCCCTAATGCTCTGCCTTTGTCTGCCTGCTGCCCTCTCACCTCCCTGATTCCAGGCAGTTGAGGTGACTTGAAGCAGAATGTGGACAATGTCATCACTTCCAGTCCTGAATTCTAGGCAGCCACATCTGTCTCCATATCAGGCCACTCAACAGTTCTCCCAGATGAGGTGAGCTTTTCTGTTATATTATACTAATGTTAAAGGCCATAGGACAGCTAATATGCTAGTCTCAGATGCTATAGTAAGGACATTCCAGACATTACAGGTAAAAGTGCAGCTATTATTTACTTCTAAATGCTCTAGTAGACTATCACAGTAATATTAAAGTCCATAGGAGAAGTATGATGTTAGCTTTAGATATCATATTATGGATATCTATCAGTATTAATTGACACAGGTCAAGTATTTTATTAGTTTCAGATGCTATAGTATTGAAATCTCATTAGTATTAAAGGCCACAGCATGCTTGCTTATTTATTTATTTATTTATTTATTGGTATCAGGGATTGGGCATGGGGTGCTTAACCACTAAGCCACATTCCCAGCCCTTTTTATTTTTTTATTATTTTTAATATGTATTTTTTAGTTGTAGGTGGATACAATACCTTTATTTTATTTTTATGTGGTGCTGAGGATCACACCCAGTTCCTCACATGTGCCAGGTGAGCATTCTACCACTGAGCCCCAGCCCTAGCCCTTTACTTTTATTTTAAGTCAGGGTCTTGCTAAGTTGCTTAGGGTCTTGCTAAGTTGTTGAGGCTGGCTTTAAATTTGCGATGCTCCTGCCTTAGCCTCCCAAGTCACTGAGATTACAGGAGTGTGTCTCTGCACCCAGCTATTTATTTAATTTGATTTATCATGCTATGAATATTATAATATTTTAAAGGCAACAGGAAAGCTATTGTATTAGTTTTAGATACTATATTACAGACATCATATTAGCATGAAATGCAACATTTAAGTATTATTAGTTTCAGAGGCCACACTACATCAATGTTAAAGGCCACAGGATATGTATTACTTTTCCAGGCTATACTATTGATATTATTAATAATAAAGGAAACAGGGCAGTTATTGTATTAATTTTAGTTGCCACAATATCTATATAATATTAGCATTTAAGGACACAGGGCAGTAGTATATCTGTATTAGATACTGTATTAATGATGTTATATTAACAATAAAAGATTAAGGGCACTAATATATTGATTTTCAATGCTATTGTACATATACATATATCATGTTAATATTAAATGTCAGCTATTATATTACTTTTAGATGCTATAGTATAATATTATATTAAAATTAAAGGTCAAAGAGTACCTATAATGTTAGTTTTAAAATCTATAATACTGATATTATGTTAATCATAAATGTCACAGAGAAGCTATAATATTAGAATAGGATGCCATAGCATGAATATTTTATTAAAATTAAATGCCACAGAGAACCAATTATATTAGTTTTAAATCTATAATAATGATATCATATTAATTATAAATATCACAGGACAATTATTATATTAGCTTTGAATACTATAGTATAGATATCATATTCATATCAAAGTTCAAAGTGCAGCTGAAGCCAAAATTAGACAGGTAGTCTACAAGTAAAGATAGGTGGTCAGGTCAGATCAAGGAGGACAATTAGAGTTATTCCAGGATGTTGGAGAGGGATGGAAATGCTAATGCCTTCAGAGCCCTTCCTCCACCCTTATCAAGGTAATCTGCCCCTGCTCCAACCTGTTGCTAAGGTAACCTGCCCAGGAATTGTCCCTCCTTAGAGGGAGTTGTAAAAGTTGCTAATTAATTCATCCTGGGCCCCCTTCCTGCCCAGACCACTCCATTTTGGCCCCTCCAGCCCATCTGCTTTTCACCTTTTGGCCATCCCACTGAGCATCTCCTAGGCCTAGTCATGTATGCAAGAAGGAAAGTTAAGGGAAGACAGCAAAAGAACAAAAGAAGTATAAAACATATAAAAAGGCTCTTGGGATACCAGAATACGAGCTATGGCCCCTTTCTCCCTCCTGGGAGAAGTCTGTTACCCTTTCTAAATAAACGCTATCTTATATGCTTGCCTCAGTGTGCTTCTCTAATGTTATACTTCAACATGTGAAGAAGCAGAACTCATCACTGGCATCAAAGCCATTTTATCAATTTTAGATGTTCTAGTATAGATACCATATTAGTATTAAAGGCCACAAGTAAACACTTATACACTTTTAGTTGCTTGAGTATGAATATCACATTAGTATTAAAGTCAACAGGGCAGTTAATATATTAATTTTAGATACGATTATAGAAATATAATATTAATTATATTAGTTTAAAGTGCTATAATATGGATATAATGTTCATATTAAATGCCACATGCATCTATTTATCTGTTTTAGATGCTATAATATGGACAATAAATAAATATGAAATTTGACCAGGAAATTATTATATTGGTCATAGAAATATATAGGTCATAGAAAAAAAGGTATATTAATATTAACAGCCTCAGGACATCTATTACATTGGTTTTAGAGGCTATAATATACATATTGAAGTGGCACCCCCTTTCTCCACAGAAAAGCCCTCTTCACCATGGCTGATTTTAGGACTGTCAGCAAAAGAGTCCATTGTAGATAAACCCTATTTTCATGTCACCCTGTTTACTTGGCCACTGGCCGAGAAGATACCAGCACTCCAGGTGCTGGACACCCCCTTACTAGTTTTTCACAAATGTATTCAGTATAGTACTTTGAAGAAATGTGTAAACAAGGCCTCTGGCCTTGAGCTGGGCTTCTACATTTTTAAGATAAGTTACAAATGGGCCCATGTAACAGCTGGCGGGGGGGGGGGGGGGGGGGGGGGAATGGGGAGATGAAGCTCCCCTCTTCTCAGGTGTTGTCCTTGAAAAATTAACATGCCCAGAACAGTGAAAGAAAAAGCTGCTTTTATGTGAACTTCTGCAGCCTGTGAACTTCTGAACCCCTCCCCTTACATGCTGGGTATAAAACTTTGAAACTCCCTGAACTCGGGGTTCAGGGGATTGATTGATTACAGCAAAGGCTGTACCCTCTGAACCTGGCTGCAGCCAAATAAAACTGTTTCCTGCTATCTTTGGTGCCTTGCCTCATTTGTCCCTACAACAATATCATATTAGTATTAAACACTACAGGTCAGCTATTATATTAGTTTTAGATGCTATAGTATGTATATAACAGTAGTATTCAAGTCCACAGCACAGCTATTACATTAATTTTAGATACTATAGTTTAGATATCTTATCAATGTTAAGGGCCACAGGGCATCTATTATAACCAGTTTTAAAAGCATTTACTATGGATATTACACTAACATTATAGGTCATAGTGCAGGTATTATATTAGTTTATAATGCCAAAGCACAAATATTATATTAATTTAAAAGTCCATAGAACAGTTATGAAATTAGTTTCAAGTGCTATATTATGGATATTATATTAAAACTAAAGGCCAGGGGCTGGGGTTGTAGCTCAGTGGCAGGGCGCTTGCCTTGCACATGTGAAGAATAACTAAAAATAAAATAAATAAAAATAAAGGCACAATCCTCAGTACCACATGAAAATAAATAAAGATATTGTGTCCATATAAAAAATATCTTTAAAAAAAACTAAAGAGCAAAGGGCAGATAAAATATTAGTGTAAGATTCTGTAGTATACATGTTATATCTATTAATATTAAGGACCAAAGTTTACCTAATATATTTAAGATGTTATTTTATTAATATTACATTAACTCAAAGGCCAGATGTCAGCTATTATAGTAGTTTTTATGCTATTCTATGGACATAATATAAATATGAGAGGCCACATGTCAGCTATTACATTAGCTTGAGATAGCAAAGTATAAATAATGCATTGATGTTACAGGCCAAAGGGCAGTTATTTTATCAGTTTTAGGTACTAATATGTGAATATTATACTAGTGTTAAGGCCACAGGATATACATCATATTAGCTTAGGATGCTATAAAAGGTCACAGGCAGCTATTATATTTATTTTAGATGCTATATTATGAATAATATAGTACTATAAAGGCCACAACATGGTTACTTTATTAGTATTAGATGTAAATATATATATATATTCACATCTAACATATGTGTGTGTGTGAAAATATATGTATATATATTATTAGTATTAAAGGTCACAAGGTACTATAGTATTAGTTTTAGATGTTATACTATGGAATGCCACAGGGCAGTTATTATATTAGTTTAACATGCTGTAGTATTGATATTACATTGATGTTAAAGGCCACAGAATGTATATAATATTAGCTTTAGATGAAACAGTATGGATATTATTTTAGTGTTGAAAGCCATAGGGAAGCTATTACTTTAGGATGCTAGAGCATGAATATTTCCATAGTATTAAAGGACATATGCCAGATATTATACTAGTTATAGATGCTATAGTATGGACATCATTTGGTTTTAGAGACCACAAGGCAGCTGTTATAATAGTGTTAGCATCTATAGTTTCTATATGGTATCAGTTTTTAAGGCCAGGGGGCAGATATTTTATCAATTTTAGGTATTATATAATATAAAAGGCCACAAGGCAACTTTTCTTTTAGTTTGAGATTCTGTAGAATGGATATTATACTAGTAACAAAAGACATAGGGAAGCTAACTAATGAATTTAGATGACTCGGAAGGGACATCATATTAATATTAAAGGCCACAAAGCAACTATTATATCAGTTTTAGATGCTAAAATGTGGATCTCATATTAGTATTAAAGGCCTCAGGAGAGCTATATCATTTTTGATGCTATAATGTGAAAAATCATGTTAATATTAAAAGATACACCCTAGCCATTATATCAGTTTTAGATGCTGCTATGGGTATTATATGAATATAAAAGGCTACAAGGCAGCTGTCCTTTTAGTTTTAGATGCTACAGGGTAGACATTATATTAGTAACAAAAGACATAGGAAAGCTATTAAGCAAGTTTTAGAGGACTCAGTAGGGATATCCTATTAATATTAAATGTCACAGGGCAGCTATTATAATAGTTTTAGATACTATAGTATTGGTTTACATTAATATAATAATAAAGGCCACAGGACAGATATTGTATGATTTTAAGATGGTATAGTATAGGGCTGGGGTTGTGGCTCAGAGGTAGAGCAATTGCCTATCATGCATGAGGTACTGGGCTCGATCCTCAACACCACATAAAAATAAAATAAAGATATTATGTCCAACTATCTATAACTAAAAAATAAATATTTTTTAAAAGATGGCATAGTATAAATGTTATATTAATATTAAAGGCCAAAGGAAAGCTATTATATTAGTATCTAATGCTATAATATAAATATCACATTAGTATTAAAGATCAAAGACTTACATTACATTAGTTTGAGATGCTTTAGAGTAGATATTATGTTAGATTAAAGACCATGGGTTACATTTTATGTTAGTTTTAGATTCTAGCATAAATATTATATTAATGTTAAAGGGCCAGATTATCTATTACATTAGTATTGATTACCAGAGGGCAGCTATTATATTAGCTTGAGATGCTAGAGTATGGATATCATTTTACTAAAAAAGCCTCCAGGGCAATTATTACATTTTGGATGATATAGCTTGGATATTATACTACAACTCACAGCTACAAAAGCAACTATTATATTAATATTAGATGCTTCCCTATGAATTTCATAATAGTATTAGACTCAGGGCAGCTATTATATGAGCTTTAGATGCTATAGTACAAATATTATATCAATATTAAAGGCCAAAGCAAAGCTATTATATTTATTTCAGATAGTATATTATAAATATTATATTAGTATCAAAGTCCACATGGTAACTATCATATTAGTTTTAAACACTATACTTTATATATTATCTTAGTGGTAAAGGCCAGCAAAGGCAGGTATTATATTAGTTTTAGATACTGCACTATGCATATCATTAGTATTGAAGGCCACAGAGAAGCTATTGCATCACTTTCAGATGCTACTGTATGGATATCCTATAAGTATTAAAGACCACAAGAAAGTCATTATATTAGTTTTAGGTTCTATATTATGAATATTATATTGATATCAAGGCCAAAGGAAAGCTGTTATTTTAGATGCTATCATGTAGATATTATTTTAGTATTAAAGGACACAGAGCAGCTATTATATATTCAAAACTAAGGGTACAACATGTTTATTATATTAATATTAAAGAACCCAGACAGCTATTATATTATGTTTAGATGCTATACTATGGATAGCATATTAGTATTAAAAGCCATAAGGTATCTACTATACTAGTGTCAGATTGTATGTGATTATTACTAAGGGCACAGCACATGTATTAATATAACATCAATATTATATTAATTATTCAAATATTATTATTACTAAGGGCACAGGACATGTATTAATCTAATATCAATATTATATTAATTATTATTATATTAATATTTAAGGTCACAGGGCACCTATTATATTAGTTAGAGATGGTACCATATGATTATTACATTAATATTAAGGAACACAGGGCATCTGTTATTAGCTTGAGATATGATTGAATGAATATATTATTATAAAAAACCATAGGCAGATAATATATTAGTATAGAATTATATAGTATAGATAGTACATCAATATTAAAGGCCACTGGGCAGCCACTGTATCAGTTTTTGAGTTTATAATATGGATATCACAGTAGTATTAAAGAGCATAGGTCAGTTATTATATTAGTATTAGGTGCTGTAGTATGGACAATGTGTTAGTATTGAAGCACAGGGACATATATTATTTTAAATGCTATATATGGATACTACTTTAATATTAAAGGACACAGGGAATATATATTAATTATTATTATTAAGTTAGATTACATAAGACAGTATGTATATTACATTGATATTAAAGGCCACAGGAGAGCTATTCTGTTAGATTGAGAGGCTATAATATGAATATTATATTACTATAAAAGACTACAAGGAAACTATTACTTTAGTATCAGATGATATAGTATGAGTATCATATAAATATACAGGCCACATGGCAGCTATTACATGAATTTTAGATTCTATATTATTGATACTATAACTTTTTTAAACCACAGGGCAGCTATTATAGTTTAGATATTATATGTTGGATATCATTAGTATGAAAGATTACAAGAAAGTTAATATATGTTGCTATAGCATGGATATTACATCGACATTAAAGGCTGAAGGGCAACTATTATATTTATTTAGGTGCTGTATTATGGATACTTTATTAATATTAAAGTTCACAACTCAGCCATTATATTAGAATTAGGTGCTACAGTATAGCTATCACATTTATAATTATGCCACAGAGCAGCTATTATATTAGTTTAATATGCTATAGTATTGATATTACATTGATAATGAAGGCCATAATGCAGCTATTATATTAGCTTTACAAGCAAGAGTATGCACATGATATTAGCATTAAAAGCCACAGGGCAGTTATTATACTAGTTTTAGAGACTGTGCTATGGATATATTTAGAATATTATAGGCCAAAATACACTTATTCTATTATCTTTAGAATGCATATTATATTAGTATTAAAGGCCACAGAATAGTTCTTCTCTGTTAAATGCTATAGTATGAATATTACATTATCATCAAAGACCACAGGAGAGTCACTTGTTATATTTAGATGGATGCCATTATATAAGAGGAACTAGTCACATTTTATTAATTTTATTACTTTTAGATGCTATAGTACAGATATCATATTAGTATTCAATGTCACAGGGCAGCTATTATATTAATTTTAGACTGTATAGAATGGAGATCTATTAGTATTAGACACCATAGGGCAGAAATTGTATTAGTTAGAAGCTATAACACAGACAATATAGTATGGATATTGTATTATTATTAAAGGCCACAGAGTAGCTATTATATTAGTGGTGGACTGTATAGAATAGAGATCATGTTAGTATTAAAGGCCATAGGGCAGCACTTATATTAGTTTTAGAATCTATAATAGGATAATATATTAATTATAATCACCACAGGTGTTATGGTTTGAATGTGAGGTGTCTCCCAAAGTTCATGTGTGAGACAATGCAAGAAGGTTCAGAGAAGAAATTATTGGGCTACAGTAGTCTTCACCCAATCAGTAAATTAATCACCTGGTTGGATTAATTGAGTAGTAACTGGAGGCAGGTGGGCTGTGATGAGTAGACAGGGCACTGGGGGTAAGCCTTTGAGATATATATTTGTATTTGGCAAGTGGAGATCTATTGAGCTAGTGAGCTAGCTAGCTATCTTCTTCCTTATCATCATGAGAGGTGCTTCCCTCCACCACATTCTTCCACCATGATGTCCTGCTTCACTTTGAGACCCAAGGAATGGAACCAGCAGTCTGTGGACTGAGACCTCTGAAACCCTGAGCCCCCAAATAACCTTCCCTCCTCTATAATTGTACTGGTTGGGTCTTTTAGGCAGAGCAGTGAAAAATCTGACTAAAATAAATTAGTAACAAGAAGTGAAGTCATTGCTGTGACTAACCTGACCAAGTTGTTCCGAAGCTTTTGGAGCTTTTTTGAAATTGGTGCAAGAAATTTTGAGATGCTCAACAGCACAAACTAGAAATTGTTTAGATTGTTGTAAGCAGAACTTAATGGCCAATTCTTGTGGGAGCTCAGAAGACCAGAATACCAATGGGACCATGGATAGTGAAGACAGGGCTTAAGAGGGTTCAGAGGAGGTAAGTGGACTAGAAGCCATTAATGTTATGTTCTGGCTGAGAAGTTGTCTGCATTTTGCTCATGTTCTGAGACTTTCTTTTTTAAATATATTTATTTATTTATTTATTTTTATGTGGTGCTGAGGATCGAACCCAGAGCCTCACACATGCTAGCAAGCGCTCTACCACTGAGCCACAACCCCAGCCCCTGTCCTGAGACTTTCTATGAGGCTAATTTAAAGAGTTATTGTCAGATCAGTTGGGGCAGGCAATGGCCAAAGGAGGCAGATTTAAAAGGGCCACTGAACGGGCTTTATTGAGATATCACTCCCAGGCGGAATTCGATCAGACCCACAGAGGGGACAGGGGAAGGGTCTGAGGAGAAACCGCATGGAAGCTCCACTGGACTTTTATGGGGCTTACAGCAGGAAGAGAAGGGCTTGGGACAGGAAAAGGTGTTTCTAGGGTCCCTTGCCCCCTTGAAGTTGGTCATGGGAGTTGGCTGAAATCCAGGATTGGCCAGGGGGGGTCCTGTTGATTAACAGGCGTTAGTCAGGAGATCTGGCTGATTGACAGGCATTTCCGCCGACAACTGATTGATGTTCTTTTTCTGTGTGGGCTGCTTTGTTCTAAGTTGCCACTAAGTCGCCGCCACTGACCTAACATTCCAGCCTTTTTGGTGATATAGGGTGGCGAATTTCATCTGGCTACTTCCTGCTTGTTTAGGGGCGTTGTGGGGGGGGAGTGGCTCGGCCATAGGTTCGGTGGGGAGGCGACTGTAGGGGTGTAGGAGCATCTGGTTGTAGGTCACTCTGGCAATTTCACTCACGCGCTTTGGAGCGAACCTGAGGAGGAAGGGAGAAATCATTAGTAGAAGTCCTATTACTAAAATAGGAGTGAGAATGGGAGTCAGCCACGCAATGAGGGTTGAATTTAGCCAGCCTGGCCAGGGGTCATTTGATGGTTGCTGTTTAAGCCTTTCACCCAAATGACGGAGGGTGTCAACATTCTCTTCAACCAATCCAGTTTCATTGATATAATAGCAGGATTCTTCTTTCAGGAACAGACAGGTTCCTCCTTTATTTGCTGTGAGGAGATCTAGAGCTCGACGGTTCTGCAATGAGACTTGGGCAAGAGATGTTATTTGCCTTTGTAGGGAAGCAAGAGAAGCGGCTGATGCCTCTACTGCTTCCTGAAGTTGTTGTTCAAGCTTTTGAGTAGCTGTTACTGCATAACCAAGTCCTCCTGCCCCGAGTCCAGGGGCAGCGAGGGAGGAGGCCAGGGAGAGTCCAACTACTACTGGTAGAAAGACAGCCCTTCTTGTCCTGGAAAGGGAGGTAGTAACAAGCCATGTTAACTCAGCCTCACTGTACAGAGTTAATTGGGGGACCAAGGTGGAAGGAACACAAAAAGCAAACGGCATGTTGAGGCTTAGATTTTTTGTTAGGGTACCATTGCACCAGAAAAAGAACTCAGGTGGAGCAAAGGTTAAGGAAGAAATTCGAACAATCTGGTCACAGGGTGCTGAACCTGAGGAAGTGTAGCAGCAAGAAAAGTTCCCTGATGAGTTATGAAAAAGAGGTACTTCCTTAAAGGCTGGAGAGAGGGGTCCTTGGGGTCTAGTTGAGGTATTGAGCAGAAAATCAATGGGAATCGCAGTTAACGGAATATGAGCCAAACCTGCTTAGAGGTAACAGTCCAAAATGTTATTTACTTTGGACAAATTGAGAAGCTGAAGGCCCTGATGTATTAGGGCCACCCATGAGAAAGGTCAGCTATAGGATGGGCAACTGCATCCAGCTGGTGTTGGAGTTCCTTCTCTTGCTCCTGGATGGTTATGTGAATTTGAGGGAGCACTTGTATATAAGTTCTCCATATTCTGATAGAGGCTGAGGTGTGTTTGGCAAAACCCCAGGAATAAAATTTACCATCAACACCAGAAGCCCATTTTGGGTTCCATGGGTCCCAAATAGTCAATTTGGTGTATGCTCGATTCTCATAGCAAGGCTTATCTAGAAAGCATTTTTTGCATGAATTATAAGGGCACCCGCCATAGGTGTCAGGCCAGCGCTTACAAGATTCCTCAGTTTGGTCTGCTATGAAGCATAGCATTGCTGAACATAAGTGGGACGGCGGCCCGGTTGAATCCAGTAACATTAAGGGTGACGGCCCGATTACAGCCAGTGAAAGGGCAATCGCCTTGGCCCATAAACTGAGAGTGGGTGGTGCCATCCTGTTGCCGTGTTGCTTGGATGTAGAAGCGCCATCTGTGGGTTGGGATAGAAGCTTGAGAGAAATTAATGATTAGTACCAAAAGGAGAGGGTTGGCAAGAAATCTTGAGTTTGGTGGACCCCAGTATGGAAGTAGGAATGTATGGGGTCAGTGGGGGATGGGGAGCCTCCAAATGATGTTGAAGCCTTTGGAGACTAGTTGAGCAACCTGAGAAGTGAGGGTTGGACCGTTTTCTGACTGGATGAAGACAGGAAGTCCAAATCTGGAAATGATCTGCTCAATGAGGATGCTCAGCAGTTTCCCTGGATGTAAGGAAGACTTCTATCCAACTGTAAGAGAGTGCTATCCTCAAGTCACAAACAAGTTAAATCCTGTGTCAAGGCCTGACCAAAGAGGTAGGGACTGTCCCTGAAGCCTTGGGGTAGGCCTGTCCATGTCAGCTGTTGAGACCTAAAGGAGGTAGGGTCTTCCCATGTGAGGGCAAAGAGGTAATAAGAGTCAGGATGCAGAGGCACTGTAAAGAAATCAGCTTTAAGATCCAGGACAGTAAAGTGAATGGTCAAAGGGGGATATGAGAAAGAAAAGCATGAGGGTTGGAAACCACCAATTGGATGGGAATAACTGCCTCATTAATTAGGCGGAGTTCCTGGACTAAGTGATAGGCTCCTGAGGGTTTGCATACCAGAAATATGGGAGTGTTGCAGTGGGAGTCTTAGGGACCCAAAGAAAATTTAATTTGGTGTTTCAGCTGGATATGGACTGGCTTGTAGTGGGAGGCTATAACCAGCATGCAGATGTCCCAGATCTGGGGATCAACTAGTTCAGGGGGCAATGGCACAGTAGGTACTGTCAGGTTATTAGAGAGGGTAAGAATTAAAGGCAGAAGAAGATGGGTGGTAGTATTCTTGGGGTGTAGTTGGAGGGTGGCTTCTAGTAATTGGAGAACATCTCTGCCTAGGAGAGGAACTGGACAGGATGGAATGACCAGAAGGGTGGGTGAATGGGTGTCCCTCCAGGGCACAGGCCAGCTTAGCAGTTCTGTTTGGGAGAAGGGTTTGTCATCAATCCCCATAACTGAGACCTGGGAAGGAAATAGAGGCCTAGAATGGGCAGGCAAGACTGAATAGGTAGCCCCCGTGTCCACAAGGAAGGTTATGGACTTACCCGCTACCTGGAGCGTTACCCTGGGCTCGGCGAGGGTGATAGGGGTCCTCGAGTTCGGGCTTCCTCAGTCTTCTGTGAACCCCAATAGTTCAAGAGAAGGGACCGCCTGACTGGTCATACCCCTGCGTAGAGGCACCGAGGAAGGGCCAGCCATAGGTCAGTTGCTCTTCCAATGTCCTGTCTGGTTACAGGTGGGGCATGGCCTGGAAGGAGGCCATGGGTTTGGGCATTGGCAAGCCCAGTGACCTTCGCATCCACATTTGAAGCAAGCCCTCTGGTGGAGAAGAATGCTGGTTCCCCTCTGAAACTTTTGCTGGAGATGTAGGCCTCAGGGCTGCTGCCAAGGGCTGGGTTTGGGGTGTTACCTTTTTCTGCAATGGAGCCTGCTTCAAAGGCCATTTCCACCAGATCTCAGATAGGGGTCTGAGGGCCCTCCTTAGCTCATTTGAGCTTTTTCTAATATCATGAGCTGATTGAGTAATGAAATGGGTTGCTAACACTGTAGCCCTGGTGGGAGACTCAAGATCCAGCTTAGAATATTAGATGAGAGCCTCTGTAAGGCGGTTGAGAAATAAGGCTGGATTTTCATCAGGATTCTGGGTAATTTCCCTCAGTTTATCGAAGTTAACTACCTTATTAGAAACTACTTGCATGCCTGCTAGAAGATATTGGACCATGCGAGCACAGTGACGGCAACCTTGTTGGCCATCTTGATAGTCCCAGTTAGGTTCGGTTAGGGGAACAGCTGCTTCATCTGTGGGGAGAGTCATATCTATTAAACGAATTTGGTCAGCATGATCTCAAGCAGCCTGCTGAATGCAGGCTTGCTCATCTGGGGTCAGAGTAGAGGACAGAACAACATAGACGTTGTGCCAGGTAAGATCATAGGTCTGGGAGAGATCTTGGAATTCCTTAATATAAGCAGAAGAGTCAGCAGAGAAGGACCCAGGACGTTTTTGAATCTGGGAAAGATCTTGAAGCGAAAATGGGACATGTACTTGGACTATCCCTTCAGCACCAGCTACTTCCCTGAGAGGACAAAGGAACTGTGGGTTATCTGATAAGAGGGATCAGTGGGACCGCAGGAGAAGGGAGGGGTGAGTGGGTGGAGGTGATCATGGCTGTAGGAGAGGAGAAAGAGGAGAGGGGGGAGGGGGAGGGGGAAGGGTGGTATCAGTGGAAGAGGTGGGTGGGAAATCAAGGTGGCAGGAGAGGAAGAAGAGAGTGGGGGAGGTGGAGGAGGAAGGGTCTTATCAGTAGAAGAGGTGAGCAGAGTGGGGGAGGAGGAGGCTCAGAGGGATCTGGAGATCCCACCCACTGCAGCAAGGTGGGACCCATTCTGCCTGTGCATCAGAACCGGGGTGGCAAAGGGAGGCATGCACGGGGAGCCAGAGAGGGAGGGAGGAAGGGCGCACGTGTCTGGTGGCCAGGCAGACTGGAAGCGGGCAAACTGGGCTGCCAGCAGCGGTACCACTGTACCGCTGGGAGGGATAGCAGATGGGAAGGACAGGAGCGAAGAGCAAAGGGCAGGTCGGGAGCAGAGAGCAGGGGGCAGGGGGCAGGACGGGAGTGAATCTCAAAAAGCCTGAATGTTGTTTCCCACTTCCCAGTCCGGCGACAGAAATTGTCCAATTCAGTGAGGGTTTAAAATTAACAGTTCCTTCTGGGGGCCATTGTGACCCATTGTCTCAGTGCAGTAAAATACCAGGTGGTTCTTAAATGAGCCCTAACTTGGCAAAATTTGAATATAGACACCCAAAGGACTTTGGGGTCTAAGGAGAGGACTCTGTGTTTCCCGTGACCTTTAGGCACCCCGGGGGGTGAGTGGGAGCAGAAGAAGGCGTCCCAAATTCTGTCTGCACTCACCTACAGACAGATACAGGCCAGGGCGGAGGTTGAGGCTTCCCTACAGCCTCCGCGGGCCCCAGCAGTTGGCCAACCTGGTTGGCGGGGGGCTCTCAGGAGGACTGGGACATCTCGACAGTCCCCGGAGCACTGAACAGGATGGGCAGGGCCTATGGCATGCGCGTGACTTACAGATAGACCCCGCGGACAGACAGAAAGGGTCTGGAAGGTCAGGGGAAAGGAGGAACTTACCCTACTCCTGTCGGCCCAGATGAAGGGAGAGAGAAAGAGCCTGGGTTTCGGCACCAAGATGTCAGGTCAGTCGGGGCAGGCAATGGCCAAAGGAGGCAGATTTAAAAGGGCCACTGAACAGGCTTTATTGAGATATCACTCCCGGGGGGAATTTGATCAGACCCACAGAAGGGACAGGGGAAGGGTCTGAGGAGAAACCGCATGGGAGCTCAACTGGACTGGACTTTTATGGGGCTTACAGCAGGAAGGGAATGGCTTGGGACACAAAAAGGTGTTTCTAGGATCCCTTGCCCCCTTGAAGTTGGTCATGGGAGTTGGCTGAACTCCAGGATTGGCCAGGGGGGTCCTGTTGATTGGCAGGCGTTAGTCAGGAGATCTGGCTGATTGACAGGCATTTCTGCCAGCATCTGATTGATGTTCTTTTTCTGTGTGGGCTGCTTTGTTCTAAGTTGCCACCAAGTCGCCACCAAGTCACTGCCACTGACCTAACAGTTATGGACATCTTAACCTGGCAGAAGAAATGTCTAGGCAGCATAGCATTCAGGAGTGGCAAGGGTATTGTTGGTGGCTTTTAGCCAAGTTTATTTTGATATTCAGGAGCAGAAAGCAGAATAGATTTGAAAAACATGGACTTGAAAGGTGGGAGCAAAACTGGGACTAAGGAAGTTGCAGTTTTTAAAGACTTTACCATTACTAAAGAAATGCTAAACTCTTTGCCCAGAACAATAAGAAAGATGACTTGAGAACATCTCAGGTGCTGGCAAGTGCTGGGTTTCTGTTCTTGCGACTAAAATGCTCAGAGGTCACTCCAGTTAAACTGGGATAACTGGGCTGTGCAAAATAACCACACAAGAGACACAAATACCTTTTTCTTTGGGGTCACTGTGATGGCTCCTCTGACCTTAAGGGTTCGCAGAAAGAGAGAGAGCTAGAGCGAGAACATGCGCTGACCCCTTTTATTGAGGAGAAGCTATTCAAATGAGGCAAGGGGTCAGGTTTCAGGGGGCTGAGTCTATCTTCATGATGTCCACTGTCAGCAGGTTGACTGACACCTGGGTAGGCCATACCCAAGGGCACAGTGAGAGAAGGGGACACACACAAGGCACTCCCATGGAAGATTCTATCCCAAACAGGGCAAGGGATTATATTACAAAGTAACAGGTGAGTGTAGCTTCACCCATGGGGCAGTAGCAAGACACATCATGCATGAGACACGGACCTTCCCACCCAAGAAGGATGCCACATTTCTATGACTGAGAGCCTCAGCACCCAGCCGGGGAGTGTAACTCAGTCACATGTAAGTTTGGCCTCCCACATATTCCCCCTTTCTTAATATATTAAAAAAAAAATGTAACTGGGAAATTTTCTTCTTTTTTTTCGGTGGGCACACATCTTTATTTGTATGTGGTGCTGAGGATCGAACCTGGGCTGCATGCGTGCGAGGTGAGCGCGCTACTGCTTGAGCCACATCCCTAGCCCTGGAAATTTTTCTTTCAGTCACTTGACTCTTGGTCCAAGGTCATCATGATCTGCTCTTGAAACACAAAAAGAATTAGTAGAAGACATATTATCTTCATAACACAATCAACACAATAATCTGGATTATTATTACTTCGCCAAACACTCATCAGAAGATTTTTAACCTTTTCCCAATTTTACTGAGACACACTGTTTGGCCATAGTAACAAGACATTTTCATTGCCATGGCATTTAGGCCTTTCCATAAACCATAGAGCAAAGGGCTCACTCACATTATTTATTTCTCTCCATAAACCATAGAGCAAAGGGCTCACTCACATTATTTATTACATTGTCTTCTAGATCACCATTACTTAGTTCTCATCCTTCCATCAGCATTTATCTGACCATGAAGGATCTTGGAAGTAATTTAAGTCAAACATTAAGAAAATCCATACATTGTAAGTTTTAAGATATAGCCACAAAGGCTGCAATTGAATAAGCAAGGAATAATATTTAAAGTAGTCACTTCAGGGATTATGAGACCAGCAGTTTGCCTAGGTCTGGTTAATTGACATATACCTGTTTTAAATCCTGAATATTAACTTCAGCATATTATAGCTCTGAAATATTAGCTGGCAATAATTAATGATACAATAAGTTGTATTCTTACAGGCTACAGGGTATTTATCATTTTTTTTCTTAACTCTCACATTTAAGGAGTTAATTAGGTCTGTCAGTAATATAAATACTTTTGGAAAAATCTATTTTAATAATCTTCCCAACAATTGTCCATATAGGTAAATGTAGTCACTAAAGTCCAGCATAATTGGCTGGCTTGGGTTTTTTATCTGTTGTTTAGCATACATTTCTGTATTTGGTGTGGTCAGTTTGTTGTTTGACTACTTTGGCTACCTCAGTCATGGGAGCTGGTGATAACTGGCTAATAACAAACCTCAAGTCGATGTCCAGTAGCTCAGTTTCTTTTTGGAATGCACACAACTGTTATAGGGTTTGAGTGGGGCATGCCCATCAATCATACACATGCAAGATAATATCCATAAGCCAATCATCTTTTGCCTAATGTAATCACACTGTGAGGAAACTCTAAATGCTCATAGTGTTAGTTGCAACTGAAGGCTATTCTAACATTTTCTCCCCTTTATTAAATTTATTGCTAAAGGAGAACCCTGATAAGAGAAAAAAGAAAAAGGGAAAAGGCATAGAAAAAAATGAGAAGAACCAAGAAAGAGAAAAGCCTCCAGACGTGGCCCATTCCTGTAGCTCCATTTGTTTCCTGCTGTGGTGAGCAGGCAGTCACTGTTGACTAGGTCTCTGTCACTTGGGTTCTGATCTGAGCTGGATGTGGGGAATAAAGCACCCATGGGGGCAGGAGACCTCTCTCATAAGGGGTAAAGAATTAGGCCTTTGCACCAGTGTGGGGGGGTGAGATTCTGTGCCTCACCTCTGTTGGCCCCCAAACTTTCTCCTGATGGACCCTCTGTGACTGTGCCTGTCTTAGGTTGTCCCTCCCTTGAGGAATCTTACCTGTCATTACTAACCAGCCAAACAGGGCCAAACAGGATGATTGGAGTGTGCAAGGCATTGTCCCCGTGAGGGTTCTCTGTCTCCTTGATAGATAATGTCCTCGTGGCCTCCACACCAGCATTTACCTTAGGATCAACAAACTCAGGTTTCTTCTCCATGGAGGGCCCAGCTCACAGCACTGGGCTGGAGAGACTGCGTTCAGGAAGGAAGAAGAAAGGCCATCAACAGACAAACAGTAATATTGTGACAAAGCCAAAAGACAGATAGATGAAAAGGAGAGCAGTGCTAAGACTCAGGGCATAATCCCTCATAGAGAACTGACCCTTAGTTGGTGTTACTTACATCTGGTCCATAGCCACCATACATATGGATGTGGAACAATCAGTTATTTAACACTGTCTTTTTCTCAAAAGATACTTCCAGACAGTCTGTTTACCGTAGAATCAATATATAGGTATAACTGACCATTACAGTCAGGACAATCTAGTTTTATGGGTGGACTTTCCAGTTCACACTGCAAGACACATTAAAGGTGGACCTGTAAAATGGGTACATACCAGTCTTTTCATAATTTTTATTTACCTGACAAGCTCATGAAGCTGCATGGCTGTAAACTCTGTAGCTGGAAATTTACCTTCCTGATCCAGGTTTCTCAGTCATTATTATGATGAGTGATTTAAACTCTCCTTTGATATCTGATTTAATTCACTGAGTCATGTTCAGTAACATTAAGACTCTCAATATTACAATTTAAGAAAAAACTTTAAAATATTTTGTAAAATCTAGTGTCTCTCTGGGGTCCTGTATTCCCCCCTTTTTTATTTAATAAAATTGAGTAAAGTCTTGGCATAAGTCATAGTATTATAAGTTTAAGTTATAGATAATAGTACAAGTATTTAAATATAAGAATAGATTTACATTTTATTGATTATTATAATTTTCCAATATATACTAGTCGATCTATCCTAACAATTTAGAAAGAACCCTAAATCTTTTTGACAGAAGATCTCAAAATCTCTATAATTTAGAATATTATCCTTTAAATAGGTATCTTTTAATTGCCTTTACAAAATATGATTAAGGTTATCTTTTAGTGTAGGGAGCAGTATATAAATCTTACTGTATTTTTTATGGACAATAGGTTTAGTCAGAGAACTTATATAATATCAATGAATTTTTAAAGTTTGTAACCTTTATTGTTTAAAAGTAACATACAACTTTAATTTGGAGAACCTCAGGCCTAAAAAAATCTCATAATTACCTAACAAAATATATAAAAATCAACAGAGTCTTAGTATCTTAGAGTCAATCAAATTTAGTCTCTAAGGACAATTGTTAAAATCAGGATTTAAGTTAGTAGTTCAATATACTTAGTGTTTAATCAACGATGTGAATTTATTTACCAAAATTAATCTTTGTCTTAAACAGTAAGAATTATTAGACAAAAAGGATCTTTTTTTAAGGAAATAAACTTACATTTTAGTAGGTGTTTATCATGTCAAAATATGGACAAAATCTTAGCTCACATCAGTATAGTTAAATTAGGAAAATAATCTGAAATATCCTTGAATTGATCAGTTAAAATTTTTATAGTCAGTCCAGTATATATAAATCTTTTTTTTAATTGTTTTAACTTTTTACATCATCTGTTTAAATAATATAAAAATCTTTTTTATTAAGGAAAATACTTGTATCATTGAAATGAATATAAAGACCTTGTTTTACCCAAAGATGATTTCTTTCTTCTTTTTAAGATCCAATGTGTGCTTTCTCTTTGTTGACGCATCTTTTTTTTTTTTTTTAAGAATTTTTTTCTGGTTATACTTGGGAACAATTCTGAAAACCTTAGAATCTATAAACAAATTATTATACTTTGATAAGAAATATCAATGAAAATATAGTTAAAATCCTTAAATATTTTGTAGACAGAATTATATTTTTTATCATCTTATGAGTTTGAACAATAACTTTGAGAATTAGAAACTACTTGAAGATTGTATTTTCACTTAAAAGTAAATTTATAGTAAATACATGTATCTCAAATATCTATAACTGAAAAGGCAGAGTATCTGATAAATGTACATATAAAACATATAAATTATGGGTTTTCTTTTTTTTTCATTTTCAGTCAAATTTTATTTAAAAAAAAAAGCAGCAGATCAACATTACAATTCAAGAATCTAATCTAAATATGTACTTGACAATGAAGCACATCTGAGTATGGAGTGAAAAAGGTTTTCCAAAAGAAAACATCAAGGGTCAGGACTCACCCGGTGCTTTGGTTGCCCGGCAAGGGGAACGAAATGCTGCCATTCGCATAGGATACCAACATGGCAGAGATCTGATGTCTGCAGAAAGCGGCGGAGGAGAGAACTTCATCAATACCAGCGGTGACATAAGCAGTTGGTCTCCTGGTAGGGGGGGTGAGGCACAGTCACCCGAGTCTCCTCAATTTGTCATCGAGCCAGAGGGGAGAAGCCAGGCCGCCGCCAGCGCCCGGAGCAGGCCCAGCGGCTCGCCAGCGTGGTGACCGCGTGACCCCAATTGGAGAGGGGGCGGAGCGGAGCCGCCACCCGCACCCGCAAGGTGGGCAGACCCGCGACCCAGTGGTACATGGGCGTGGTAGGAGGGGCAGGGCAGAGCCGCCATTCGCGCTTGCAAGGTAAACAGACCTGTGACAGCCTGGCAGGTCAAGCCCAGTGGCCTGCCAGTGTGGTACACACGTCACCCCAACTGGAGTAGGGACAGAGCAGATCCTTCTCCCACGCCCGGATCAGGCCCTGCCGGTGTGGTGGTCACGTGACCCCAATTGGAGTGGGGGCGGAGCAGAACCGCCACCCGTGCCCGCAGGGTGAGCAGACCAGTGATCAACCTGCAGATCAGGCCCAGGGGTCCGCAGGCGTGGTAGGAGGGGCAGGGCAGATCCGCCACCCGCGCCTCCAAGGTAGGCAGACCTACAACAGACCGGCGGATCAGGCCCAGGAGCCTGCCGGCGTGGTACAAACACCACCCTAATTGGAGTAGTGGCAGAGCAGAGTCGCCGCCCGTGCCAGGAACAGGCCCAGCATCCTGCAGGCGGGGTAGTCACGACACCCCAATTGGAGTAGGGGCAGAGCAAAGCCTCCACCCGTGCCCGAAAGGTGGGCAGATCTGCGACCGACCAGCGGGACAGGCCCAGTGGCCTGCCGGTACGACAGACACGCCACCCCATTTGGAGTAGGGGCAGAGTAGAGCCGCTGCCAGCTCCCAGAACAGGCCCAGTGACCTGCCGGCGTGGTAGTCACGACACCCCAATTGGAATAAGGAGAGAGCAGAGCCGCCGCCCGCACCTGCAGGAAAGATACGCAAGCAGTATGAAAAGACAAGGAAAGAAAGGACCACAAGCAATGCAGGTCAACGCAACTTTAGAAGAGGTAACAGCTGCAGCAGATGGAATGTCAGATAAAGAATTCAGGATATACATGCTTCAGATGATCTGGAGTATCAAGGAAGACATTAAACAGCAAAATCAGACAATGAAAGATCACTTCGACAACGAATTACGCAAACAAATCCAGGAAGCAAAGGATCAACTATACAGGGAGATAGAGGTTATAAAAAAACAAACAAACAGAAATCCTAGAAATGCAGGAAGCAATAAACCAACTTAAAAACTCAATGGAGAATACTACCAGCAGAGTAGAACACTTAGAAGATAGAACATCAGACAATGAAGACAAAGTATTTCAACTGGAAAAGAACATAGACAGCTCAGCAAGACTGTTAAGAAACCATGAGCAGAACATCCAAGAAATATGGGATAACATTAAGAGACCAAACTTAAGAGTCATTGGGATACAGGAAGGTACAGAGCTCCAAACCAAAGGAATGAGAAGTCTATTCAATGAAATAATACAAGAAAACTTCCCAGACTTGAAGAATGAGACAGAATCCCAAATCCTAGAAGCCTACAGGACGCCGAATGTGCAAAATCATAAGAGATCCACACCTAGACACATTATAATGAAGATGCCCAACATACAGAATAAGGAGAGAATTTTAAAAGCTACAAGAGAAAGGAAGCAGATTACATTTAGGGGTAAGCCAATCAGGATAACAGCTGATCTTTCAACACAGACTCTGAAAGCTAGAAGATCCTGGAATAACATATTTCAAACACTGAAAGAAAATGGGTTCCAACCAAGAATTGTGTATCCAGCGAAATTAAGCTTCAGGATGGAGGATGAAATTAAAACCTTCCACGATAAACAAAAGTTTAAAGAATTCGCAGCTAGAAAACCATCTCTACAAAACATCCTCGCCAAAGCATTACAGGAAGAAGAAATGGAAAATAACAATGAAAACCAACAGTGGGAGGTAGGACAGTAAGGGGGGGGGGAAATAATCAAAGAGGAAAACAAACCATGTTTAGTAACAGAAATAAACAAATATGGCTGGAAGAACAACCCATATCTCAATAATAACCCTAAATGTTAATGGCTTAAACTCACCAATCAAGAGACACAGGCTAGTAGAATGGATCACAAAACAAGACCCAACAATATGCTGCCTACAGGAGACGCATTTGATAGGAAAAGACATACATAGGCTGAAGGTGAAAGGTTGGGAAAAATCATATCACTCATATGGACTTCGGAAACAAGCAGGAGTGTCCATACTCATATCAAATAAAATAGATTTCAAGCCAAAGTTAATCAAAAGAGATAAAGAGGGACACTACATACTGCTTAAGGGAACCATACACCAACAAGACATAACAATCATAAATATTTATGCCCCAAACAATGGTGCAGCTATGTTCATCAAACAAACTCTTCTCAAGTTCAAGAGTCTAATAGACCACCATACCATAATCATGGGAGACTTCAACACACCTCTCTCGCCACTGGACAGATCTTCCAAACAAAAGTTGAATAAGGAAACTATAGAACTCAATAACACTATTAATAACCTAGACCTAATTGACATATATAGAGTATACCACCCAACATCAAGCAGTTACACTTTTTTCTCAGCAGCACATGGATCCTTCTCAAAAATAGATCATATATTATGTCACAGGGCAACTCTCAGACAATATAAAGGAGTAGAGATAATACCATGCATCTTATCTGATCATAATGGAATGAAACTGAAAATCAACGATAAAAGAAGGAAGGAAAAAGCATACATCACTTGGAGAATGAACAATAGGTTACTGAATGATCAATGGGTTATAGAAGACATCAAGAAGGAAATTAAAAAATTCTTAGAGATAAATGAAAACACAGACACAACATATCGGAATCTATGGGACACATTGAAAGCAGTTCTAAGAGGAAAATTCATTGCTTGGAGTTCATTCCTTAAAAAAAGAAAAAACCAACAAATAAATGATCTCATACTTCATCTCAAAATCCTTGAAAAAGAAGAGCAAAACAACAGCAAAAGAAGTAGAAGGCAAGAAATAATTAAAATCAGAGCTGAAATTAATGAAATCGAAACAAAAGAAACAATTGAAAAAATTGACAAAACTAAAAGTTGGTTCTTTGAAAAAATAAACAAAATTGACAGACCCTTAGCCATGCTAGCAAAGAGAAGAAGAGAGAGAACTCAAATTACTAGCATACGGGATGAAAAAGGCAATATCACAACAGACACTTCAGAAATACAGAAGATAATCAAAAACTATTTTGAATCCTTATACTCCAACAAATTAGAAGATAGTGAAGGCATCGATAAATTTCTTAAGTCATATGATCTGCCCAGATTGAGTCAGGAGGATATAGAAAACCTAAACAGACCAATATCAATTGAGGAAATAGAAGAAACCATAAAAAGACTACCAACTAAGAAAAGCCCAGGTCCGGATGGGTATACAGCAGAATTTTACAAAACCTTTAAAGAAGAACTAATACCAATACTTTTCATGCTACTTCAGGAAATAGAAAAGGAGGGAGAACTTCCAAATTCATTCTATGAGGCCAACATCACCCTGATACCTAAACCAGACAAAGACACTTCAAAGAAAGAAAACTACAGACCAATATCTCTAATGAACCTAGATGCAAAAATCCTCAATAAAATTCTGGCGAATCGGATACAAAAACATATCAAAAAAATTGTACACCATGATCAAGTAGGATTCATCCCTGGGATGCAAGGCTGGTTCAATATACGGAAATCAACAAATGTTATTCACCACATCAATAGACTTAAAAATAAGAACCATATGATCATCTTGATAGATGCGGAAAAAGCATTCGACAAAGTACAGCATCCCTTTATGTTCAAAACTCTAGAAAAACTAGGGATAACAGGAACATACCTCAATATTGTAAAAGCAATCTATGCGAAGCCTCAGGCTAGCATCATTTTGAATGGAGAAAAACTGAAGGCATTCCCTATAAAATCTGGAACAAGACAGGGATGCCCTCTCTCTCCACTTCTGTTCAACATAGTTCTCGAAACACTGGCCAGAGCAATTAGACAGACGAAAGAAATTAAAGGCATAAAAATAGGAAAAGAAGAACTTAAATTATCACTATTTGTGGATGATATGATTCTAAACCTAGCAGACCCAAAAGGCTCTACAAAGAAACTATTAGAGCTAATAAATGAATTCAGCAAAGTGGCAGGATATAAAATCAACACGCATAAATCAAAGGCATTCCTGTATATCAGCGACAAATCCTCTGAAATGGAAATGAGGACAACCACTCCATTCACAATATCTTCAAAAAAAATTAAATACTTGGGAATCAACCTAACAAAAGAGGTGAAAGACTTATACAATGAAAACTACAGAACCCTAAAGAGAGAAATAGAAGAAGATCTTAGAAGATGGAAAAATATACCCTGTTCATGGATAGGCAGAACTAACATCATCAAAATGGCGATATTACCAAAAGTTCTCTATAGGTTTAATGCAATGCCAATCAAAATCCCAACGGCATTTCTTGTAGAAATAGAGAAAGCAATCATGAAATTCATATGGAAAAATAAAAGACCCAGAATAGCAAAAACAATGCTAAGCAGGAAGTGTGAATCTGGCGGTATAGCGATACCAGACTTCAAACTATACTACAGAGCAATAGTAACAAAAACAGCATGGTACTGGTACCAAAACAGGCAGGTGGACCAATGGTACAGAATAGAGGACACAGAAACCAATCCACAAAACTACAACTATCTTATATTTGATAAAGGGGCTAAAAGCATGCAATGGAGGAAGGATAGCATCTTCAACAAATGGTGCTGGGAAAACTGGAAATCCATATGCAACAAAATGAAACTGAATCCCTTTCTCTCGCCATGCACAAAAGTGAATTCAAAATGGATCAAGGAGCTTGATATCAAATCAGAGACGCGCCGTCTGATAGAAGAAAAAGTTGGCTACGATCTACATACTGTGGGGTCGGGCTCCAAATTCCTCAATAGGACACCCATAGCACAAAAGTTAATAACTAGAATCAACAAATGGGACTTACTCAAACTAAAAAGTTTTTTCTCAGCAAAAGAAACAATAAGAGAGGTAAATAGGGAGCCTACACCCTGGGAACAAATCTTTACTCCTCACACTTCAGATAGAGCCCTAATATCCAGAGTATACAAAGAACTCAAAAAATTAGACAATAAGAGAACAAACAACCCAATCAACAAATGGGCCAAGGACCTGAACAGACACTTCTCAGAGGAGGACATACAGTCAATCAACAAGTACATGAAAAAATGCTCACCATCTCTAGCTGTCAGAGAAATGCAAATCAAAACCACCCTAAGATACCATCTCACTCCAGTAAGATTGGCAGCCATTAGGAAGTCAAACAACAACAAGTGCTGGCGAGGATGTGGGGAAAAGGGTACACTTGTACATTGCTGGTGGGACTGCAGATTGGTGCAGCCAATTTGGAAAGCAGTATGGAGATTTCTTGGAAAGCTGGGAATGGAGCCACCATTTGACCCAGCTATTCCCCTTCTTGGTCTATTCCCTAAAGACCTAAAAAGAGCATGCTACAGGGACACTGCTACATCGATGTTCATAGCAGCACAGTTCACAATAGCAAGACTGTGGAACCAACCTAGATGCCCTTCAATAGACGAATGGATAAAAAAAAATGTGACATTTATACACAATGGAGTATTACTCTGCATTAAAAAATGACAAAATCATAGAATTTACAGGGAAATGGATGGCATTAGAGCAGATTATGCTAAGTGAAGCTAGCCAATCCCTAAAAAACAAATGCCAAATGTCTTCTTTGATATAAGGAGAGTAACTAAGAACAGTGTAGGGACGAAGAGCAGGAGAAGAAGATTAACATTTAACAGGGATGAGAGGTGGGAGGGAAAGGGAGAGAGAAGGGAAATTGCATGGTAATGGAAGGAGACCCTCAGGGTTATACAGTGGAGGAGGTAGAGAGAGAGGAGGGGAGGGGAGGGGAGAGGTGGGGAGGGGGGAGGGTGGAGGATGGGAAAGGCAGCGGAGCACAACAGACACTAGTATGGCAATTTGTAAATCAATGGATGTGTAACTGATGTGATTCTGCAATCTGTGTATGGGGTGAAGGTGGGAGTTCATAACCCACTTGAATCAAAGTGTGGAATATGATATGTCAAGAAATTTGTAATGTTTTGAACAACCAACAATAAAAAATTAAAAAAAAAAAAGAAAACATCAAATATATTATCTCCAAATACCCAAATTATAAACCACTCCTTGAAAGCCTTTTGTTAAATGGAATCATAAAGAACTGAAGATTTATTGCTGTGAAAACAAATCTGTAGTACAGTAGTATGAATCTTGGGTAATAAGCATAATCAGCTGAATCAAGTTAGGAAGGTGAAAATGTGGTAAGAATGTGTGTGTGTGTGTGTGTGTGTGTGAGAGAGAGAGAGAGAGAGAGAGAGAGAGAGAGAGAGAGAGAGAGAGAATATGAGAATGAGAGAGAAAAGGGAGGGAGGGAGGGAGAGAAACAGACAGAAGACCGAGACTGTAAGCCAGTTGACCCAAGAACAACTGAGATATCTAACTTGTTCAGTTGAGACCAGGCATCATGTTAATTCTCCATTTTTAGAAGGCAATTAAAAGTCACAATTCCAACAGCCCACAAATCAAATAAAAATATTGTAGAAAGAAATTAAAACTATGTTCAAAGAGCTTTTTCTCCCAGCTCATTTTCACCACCCCAAGGAAAATAAAAGCATCCATGACTATCACAGATGAAAATAAAATGAACGTCATTGGAATCAGTTATTTTTTCCCCACTGAGGTATAAAATCTATATAGAAATTTGATACTATACTATAACTAATTGTACTTCTCATAGTTCTGTTTTAATTTTGTTTAAACCCTGTTTAATATAGTTTTTTAATGTAAAAATGTTGTTTTCATGATTCTGTATCTGGTTTCAGTTCTTTTTCATTTGCTTTTATGTCAGTGTTTAATATACTGGCTACCAGTTATAATCAGGAAAAAAGTCTTGGTAATCTCTTCATTGACAGCACACTCAGCAGAAATTACTGATGTGCAAGCAAACCGTAAAAGGTGCAGCTCTCCAGAAAGCACATTTTGTTGACTGTTTCACTGTCTGAATATTCTTTTCCATGATTCTTGATGAAAGACTCTTTCAATCTTGTAAACATCAGTGTGCACAGTCTCACTACTATGCAGTTTCACATCCTTGGACAGGAAGGCTGGTTCACAGCTAGTGAAAAGCCAGAGGAGTCTGAGTTTTAATGGCTGATAAATCTTACATCCCACAGAGGAGGAAAGCACTTTTCCTTTTTTGCTACTTAAGAATGTGGCAGAAACGTATGCTGAGGTAGCCCAGTCAATCCTTATTTTTTTCTTTTTTTAAAAATTTGGTCTCCGAATATTTCTGGAAGGGTAACATTTCGAAGAAGCCACTGCTGGGACCGGCTTCCACTGCAGTCTCTAATGCTGGGCACCTGGCTGTCCTCTTCCATTGCTTTATCCAGGCACTGATTACTGTTCACATGCTGCAGGGTTAATTTCACTGGGTCATAGTCCCAGAGCTGGTTGCCTTTTAGGTGATGGCACTTGAGCATGGTAACTGGGCCATTAAGTTTGGAAACATCTAAGCAAAGGTCATCTGTTCTAATTTCTTTATTGGCAGTATAAGAGAAAACCTGATTGTCTCCCATACCATGACAATTAAAAATTCCAACTTTTTCATTCTCTTTTCTAGCCATGTTATCTAGACACTGATTTGTTTCCACATTTCATATCTCTCCCAATGAAAAATAGTGACGTGGAATTTGAGAATCAGGGTAAATATTCTCTAGGTACCAAGAAAAAGGTTTGCATTGTAGTTTGTGTCTTAGACCAAGTCTTGATGATATATCCCCATAATCTACCTTTGTAACACCTGGAGAAATTATATAGAAGAAATTCTTGAATTCATCCATCCATACTTCTGCAAGTCATCTGTTATTTTTATTGATAATTTGCCCTGTGCCTCCTGGAAATGTGTATGGGGTAGCCTTCCAAAACACATGTCCAACATGTTTGATGCCTAAGGCTTTGGATATCCCCTGAATGACAGCTGCCTTAAAGGCTGCTCCATTATCACTCTGCAGACTTTGAGGCAACCCAAATCGTGGGATTATTTCCTGTAATAATACCTTGACTACCTCTCCTGCTTGTTCAGTTCAGGAGGGGTAGGCTTCAGTCCATCCAGTAGAAGTATCTATCATAACCAATAAATATTGAAATCCATTACTCTTAGGCATATGGGTAAAATCAAGTTGCCAGTCTTCCCCAGGGAACTGTCCCATCCTTTGTAATCCTGGGGGCTTTTTGGCAGAATTAAGTGGATTATTTCTTTGGCATGTTTCACAGGCTTTGACTATTTGGTGGATAGTCTTTGAAAGATCCTTTCCTTCAAATATCTCTCGGGTTAATTTGAGAGTATTTTCTTCTCCTAGGTGGAATGATTGATGTAAGGTATGTAAAATCTTCCACTGGGAATTAGCAGGAAAATAAAGTTTGTCATCTTTCATTTGAATCCACCCAGAGGATAAAAGAATACCTCCTTTAGATAGTGCCTTGTTAGTTTCCTCCTGGGTGTATTGAAGTCTTATCTATGGGGGAGGGCCTGTCCATATCAAAGGGGCTAAGGTAGTTATCTGTGAATTTCCCTTAGCAGCCTCTTTGGCTTGTTGGTCTGCTAGTCTGTTCTCTTCTGTTATCTCATCTATCCCTTCCTGATGTCCTTGGCAATGAATTACTGCTACCTCTTTGGGTAAATGGACAGCCTCTAGCAGTCTTAAGATTTGCTTATATTTCTTTATAGACATTCCCCCAGTCGTTTGAAATCCTCTGTCCTTCCAAATTGCTGCATGTGCATGCAGGATTAGGTAGGCGTATTTAGGGTCAGTATAAATATTAATTCTCTGTTGTTTCCCTATTTCCAGTGCTCTCATTAGGGCTATCAATTCAGCTAGTTGTGAGCTTGTGCCTGGGAGCAAAGATTGTGCCTCTATGGTGTCATGTAAGGTCACCACGGCATATCCAGCTTTGCGTTCTCCTTGTTCCATAAAGGAACTCCCATCTGTGAACATGGTGAGGTCTGGATTGTATAGGGGAAGGTTTTGAAGGTACTTCCAAGCTGAGTAATTTATAGCTAGGACATGTTGGCAGTCATGTTCAGGATTTCCCTCTAATTTCTCTGGGAGGAAGGTAGCTGGGTTTAAATTATAACAAGTCCTTATTTGAGTTACAGGTCCTTCTAAAAGTAGGGTTTGATATTTTAGAAGGCGATTGTCTGAGAGCCATAGTTCACCTTTTATATTTAAAATTCCTGAGAGATCATGGGAGGTGTAGACTATAAGGTCTCTTCCCAGGGTGATTTTAATTGCCTCAGGGACTAGCAAGGCCACAGCTGCTACTACTCTCAAACAATGAGGCCATCCTGGAGACACTAGATCAAGCTCCTTACTGAGATAAGCTACTGGCTGTTGAACTGGTTCTTTCTTTTGTGTGAACACTCCTAGGGCTATTCCTCTTCTTTCAGTAACAAATATGTTGAATTTTTGTTCAGTGGGTAAGCTGAGGGCAGGGGCTTGGAGTAAGGCCCCTTTCAATGCCTTAAAGGCTTTAATCTGTTCTGGTTCCCATATGAGGGAAGTTGTTCCTTGGCATAGTGTCTCTTTGAGGAGGCCATGGAGAGGTTTAGCTATTTCCCCATATCCAGGGATCCAAAGCCTACAATATCCAGTTATCCCTAGGAAGCCTCTAAGTTGTCTTATGGTTTGAGGTAGAGGATATTGTCCTATAGGGGTTATTCTTTCTGGTCCTAGCTTGCGAGTTCCTTGAGACAGCTGTAATCCTAAATATTGAACTTGTTCTTGGCATAATTGAGCTTTTTTTCTTTGAGACTTTATAACCCTTATCAGCTAAGAAGTTTAAAACTCTTTAGTAGCCTTTTGACATTCTTTTTTAGTAGAGGCACACAAAAGTATGTCATCTACATATTGTAGGACAGTCAGAGATGTCTTATCTCTGAACTCTGTTAAATTCTTAGCTAGGGTTTGGCCAAACAAATGAGGGCTGTCTCTAAAACCTTGGGGTAATACATTCCATGTTAGTTGAGATCCACTATCTGGTTCTTCAAAGGCAAACAGGTATTGTGATTGGGAGTCTAAGGGTATACAACAAAGGCATCCTTTAAATCTAACACAGTAAACTAAGCAGTGGTTGCTGGAATCAGAGATAACAGAGTGTATGGATTAGGAACCATAGGGTGGAGAGAAACAACTACTTCATTAATTATTCTCAGGTCCTGAACTAGTCGCCATTCTCCATTGGGTTTTTGAATTCCTAAAATGGGTGTGTTACATGGGCTATTGCAGGGCACTAAAAGTTTCTGTCTTTTGAGGTTCTGAATGATCTTCAATAAGCCCTTTTTTGCCTCTGGGTGTAGGGGATATTGTCTCTGATGTGGAAAGACAGAAGGGTCCTTTAAGACTATTTTGATTGGAACTGCACTTTTTGCCCTTCCAATTTTGCCTTCAGTAGCCCACACTTCAGGGTTTATATCACATTCTAATAAAGGCAAACATAATGGTCCTCTCAGTCCTAAATTCATTGTAATGGATGTCTGAAGTTTTGAAAGTAAGTCCCTTCCCACTAAAGGGGTAGGACATTCTGGGATTATCAGAAATGCATGAGAAAACATCACCCCACCCCACTCACAACTCAGTGGGGGAGTAAACCTTCTGGTAATAGTCCATCCAGACACCCCTTGTATGGTTACAGTATTAGAGGAAAGGGGTCCGGAATAAGAGGTGAGCAAAGAATAACTGGCGCCAGTATCTAAGAGGACCTCTCGGCTCCCTACAGAGAAGCATACCCGGGGCTCACATGAGGTGATAGGAGTTACGGGAGCCAGAATCGAGCCTGGGCCCCATCAGGCCTGTGTGGAGGAGTCTGGCTTCAAGGACCTACACCCCTGAGGACAGTCACTCTTCCAGTGATTGCCTTGACATTTGGGGCAGGGCCTTTGAGGTGGTCACTTGGTTCTTGGGCAATCCTGTTTGAAATGTCCTTCATCTCCACAATAGAAACAAGTCCCTTTTGTGGATTGAGGAGCATTTCGTCTTCCTCCTTCACCCTGGGAGCTTACTCCTCTAAGAGCAAATACCATCGCTTCAGATTCTTTTTCTGTCTCTGAGCTCTTTCTCCTTTTTTCCCTCTATATCTCTATTATAAAAAACCGAAGTAGCAAGTCAGAGGATGTTATCTAAAGATTGATCAGGGCCATATGCCAATTTTTGTAACTTCCTCCAGATGTCTGGGGCTGACTGAGTGATAAATTTGTCCTTTAAAAGTAATTGGCCCTCTGTGGATTCAGGATCCACAGTGGTGTGTTTTCTCATTGCCTCTCTGAGTTTCTCCATGAAAATAGCGGGCTTTCCTGGGGTCCCTGAATAATTTCTGAAATCTTAGAATAGTTAATGGGTTTTTGCTTGATTCTCCTAAGGGCCTCAAGGATCAACACTTGGAAATGGCTAATTTTCCAAGCATCTTGCTCGTCATTTGGGTCCCACTCAGGATCATTTCTGGGAACTGCCTGTGCTCCAGATGGATAATTGGGTTTGCTCCTAGTCTGGGGAAGAGCAAGGTGTAGGTCATCCCCAAATTCCTTGGCTGCTCTCAGAGTTGCTTCCTTCCCATTGAAAGTCAAGGTCTGGTTGAGTAATAGCATAATATCTTTCCAGGTGAGGTCAAATACCTGGCATAAGTTTCAAAATACCTCAATATATTTATCTGGGTCCTCCAAAAATCTCCCCAAGTCAGTTTTTATATGCCTTAGGTCTTGAAGGGAGAAGGGGGTATGTACTTTGATTGGCCCAAATTCTCCTCCTGGAATCTCCAGGAGAGGTAATATATTTGGTTTGCCTGTTGGGGCAGACACAGAGAGGCCAGGATATGGAGGACAGGAAGGCTATTGTTGCACACCAACAGCAGGTGGAGATTTTGTGGGTCCTCCTGATTCTTTCTCCTCAGTAGGTGAGTCCCCAAGATTTTCTCTCTTCATGGCAGATATCATAGCTAAGACTACTTTACATTGTTGGCATAATTTAGGATTTTCCCTTAGGGCAAAGAAAATCTGAACATAATGCACCTCACACCATTTCCCTTCCCTTTTGCAAAATTTATCAAGCTGTAAAATTGTATTAAAATTGATACTTCCCTCTGGTGGCCAGGTTTTTCCATCAGAGAGTTTGTATTGAGGCTAGGCCTGGTGGCAGAAGAAAATGAGGTGCTTTTTCTTGAGCTTCTGAGGGTCAAATCTATCCCAATTTTTAAATATTCAGGTTAGTGGTGCACCTGGCATATTGGAGAGAGAAGCTCTCATCTGAGTGAGAAGAGAAAAAAACAGGACTCAGGCACCTGTGCTGGAGAAAACTGTTCATCTCCCTAAGCTTGAGCTTCCTAAATGGTCCAGAAAACCTGTCTCTCACCTTGCTTTGCCAAGGGGGTTTCTGATCCCCTTTGGCAAAGTGCTAGGGTCTCAGTTTGCCCTGTGCCAGAGACCCTGGGAGGATTCAGACTTAAGGGCATTACTGCTTGTCCTCCCTGCCACTAAAAACCCACAGCAAAAGAAAATCATGCGCTCTTTTGTTGCCTTTGCTCTGTAGACTAAAGGAACCGCCTAAGGGTGAGGGATATCTACTGGTTGTAAGATAGTGCTTTCTGTCAGAGATTACCGGAGGAGTTGACTCTAAAAATTCCTCCCTCTAGCAGCTTAAAGAGAACACAGCACATTTTAAACATTGGAGCAGTAAAACAGACTAGTGAAAGTTACCTATGCATCTTAGGGAACCTGGGCAGATTTTACTAATAATCCCATGCCTTTCTCTCAGTCCTACAATCTGAATTGCTAACATTTCTGACCTGCGAAGGAAGGGGAGCATCCAAGAGGGAATGGATGCGGGGTTGGGAGTGTTGCATAGCCCTCACAGAGGCAAATGTGATTGGGGCTTTCCCTCAGTGCCATTCATCTACCAATCACCCTAGATACCCCTTAGGGCTGTCGGGAGAGGGCTCAAGAGAAAGGGACCTTAGGAATACATCTGAGTGTAGCCCAGACTGGAATTCCTCAGTTGTTCCAAACTCCTTTCTCCACCTCCATGCATCTGAGGCAGATCGGGATTTAGGGACACTGTGTACTCATGCCAATTGCTCTCCAGGCCCAGACAGAAAACTTGGAAGCAGCTTTGGCAAAACCCAACATGCCTGCTCTGTATTGAATAGGTGATTGAGAAGTGTCTAGGTCGGGAAACCTCTCACCCAAGTCTTGAAGAGCGGCGGCTGCACTAATTGTGTTTAAGTAGCTGTCGGGTGCCCACCTTATCCTCCAGAAAGAAAGAGAGAAAGATGCACCTCAGACAGACACGGGGTGCATAGAGAGGTGCTTACCTCAGTGTAGAATCTCGGTGGGACCTCCAATATGTTACCGCTGTTGACCGGTGACAGGTCCTTGCTTCCCCAATGTTGAAGAAATAACACCAGAGAAGCATGCTGAGGCAAGATCAGAGTGGAAAGTAGAGGCTTTATTAAAGGACAGCAGAAAAGACTTCTCCCAGAGGAAGAAGGGGACCCAAGAGATGGAATCCATTGAAGGGCAAATGTGTTCCCCTTTTTATAGTTTTTTCAGTGACGAAATGTAGGTGGGAAGGCCTGAAAAGTGGGACACAGGTGGGTCAAAGAAGTAATCTGGGCAGGAAGGATTTTTGAGTCAGCATCTTCAAGTTTGCTGGGAGCTGTTCATTAACACTTCTTTGGGATGGGATCTGGGCCTTGGGCTTTTCCCGGACTTCATTAATATTCCAAGAGTTGTTCAGCTTTTCCCGGAATTCATTCTCAACATGGCCTCCATTTTGGATCTTAGTCGATATTAGACTTGATTTACCTAACTACACTGACTACCTAACTTTAAATATAGCAGATATTACATCAGTTTTAGATAACAGTACACCTATTATATGTGTATTAAAGGCCATACTACAGATATTATGTTAATATAAGATGCCATAGTATGAATAACATATTAATATTGTCACATGGCAACTATCATATTACATTTAATGCTCTAGTATGGATATTATATTAGTATTAAAGGTCAGGGAAACTACTGTGTCACTTTAGATTCTCTAGTATGGACAACATATTAGCATTAAAGACAATAAGGCAGCTATTATATTAATTTTAGAGCCCACAGGATGAATATAAAAAACTTAAATGCCACGGGGCAGCTACTAGATCAGTTTTAGGTACTATATATTGGTATCACATTACTATTAGTTTTAAATTTTCAAATATGGATATCATATTAATATTGAAGGCCATAGATGATATAATAAGAATATCATATTAGTATTAAAGACCACAGCTCAGATATTTTATTAGTTTTAGATGCAACAGCATGGATATTCCATTAATATTCAAAGGCACATAGAAACTATTGTATCAGTTTTAGAACAAATAGTATGGATATTATATTAGTATCAAAGGCAACAGGAGCTATTATATTAACAAGTTATATTAGTCTTGAAGCCAAAGTTCAGCTATTATAATAGTTTAAGATGTTATGCTATTAATATTAACTTAATTCAAAGGCCACTGGGCAGCTCTTATGTTAGTTTTAGATGTTATACAATGGAAATATATACTAGTCAGAAAGCCCATAGTGCAGCTTTTTGCAGCTGTTATATTACTGTTGGATGCTACACTACAGAAACTATATTAATATTAAAGGCCACAGGGCAAGTATTATATCAATTTTAGATGCAATAGTATGAATATTATCATAGTTAGAGAACCAAAAGAATCTATTATATTAGTTTTAGATGCTATATTTAGATATCATATGTGTACAAAAGGCCACAGTGCAGCTAATATATTAATAAAAAATGCTATAGTATGGATATTACATCAGTGTTAAAAGCCACTTGGCAGGTATTATATTGATTTTGGATACTATAATATGTATATCATGTTACTGTTAAAGTATTATAGTGTGGCTATCATATAATTGTAAATTTATTATATTATATTATATTTTTAGATACTATAGTATATATATTAACATAATATCCACAAGGCAGACATTAGTTTTACATGGTGTATTATGGGAATAAGTATAGGTCACATAACACCTATTTTATCAGTTTTTGATACTATAGTATGAATGTTATATTAGTATTAAAGACCACAGCATAGCTTTTATATCAAATTTACATGTTATAAGTTTTAAATGCTATATTATGAACATTACATTTAATTAGTATTAAAGTCCACAAGGCAGTTATTATATTAGTTTTAGATACTATTGTTTGGATATTATATCCATATTTAAGGCCACAGGACATATTATATTTGCTTTAGAACTCACAGTATGAATATAATTGAATGCAAAGATCAGCTATTGTATTATTATTACTTGCCACAGGCCAAGTATTATATTCATTTCAGATGCCATGGTATTGATACCACATTCAAGTCAAGGCCTCAGTGCAGCTATTGCATTAGTTGTAGATGCTATCTAATGGGCATCATTTAGCATGAAAGCGACATTGAAACAATTACATTGGTTCTGGAGGCCACAATGTAGATATCATATTAATGTTAAAGGCCACAGAAAATGTATTATATTAGTTTTCCAGGACACAGTTTGGGCAATATGTTAATAATAAAGAAAACAAGTCAGTGATTTGATTAGTTTTAGTTGCAGTAAGATCTACGTCATATGAACACTAAAGTTTCCAGGACAGCTATTATATCAGCATTAGATGCTCTACTAAAGATGTTATATTAATGTTAAAAGCCACAGGGCACTGATAATATCAATTTTCAATGCTATTGTGTGAATATCATGTTAGTATTAAAGATCATGGGGCAGCTCTTATATTAGTTTTATATGTCATAGTATGGATATTATATTGAAATTAAGCTCACAGGGCACTGTTACATTAATTTTAAAATCTATAATATCTATATTGTATAAATTATAAATATTAGAAGAAAGCTATTATATTATTATCAGATACTATAGTATGAATGTTACATGTTATGAGTATTATATTAATACAAAAGGCCACATAGCAGCTATTATATTAGTTTTAGATTATATAATATGGGTATTACATTGGTATGAAAGAGCATATTTTATTAGTTTTATTTTATTAGTTGTAAAATCTATAATATAATCACCACAGGACAGCTATTATATTAGTTTTAAATATAAGACTGATCACAAGTTCAAGACCAGCCTTAGCAACTTAGCGAGGCCCTAAGCAACTTAGTGAGACCCTGTTTCAATTTTTTTTTAAAGTGGGGGTTGGGGCTGCTCAGTGGCAGAGCACTTGCCTTGCAAGTGTGAGGCACTGGGTTTGATCTTAGCACCACATAAAAACAAATAAAGGTATTGAGTCCATATACAACAAAAAAATTTTTTTTAATGGTGGGGGGTGGGGGGCTGGGTATGTAGCTCAGTAGTAAAATGCCCTGCGTTAAATCTCCAATACCCACCCACCCCCCCAAAAAAAAAGTGACTGGTAAAGCTATTAGCAGCTACTATATCAGTTTTAGAAGCTATAGTTGGAGATCATAATGGTATTAAAGTTATTGTATTAGTGATATATTCTACACTATAAATATCATACTAGCATGAAACACCATCATGCAGTTATTTTATTATTTTCAGGTGCTACGGTATGAATACTATATTAGTATTAAAGGCCACAGGACACCTTTTATGCAAGTTGTAGATGCTATATATGGATATCACATTAGAAGCAAAAGCCACAGAGCAGCTATTATATCAGTTTTCTATGCAATATTATTTTTAACATATGATACAAAAGGCCACAGAGCACTATATCAGTTTTTGATGCTTCAGGATAAACATAATAATAATATTAAATACAACAGGGCAGCTATTGTATCACTTTTAGATGCTAGAATATAGATATCATATTAGCTATGAATGCCACAGGGCAGATACGTTATCAGTTTTATTATTTTATTTTATTTTTTATTTTATTATCTTATATTTTATTTTATTTTATTTTTCATTTCATTTCATTTCACTTCATTTCTTTCATGTACCAGGGATTTAACTCAGAGGAACTTGACCACTGAGCTACATCCCAGCCCTATTTTATATTTTATTTAGAGACAGTGTCTCACTGAGTTGCTTAGCACCTTGTTTTTGCTGAAGCTGGCTTTGAATTCTTGATCCTTCTGTCTCAGCCTCCTGAGCCACTGGGATTACAGGCATGTGTCACTGCACCTGGCCCTATATCAGTTTTAGATGCTCTATCATGGATATCATATTAATATCAGAGGCTACAGAGCAGCTGTCATATCAATTTTAAGTGCTATATTAGTCTTAAAGGACACAGGGCAGCCACTTTATCAGTTTTTGATGCTCTACTATGAATCTCATATCAGTATTGAAGGCCATGGAGTGGGAATTATATCACTTTTAGAAGTAACAGTATGGATATTGCATTAGTATTAAAAGCTATGAGGCAGTTAGTTATTATATTGACTTGAAATGCCATTATTTTATTTTATTAATTAATGAATCATTTTGTTACAAAAGGCTACCGTGCAGCTATTTTAATAGTTTTGGAAGCTAGAGCATGGATATTATATTAACATTAAAGGCCAAAGGGAAGCTAGTATATTAATTTTACATGCTGTTCTATGGATATCAAATAATATTAAAACCACAGGCAGTTATTATATTAGCTTAAGATGCAATAGGATGGGTATTACATCAATATTAAAAGCCACAGGGCATGTATTATATTTCTTTCAGATGTTATAGTATATATATTATATTGATCTTAAAGGTCACAGGGAAGCTAAGTATTAAGTTTTAGAGTTTATACTATGGATAGATGTTAGTATTAAAGACAACAGGGCAGAGGCTGAGGTTGTGGCTCAGTGGTAGAGCACTTGCTGAGCAAGTGCAGGGCCCTGGGTTTAACCCTCAGCACCACATAAAAATAAAAAAAATAAAGACAACAGGGCAACTATTATATTATTTACAATGATAAAGTATGGATACTACATTAAAATTATAGGCCACAGGGTTGCTATTTTATTAGTTTTAAATGCTGTAGTATGGATATCATAAAAGAATTGAAGATCACAGAGGAGGTATTGTATTCATTTGAGATGCTGTAGTATGTGTTGGGAATCACCCCAGCTCCAAAGACTAACCTCCCCATCCCCCAAGAAGAGCTGTCCAATGATGAGTCCTGCTGACTCACATGATCCTTACCCACCAATCAGAACTTCCCCATCACCATCCAATGGTGAGTCCTGCTGACTCATATGATCCTTACCCACCAATCAGAAAGCACCCCATGCCAGCTGCCAAAACCATTAAACTGTTAAACTGTTCAACCATCAGACCATCCTGGCTCTATAAATATGCAGAGCTGCCTCAATAAACTGGCATTTTCTCCAATGGCAAGCCTTGATCGTTCTTTTTGGTGCCCAAACCCGGAAAGGGGAATTACTCGCTGCTCGAGGGCCCCCTCTCTCAAGGCTTGCCATCCTTGTCCACTCTTTCAAGTGCTGCTACTCACACAACCCTGGTTCTTCAGTAGGTGAGTTCCCCTATCGGGTATCCAACTTCAGATGAGCTATGCAGGGGCTTAGACCATGATCATCCAGCAAACCTCTGATGCCCAATCTGGAGGAGAGAATGCACCCCACCATGACCTTCATGGTCATGGTGGACTCTCTGGAACCCAGTTAGTGAGCAGGAGGTACTGAGGGGTGGAAGAACAGGCACTTTTCTCTCTCTCTCTCTCTCTCTCTCTCTCTCTCTCTCTCTCTCTCTCTCTCTCTCCCTCCCTCCCTCCCTCCCTCCCTTGTCCCTCTCCTGACCTATGGGGGCCTCTTCTTCCCTCCCTGCAGACTCCCCCTTACAATCAAAGTCAGTGGCCCCCAGGATGATCCCTAGATCCCACAATGCTCAGAGATCTGTTTAACTTCTGTGAGCGCTCAAAAAAGTGGAAGGAGATCCCCTATGTTGAGGCTTTTTCTCTTCTTCATTCTCACCCCGACCTATTCAGCAGATGAACCCCCTCCCTACCGACCTCCCCTGTCGGCTCTGTCCAGCCCCTCAGGTGTTCCCCCTGACTCAGCCGACACCTTTAGTTCCCCCCAAACTAGGCCCTGCTCCCTAGTCCCATAAACCATGGCCCCCTTAAGAGAGGTTGCTGGGCCTGAGGGCATTATCTGGGTACATGTCCCATTCTCTATGAATGACCTCACACAACTTGAGTGAAGGTTGGGCTCATTCACCACAGAAGAGAGTTTCAATGGGTCCTCCAGGCTTATAGCCTCACTTATATGTTATTGGCTAATACTCTCCTTCTTGAGGAATGTACCAGAGTCTGGGAACTTGCCAGAGCCCGTGCCGATGAAACTCACCGAGTTAATCCCAATCACCCTCTGGGGCCACTTGCTGCCCCAGATCAAACTCCCAACTGGGGATTATAATACACAAGCTGGCATACAGAGTAGGGACCAATTCTCTGCATGTATTATTGCTGGGCTCAAAAAAGCAGCACGTAAGGCCATCAATTTCCAAAAATTACAAAACACCCCATCGGAATTTCTGGATTGGCTTATGAAAGCCCTTCAGCAGTAACCTAGATCCCAAAACCCCAGATGGCCGTCAATTTTCTTATGACATATTTCCTCTCGCAGAGCTACCCCGACATCTGGGCCAAACTAAAAAAGCTCGAACAAGGCCCTGCCTCCCCCAGACTGAGAAATTTCAGATGCTTGCCCAGGCCCTGCAGGGTGCTTCCTCGGGTCACCACCAATCACCGAAAACCCCCCTGGCACCTGCTTCAAGTGTGGCAAGGAGGGACATTGGTCCAGGGCATGCCCTGCACCATGCACTCTGGGTACCCCATGCCCTAAATGTCAACAACAAGGTCATTGGGGCTCTAACTGTCCTAGATCCCATAGGAGGCCTATGGCCAGGGAACCCTCTGACCTTCTGGGCATGGCAATCAGTTGACGAAACCTTGAGTCCTTGTCCCCGGCTGTAACGAGACAGGAACCCAGGGTATGGATTCAGGTGGATGGGCACAAGGTTGACTTTCTCCTTGACACCAGGGATACCTTCTCAGTCCGGACAGAATTCTAGGGGCAAACAGTGCCGTCCACCTCTCCTATTGTCAGGGTAGGAGGAAAGACCATTTATCCAAGAAAGACTCCCCTATTACTCTGTTCCATAGACAACTTCCCATTCTCTCAGATGTTCCTAGTTATGCCCCAATGTCCAGTTCCTTTGCTCGGCCGAGATATTCTCTCTAAATTCAATACAACAATCAACATCTGGGCTCCTGGCATCAGTCAGGCCCCACAATCAGCCTGTTCATCTTTTCAGGCCCTTTTGGCAGAAGACTGGCCATTCTGCTCCACTTGTGAGGCTGACATGAAATACCATACTAACCTGGTTGACCCGATTGTATGGGATACCCACACCCCCTCCACCATTTCCTGCCCACCAGTTAACATCTTCCCCAATCAGGCTCAATACCCCCTGTCCACAAAAGCTCTTCTGTGCCTACAACCTATTATTCAGGACCTTCTTAGCAAGGGGTACCTCCATCCTGCTCATTCCCCTTACTCCCATACTAGCGGTAAAAAAGCCCAACGGGTCCTACCTACAACTCATCAACACCTCCGTTAGGCCCATACATCCTTTGGTTCCCAACCCATACACCCTGCTATCTCAGATCCCCCACACTGCCACCCACTTCTCAGTCATAGATTTAAAGGATAAATCTTTTTGCCTTTAACCTAGACTGTCCTTCCTCAGGGATTTCAAGATAGTCCACACCACTTTGGACAAACCTTGGCCTCCAACCTCCAATCTTTTCACCCCCAGTGCCCCAAATCCACCCTCTTGCAATATGTTGATTATCGTCTGGCAAATCTCTTTGCCCACCTGCGGGGAGGAAAACACCTCACCACAGCCTTTAAGGCTGTGGTGGCCTCAGGGACTCCTTCCTTGGGCAGATTCGAAAGTCCTAGTCCTCTCATCTTTAAGACTCAGCCGCTACAGAGACGCTTACCCTCCCCTTCTTCTCCCCTCTTTCCAGCCCTAGGAGTATCCAGCCTCTCCAGGAGGGGTCCTGAAAAGCCTTGGCCAAGGTCTCCCACAGCTCCGGCTCCATCCAGGATGAGAGCTTCGACTGTCAGTATTCAGTGATGACCAATCTCTGCAGCTCGAAACTGCCACTTAGGCACTCCTGATGTTTTGGCTCTAGCAAGGACACCCCTTTTGCCAATAAATCAGTCTCCTCCTTCTCTGCATCCTCTTCCCTCCTCCTTACATGGGTAATGTGTCCTCTCTGCTGGTCAACTCTCCCCTACAATGCCTCTTGGATCAAATATAGCACCCAGGCCTGGCCCACTTATCCCTTAGACAACCAAGGCAGATGGCCCCTTTTTGGGTCCCTGGATCCCTCCATTCTAAGGGATTTCCAGGCTTTCTTCTTGCTCCAATCCAGTCCTGCTCTCTGCACCTCTTGCAAACCTCTACAAATTCTTCTAGCCCATCCAAAGGGCGCTCAACAGATGACACAGTTCTCCTACTTAATTTCTTGGCCTTAAAGGGATATCAGGCCTCTCCACAAAAGGCCCAAATAGCATGTATCTAGGGTTCTCTATCTCTCAAGGGAAAAAGGCCATTACAGTAGACAGAAAACAGCTAATTTTGTCTATACCTACACCAAAGACCAAAGATGACTCTCCTTCTTGGGTTTGGCTGGGTACTTCAGGGCCTGGATTACTTTTGAATTTCTCCCTCCTTGCCAGGCCACTATATAATCTAGCTGAGGGCCCCCAAGATGAACCCCTACCCTCAGCAGTAGGGAAGCCCTTTACAAAAAGACCCTCCTCTGGGCACCCGCCCTGCATCTCCCTGACCTCTCCTGACCCATCACCCCCCATGTATTTGAAAAACAGGGACAAAGTCTGGGTGTTCTGGGTCAGGAATATGGCCCCACATTTGAACTAGTGGCCTACCTATCCAAACAGTTCAACCCCACCATCAGGAGCTGGCCCCCATGCCTCAGAGCCCTAGCAGCAGCCCATGACCTCCAGAAAGAAGCACACAAGCTTACCTTTGGCTCCCTGCTAACCATCTCATCTCCTCAACATCTAAAGGATTTTCTCACTTACAAGGGGCTACAGTCACTTCCTCCTTCCAGGGTTCTATCCCTCTTTGTTTCTCCTTGAAAATCCCTCCATCTCTTTTCAGCCCTGCTCCCCATTAAACCCTGCCTCCCTCCTCCCATCTTCTCCCTCACAAGATCCCATCCACAAATGCCTGGAGGTATTATAGACGATTTTACCCTGCCCTACCATCATTTCTGAGGGACCTCTACCCTCTTCTGACCTTGTCTGGTTCTCAAATGGTAGCTCCTTTATATAAGAAGGGGTTAAAGTAGCGGGGAATGCTGTCCTTTCCCTCTCATCCATCATAGAGGCCAAACCTCTCCCACCCAATACCACCAACCAACAAACTGAACTCATAGCTGCCACAAGGGCATGCAAGCTAGCAGAGAGAAAAACCCTCTCCCTATATACAGATCTCCCACGCAGCCTTTTGGAAGAAAGGGGGCTATTGACCACCAGAGGGATGGCAGTCATCAATTCCACACTTATTTCTGGCCTACTATGAGCCTCCAGGCTGTCTTCCCAACTGGGAATGATCCATTGCAAGGCCCACCAAACTAACTCCTCCCTTACTACTATAGGGAATTCCAAGGCCAATCAAGCGGCCTGATCAGCTGCCCTACAGAGCTTTACCTCCTCTCCTCTACTCTTCATTACCACTGGGTATTGACCCAAAGATCCCCAACAACTCTTCCAGTTTCTTCACTCTCTATTCCATTCTAGTCCACAGAGTCTCACTACTTTTCTTCACTCCTTTTTCACCCTTTCCCCACACAATAAGACCCTCCTACAACAGATCACTTCCTCTTGTCAGATCTGCCAGAGAACCAACACCAATACTCCATTAAAACCTAAACCTTTCCCTTCTCATCAGGCCAGCGGTCATACCTCAGCTGCAGACTGGAAGATTGATTTCACCAACATCCCCCAAGTAAAAAACAAGCCTTTCCCACTTCTAACAAGCAGGCCTCTATGGTAGTTGACTCACATAATCCCCTGTTTCGGGAATGCCCATTTCTATCCAATCAGACAATGGCCCAGAATTCACCTCACAGATAACTCAGGGACTGGCTCATGCGCTATCACTCCCTTGGCATTTCCATTGCCCTTACCACCCCCAGGCTTCTGGAATGGTTGAAAGGATCAACCGGTCCCTTAAAGAGACCCTCACCAAGCTCACCATGGAATTAAGCCTGGACTGGGTAAAGGTGCTCCCCTTGGCTTTATTGTGCATTAGGGCCTTGCCAAAGAAGCCTTCTAATCTCTCACCTTTCTAAGTCATGTATGGCTGTCCCCTCATTCCTCCCAGACTGCCTACAGAACCCCTACCCATCTCTGAAACCTATGCCTGCCCCTCCTCTTCCATCTACGTTCTGAACTCTGGTACTATCAAGACTGCCTCCTTCCTGACCCCAGTCTCTCTCAAAACCCTACCTCTTTAACACCTGTCAACTTGTTTACTATTGCCCACCAGGGGAAAAGCCCCCTCTAAGACCAAAATGGGAGGGTCCTGCTCAGGTGATTATGTGCACTCCCTTGGCTGCCAAACTCAGACTACCTAAAAACCAACTTACCCCATGGATTCATATTTCCAGGCTTAAGCCCGGAACTCCTACACCTTCATCAGAAGAGCCAATGATCATCACCTGTCATTAGGTACTTTTGTTAATGCTCCCTCTCATTTCTGGCCCCTCTTGCATTCTCTCTTCACCCTATGTCTGAAGATTCAAGGCAAGTGACCCTAAGGGCCCCCTCCAGCCAGACTCCCCCACACTTGCTTGAATCTGGCCGGTAGTGGGACAGTTGTGTGTTGTCCTTCTGACAATCCACTTAGGTGTCCAGAGCATGGTGACCCCTGAATAAGTGTGATCATAAGAGAGCACTTTACCAGTTGCCTTCTGGGCCTAAGGAGGAAAATGTGTGTTTTGTTTACCCTCCCAGTTTTGTAAGAATTTCAAGTATCAGTATTTAAAGTTGAGGTGTTTCACATAAAACCTGGAGAGATCTGACTTCTCTCAAAGGGAAATACGGAAACAATGGGCCACCGTCCTCCCTTGGCCACCTTCGAGAAAGGCAAAGAAAGAAGCAAGCTGGTACACCCAGGTAGGAGAAAGTTTGAAGAGCAGCCTTAATAGAGAGGAGAGGGAGCTAGATTGGACTAGGAATAAAGAGTGGAATTGAGGGTGTTAGGTGCAGGACAGGCTGGGCTGGTCTGCAGGGCATGCCAAACAAAGTTAGCTGCAGAATGACCTGGCTTCTCAAACCCTCTGTCTGGTTCTTTATCACCTGTTTGCTTCAAGCCCAAACACCCAAGCCCCCGCTCAAGGCTGAACACTCAACCCCCCACTCAAGGTTGAATATTTAACCCCCTTTGTGCCAACAAGGCAGCTTGCAGACCCAGAGACCCCATTAGATTTGGGTTATAAAAACTCCCTGTGCCTGTTCCTTCCCCCTATCATAAAGTTCATTTAGACTCAGGTGGGTAAAATTTCTAATCAAGCTTTTAACCAGCTTCTCCTCAAGAATTACAAATTCCTAGCTACTGATGATACTTCCAGTCGAGACCTATGCCAAATGGACTGACATCATCATGGATCTGTGGTGGCAAGGAACCTTCATTGATACCGGTCTTCTCTTCCCTCCTGTGGGGGCTCCTTACTTCCCTTCTCTCTTTCTCCCACACCACCCCATCTCAGCAAGAAGCAGCCAGAATGAGTCGATGCCCACTCTCATTTAATAACAAAGAGTGGGGAATGTTGGGAGTCCCCCCAGCTACAAAGACTAACCTCCCCATCCCCTGAGAAGAGCCATCCAATGGTGAGTCCTGCTGACTCACATGATCCTTACCCACCAATCAGAAAGCACCCCATGCCAGCTGCCAAAACCGTTTAACTGTTTCAACCATCAGACCATCCCCGGCTCTATAAATATGCAGAGCTGCCTCAGTAAACGTGCATTTTCTCCAACAGCAAGCCTTGATCGTTCTTTCAGTATGGATGTTATATAGTATTAAAAAGCCACAGGGCAATATCATTTCAGTTTTTTTAAAAGAGAGAGAGAGAGAGAGAGAGAGAGAGAGAATTTTTAATAATTATTTTTTAGTTTTCGGTGGACACAACATCTTTGTTTTTGTATGTGGTGCTTAGGATCGAACCCGGGTCGCACGCATGCCAGGCAAGCACGCTACCGCTTGAGCCACATCCCCAACCCTCATTTCAGTTTTAGGGGGCATGGTGTTGATATTATTAAAGGCCATAGATGCTAGTACAACTAATATAATACAGCTAGTATATTAGCATTAGATGCTATATGTGGATATTGTATTAATATGAAAGGCCACAGGAAAGCTATAATATTACCTTAAGAGGCCACAGTATGGTTATAATATTAACAATAGTATCACAGGAAGCTCCTACAGTACTTTAAGATGCTGTAGTATACACACTGTATTAGTATTAAAGTCCAGGCAGGCAGTGGCACATTCCTGTAATCCTAGTGAGTTAAGAAGCTAAGGCAGGAGGATTATAAGTTCAAGACCAGCCTCAGCAACTTAGTGAGTCCCCAAGCAATTTATCAAGACCCTGTATCAAAATAAATAAAAAAATTTAAAAAGGGCTGGGGATAGGGTTAAATGCCCCTAGTTTCAATTCCTAGTACCAAAAACAATGTATTAAAGTCAAAACTTCAGTTATTATATTAGTTCTATATGCTATATTATATATATCCTATTAGTATTAAGCTATTATATTCATTTTAGGTACTATAGTTTGGATATCATATTACTATTAAAGGCCAGAGCTGTAGGCATTTAGTTAAATTATATTAACTTTAGATGCTATAGTTGGATATCATAATAGTATCAAAGTTCACAGGGCAGCTATTATATTACTTTTAGAAGACTTAGTATGGAGATTTTATTAAATTTAAGGCTAAAGGCCATAGGACTGATATTATATCCATTTTAAATGCTATATTATAGATATCATATTAAATGGATATCATATTAAAGGCCACAGAGTAGCTATCATATCAATTTAAGATGCTATAATAAGGATGTCATATTGGTATTAAAGGATACAGGGCAGCTATTATATCAGTTTTGTCCCAATCAGCACCTGTTCCTGAGTCACCATGCCAATCGGCACCTACCACGTCACCAAAGCAACCCTTCTTAAGCTGAAGCTTGCAGACTCACGCTGCTGCTTTCTTCCTCTCCTTTTCTGTATTCTTCCTTTCCTTTTCTGCTCTCTTCCTCTCCTTTTCTTCCCCTTCAGGCAGCCCCCCAATAAAATCTCTTGGTTGAATTTCCATCTCGAGTGTGTCATTTGCCTTTCATTGGATATAGTTTGGATATTTTATTAACATTATAATAACAGGGAAGTTATTATATTAATTTTAAATGCTGTGTATGGAAAATGTAATAGTATTAAAACCTCAGGGCAGTTATTATATTAGTTGTACTTGCAATATTATGAACATTACATCAATATTAAAGCCACAGAGCAGCTATTATATTAATGTAGATGCTGTAGTATGGATACTAATACGAAAGGCTACAGGAGAGCTATACTATCCTATTCTGCAGCCACAGTATGCATATATTAATACTAAATGCCACAGAGAAGTTTTTACAGTACTGAAAATGCTACAGTAAACATACTACATTAGTATTAAAGGCTAAAGTTTAGTTATCATATTAGTTTTAGATAGTATTATGGATATCATAATAGTATTGGCAGCTATTATATAAGATTCAGATGCTACATTATGGAGAATTTATTAATATTAATGGCCAAAGGGCAGCTGTCTTATCAGTTTTAGATGTCAAAACAGGTAATCAAATTAGTACTAATGGCTGCAGGACAGCTATTATATTAGTATTAAGACCACAGGGGAGATATTATATTGATTTTAGATGATAGAGTATATATATCTTATTTGTATTCAAGGATACAGGGCAGCTATTATATCACTTTTAGATGCTACACTAAGCAGTTTTAGATGTTCTACTAGTATGATATCACATTAGTATTAAAGGCATCATGGCAACTATTTGTTTTAGGTGATGCAGTATGTATATAATTTAGTGTTAAGACTACAGTACAGCTATTATATTAATTCAGATGCTACAGAATGATATTATACTAATATTAAAGGTCACAGGGCAGCTATTTTATCAGCTTAAGATGACATAATATGAATATCATATTAGTATTATATTATATTATTAAAGGCCACAGGGCAGCTCTTATATTAGCTTTGAATAGTATAGGATGGATATTTTGTTAGTTTTGAAGATCTCAGAGCAGCCATTATATCAGTTTTAGATGTTCTAGCATGGATATCATATTAATATTAAAGGCCCAGGTCAAGAATTATGTCACTTTTAGGTGTTCAAGTATGAATAACATGTTAGTATTAAAGTCAACATGACAGTTGATATATTAATTTCAATAGTATAGCATAAATATCATTAGTTTAATGGCTACAAAGCAAATATTATACTAGCTTAATGTATTATAATATAAATATCATGCTAATATTTTTTAAATTTTTATTAGTTATTGATAGACCTTTATTCATTTATTTATTTACATGTAGACATTTATTCATTTATTATTGTTTATATGAAAATCAAACCCAGTGCCTCACACATGCTAGGAAAGTGCATTACCACTGAGCTTCAACCCCAGCATATCATGCTAATGTTAAAGGCTTCAGAGTACCTGTTCATCAGTTTCAGATTCTATATCATATATATTAAATATTAAAATCCACCAGAGAGTTAAGTTATTATATTGGTTTCACAAGCTATAGAAAAGGTGTCATATTAATATTAAAGGCCACAATGTAATATCTATTACATTGGGCTTAGAGGCCATAACATGGATATCATATTAGTATTAAAAGCTACAGGGGAGCTACTATATTAGTTTTAGATGCCATAGTATGGATATAACATTAGATTTAAAGGCCATAGCCCAGCTATTATATTCATTTTAGGTACTATAGTTTGGATGTCATATTAGTATTAAAAGCCTCTAATGGCTCTGATATCTGTTTTTGATGCTATAATATGGAAATAATATTAATAGTAAATGCCACAGAGCAGCTATTTTATCAGTTTTCTATGCCATATTATGGAGATCATATAAGTAACAAAGGCCACAGGACAGCTATTATATTAGATTTAGAGGTCATAGTATGGATGATATATTAATAGTGAAGTCTATCGGGAAGCTATTATATTACTTTTACATGCTATCACAAGGTTATTATATTAATATTAAAGGGCAGAGGGAAGCCATAGGATGGATATAATATCAGTATTGGAAAGCACAGGACAGCTTATATATTAATTTCAGAGGCTATAATTTTTATGTCATATTAATATTAAAGGCCACAGGGCAGGGCCTGGGGTTGTCACTCAGTGGTAGAACACTTGCCTGGCATGCATAAGGCAATGGGTTTGATCCTCAGTATCACATAAAAATAAATAAATAAAATAAAGGTATTGTTTTCATCTATAAACTTTAAAAAATATTTTTAAAAGGCCACAGGGCAGGCTGGGGTTGTGGCTCAGAGGTAGAGTGCTTGCCTAGAACATGTGAGGCACTGGGTTTGATGATCAGCACCACACAAAAATAAACAAATTATGGGCTGGGGTTGTGGCTCAGTGGTAGAGCACTCATTTAGCACATGTGAGGCCTGGGTTTTATCCTCAGTACCACCTAAAAATAATTAAATAAATACATAAATAAATAAAATAAAGGTATTGTGTCCATATACAACTAAAAAAAATTTAAAGGCCACAGGGCATGTATTATATTAGTTTTAGATACTAAATTATGGATATTGTGTTAATATAAAAGGTCACAGGGAACCTATTTTATTAGTTTTAAATGCTATACTATGTATGTCATTAGTATTAAAGACCACAGGGCAACTATTATAATACTTTAAGTACCAGAGAGAATAACATGTTAGTATTGAAGGCCACAGGAAGCAATTATATTAGTTTTAGAGTCCACAGTATGGATATTACATTAGTATGTAAAGCCATAGTGCCACTATAATATCAGTTTCTGGTGCTGTATTATGGATTTTATATTACAATTAAAGGCCACAGCGCAGCTATTATATCAGTTTTAGAGGCTGTAGTATAGATACCACATTTGAATTAAAGAACACAGGTCAGCTATTATATTAGCATTAAGTGCTATAGTATGAACATCATTTTAGTATTAGAGGCAAAAGTACATGAATTAGTTTAAGATGCTATATGTGGATATTATATTAATATTAAAAACACAGGAGATCTATTATATTAGATGAGACAGTATGTATATTACATTAGTATGGAAGGCTATCAGACAGCTACTATGTGAGATTGGGATGTTTTGCTATGGATATCATATTACTGTAAAAGGCCAAAAAGCTGTTATTATATTAGAATTAAATGCTATAATGTGCACATTATATAGTATAAAGGTCAACTATTACATTTATTTTGGATATCATATTAATATGAAAGACCACAAGACAGCTAATATATTAGCTGTTATATTAAAGGTTTCAGGGCAGCTACTATATGTTTTATGTGCTTGAGTATGGAAATTACATAAGTATTAAAGGCCACAGCTCAGGTATTATATTAGTTTTAGATGCAACAGTATGGATATCATATTAAGATTATAATATATTATAAGACCACAAGGCAGCTATTATATTAGTATTAAATGCTATAGTATAACTATAATATTCATATAAAGACCACAGGGCAACTATTATAATTATTTTAAATGCTTTAGTATGGATATTATAATAGTTTTAAAGCCACAAGTATGTCATTATATTAGTTATAGAGGGTATAATATATCTTTAGTATTAAAACCACTGGGTGTGGGAGGTCACTCTGAATGATTTGTGTCTTCTGTCCCAGAGCAGAGAAGCTTTGACCATCACTACATCTCATAGTGACCTATACATTTCCCTGGTCCCAGAAGTTTGAGGACATATCTTCAGACATAGGTTTGTCACCCTATAGCCCCTTGGGTCGAATTACACTCACCTGTCCTTTGTAACCATGCCCCTTCTGACCTTTTTTGGATGGAACTTTCTAAGAATAAGGGTCCTCCTAATAATAGCCCACTTCCAAATGTGCTCGCTCGCTCTCACCAGCCTCTCATGACTTTCCCTCACTCTCCCATTTGGGGAGCTTGAGGCCAAGAGTAGAGGAGTCATCCTGAAACTTGTTTAAAGGTAAAGTGTGTGTCTGCATTTTATTTGGTGTCCCTGGAAATTCACACGAGCAACCTTGAGTTCAGATGCCCACGTGGGTCAGGGGCAGCAACTGGGTACCTATTATATTAGTTTTAGATGCTATAGTATGGATATTATTATTATTAAATACCACAGGGCATCTATTATGGTATTTTAGGTACCATACTGCTAATATGATAAAACTAATAAAATAGCAGCATTTTTATCATATTAGCATTAAAGTCCACAGGAAACTATTATATTAATTTTAGAGGCCACAGTATAAATATTATATTAGTATCAAATGCCACAAGGCAGCTATAATATCAGTTTTAGATGCTGTATTATGAGATCTATATTACTATTAAAGGCCAAAAGGCAGCTATTATGCCAGTTTTTGATGCTATATTATGGATACAATGTTAGTATTAGCAGGCCAAAGAGCAGCTATTACATTAGTTTGAGAGGTCATTAATATAATATTAATATTAATGTTAAAGGCTACAAATTATTATACTATACTATTATAGTAGTTTTATATGCCATGATATAAATATCATGATTGATATAGGTTTCAGGTCTGCTATTCTATTAGTTTTTTGTTTGTTTGTTTGTTTGGTTGGTTGGTTGGTTTTTTTTGCAACACAAACTGCTACATTTTATTTTTGCACCAAAGGAAAATAAAAGAACCATTTTACTAAGCAGCTCAAAAACTGTTAGTGTTCAATGATCAAGAAGGAAATGAGGTCAGAAAGCAAACTTTTCAGTTTCTCCCAAACATATTATTGCAAGTATCACAGAAACAATACTGATTTTCAACATACAGAAGTTAAGCAAAAAGGAGAATACTGAAGATGCACAGGTCAGACTGGAAGCAGTGATCCAAGAAGCTTGAATAACCAAGCAGCTCTTTCTGTCCATATTCCAGGCTCATCAAATTCCTCCTATTTCAAAGTAGATATCCACATGCAGAAATCTTGGCAGCTCCAAATATATTAGTCTAGCTGTTTCACATGCATCTCCACAAGCTGGGCCCCAACTCAGATTCTGTACAGGAAGTTCCCATTGCTGTCAAAGAACTCCCATCCCCGCTGCACCACTTTGCTGCTGAAGTTCTGGTTCTGAAGCTCCCCTGTCTTCAACATTTCCAGTTTCTCATCACTTGGCAATCCATTACTGTCAGTTCTTCTGGTGCCTACACAATCATTGGAGTATTTTTGCAGCTCTCTCTGATGACCTAAGGCTGCAGTGATAGGCACAAAGCTTTCCTTCTTCAAGCCCTGGATTCCTTTATTCCTTCCCTTTTGTCTCAATGCATTTGTACTGTGAGTTTTTGACTCTATCACTGTCAAAGCTGTGCTGTGATGCTGACCTTCAGATGAAACTTCATCCCCTGGCATCAGCAAAGAGTTTGATACAGAGTGGCCTGCAGCAAGTGGCTTCACGGTATCTCTAGAGCCCTGGAGCTGCGGGAGTGAGTGGGCAAACTCAGCTTTCTTAAGGACTTTTTGATCTTGCTTCAGTTTCTGTTCCAAAGTGGGTACAAATTTACTTTTTAAAACCCTTCGGATAACATCAGTGCTGACATCAAAACCTTCAGCCAACCTGGGAACTGACCAGGACTCAGCAAATTCCTTATGTAAATACCGTATCTGCTCCATGGCTTCCCACATCAGAGTTCTGGGCGGGGCACCTGGCGCCTCCATTTGCCGAATTTTCTGGAATTGAATTGCTTTTTTCTGTCCTTTCAGGGTGCTGGGGGAGAGAACCAATGGCAGAAGCCATGCGTGGAAGCAAGATGGGTGTTTGAAAAGTCTCGGGCTAAATCACCAAGAGCCCAGCCCTCTTTTGTGTCAGTAAAGGCCACGGGCCACGTTTGCCAGCTTAACACCACTCTGTGCACCAACCCAAAAATCTAACACCTACAACAATAATTGCCTGTAAGCATGCTGAACTATCTAAAAGTGTGACGAAATATACGTCACTAGCGAAGGAACCTGTGTCCCAAGGGAGCTGAACATCTGTCGCAACGCCGCTAACAACAGGTAAGAAGAAACTAGAGTCCCAGTGGAGGACGCCTGGCGTCCGGGGGCGCGGTCCCAAGCGCTGAGGCCCAAGGCCAGCTTCAGGCTGGGGCCGGAAAGGAGCTGGCCTCTCTACCTCCCGCAGCTCCCGCTCCTCTGGCTCCCAGTCGGCATCCGGTCCGGCTCACGGCCCATAGGGCCTGAGCCCGCCAGCCCTCAGGTGGCGAACCCATGGCAGCGACAGCAGTACTGACTCGGCCGCCCAGCAATAGGCTGAGGGTGACCGCCATGGCGAAGTAAGCCGCCCTCCTATTTTATGAGTTTCATATGCTATAGTATGGATATTATATCAGTAGTAGTATGGATATTATATTAGTCAAAGGTCAGTTTTATATTGGAATCAGATTTCATCATGTAGATGTTACATTAGTATTAAAGTCCACAGGGCACCTGTTATAGTAGTTTAAGGCCATGCATGTATATTATATTAGTATTAAAGATCAAAGGTCAGCTATTATATTAGTTTCGGATTGTATATTATAGATACCACATTTTTAATGAAAGACCACAGGACAGCTATTATATCAGGTTTAGATACTTTACTATGGAGATTATATTAGCACTGAAGTCCACTGGGCAGATATTACATAAGTCTTAGATGCTATAATATGGATATTCCATGAACAAAAGTGTTAATATTATATTAATATTAGAGGCCACAGTGTAGATATTGTATTAGTATCACAGGCCTCAGTTTGGACATTACATTAATATTAAAAACCACAGGGCAGTAATTATATGTTATGAGGGCACAGTGTACCTATTTTATTCCTGTTAGAGAGTATGATTCTGATATTATATTATCATCTAAGGCCACCATACAAATATTATATTACTGTTAGAGGCCACAAAATGGATATTACATTAACATTAGAGGCTACAATGTGGACATTATACTAATGTTAAAGAAGATAGGGCTGAATGTAATAAAGCTATGGGCACTATATTACTATAAGAGACCCCATGTGGACACGTTAGTATCAAAAGTCACTATGGATAATGCATTAGCATTAGAGGCTGCATATAAATAACATGTTAGCCCTATCACATCGCCATATCAGAAGCATGTTACCACCGGGTCCAGGAAGGTGACATGCCCTCTGGTGGCTGCTGGGACTTAGTGCAGGACACTGCAGTTCAGAGGTGCATTTATGTCCCCTTCTGGCATTCCTGGGAAATAGATGAACTTCTGTACTCTATCCAGATTATTCAAGGCCATGATTTTGGAAATTCAAATGGAAATGAAACTCATTAAACACTATGTCAAAAAGTGTTGATTGAACAAGCTTTTGGAAACTATGTTCAGTGAAATGAATGTATATGCAAACCGAAATTTCCACAAAACTTGACTCAGAATCGTCCATAACTAAAATTTGAGAAAAAAAAATTTAAACAGAAACAGAAGAAAATCCATGTAATCTTAGAGAGTGGTAACTGTGTGTGTGTGTGTGTGTGTGTGTGTGTGTGTGTTTTCTGGAACTGGGGATCAAATGCAGGGCTGCACACATGTTGGACAACCTCAGCTACATATAACCTCAGCTATATCCCTAGCCCTTGGTGATGAGTTTTAACACACAATACTAAAATTAAATTGGCAGAAGAAAATATTGATAGCATGGAATTTATAAAATTAAATTTTTACCAAGTGTGGTATTGCATGCCAAGAATCCTAATTACTCAAAAGGCTGAGGCAGGGAGATTGCAAATTCAAGGCCAGTATGGAAGATTTTTAAAGGGATGGGGTATAGCTCAGTGGTAGAGCATTTGCATGGCATATGTGAGGCCCTGGGTTCAATCCCCAGTATCACATGATTTTGAGAGCCACAACCAGGTCGGGATGGCGCCTGGCATTTTGCCAGAAGGAGTGGTTGAGAAGTAACACCAGCGTATTCAGTTGTATATATAAACCTCTGCTGTCTGGCAGTGGGGCGGCTCCTGCTACCTCGAGTGCCCGCTACTTTTGAGTTCTCATGGAGTTCCCGTTGAGTTCCCGTTGGTTCTCGCGGGTTTTCTGAGGAGTTGGGGAGTGTTCTAGTGGAGTTCTGGCAATAAAGTAGTTCCTGTTTGAACCTACAAGTGCCTTGTGGCGGCTCTGTTATTTTGTGCCTAGCCAGACTAGCATTTGGTGGCCCATGCAGGGGACACCTGAAGCTTGGGGGTAAGTGAAGTTTCTCGCCCCTGAGGGCAGGGTGAGAGAATGGGTGACCATTTCAAAAAAGAAATGTGTTCTTGTTTTGATTTGTTACGTTTCTGTTTCAAGCTGCCTGCCCCTAGAAATAAATAGGATGCTAGAAAAGTTGTTTGGCCTTGAGGAAGAGATAAAGATAGACCACAAATATACATTTCAAGAAAATAGGAAAATTGATACAATGCAGTTTTGTTCCGTTTTTGTTTCATTCTGTTTCGGTTTTGTTTTGTGATATCTTATTGGGTTGCATTATATTTATAGTAGAAATATGAGATCAGAAATTAGTAAAAAAAAAAAAAAACAAACCAAAAGAGTGTTAAGTAAATTGCTAGAGGAAGGAGGCACCACAGTAAAACCAAGAACAGTTAGGGCATATGTTGATACAATACAAAAATGTAGCCCTTGGCTTTTTAAGGAGGAGTTGTTGAATATATCACAATGGGACCATCATGGTAGAGATTTAAGGGAAAAGAAAAACCCAGGAACTCTGCCTAAAGACTATAATTCCCAGAGACCTCTGTAGTGGCCTGTTTCTAGCCTTCTGCTGTTGGGTGCAAGTGTAGGGGCTCCCTTCAGCTACATATTTCTTCACCTCTGCCCGCCTGGGCTCCTGGCTGCATCCTGAGGACAATCCACGTTTTGCATTTACTATCCCTGCATTGAATTATGAAGGTCCCGATCAGAGATATGAATGGAAAGTACTCTCTCAAGGGATGGCTAACAGCCCAACTATGTGTCAAATTTATGTTAACAAAGCAATCCAGCCACTTAGAAATCAAAATCCTGAACTACAGATATTTCACTATATGGATGATGTATTATTAGCACACAAATATAAAAACACATTGCTAGAATGTTATGCCACACTTACAAACTTATTAAAAAAATTATAATCTAGAGATAGCAATAGATAAAGTACAATTAAATTATCCAATTAATTATTTAGGAGTTCTATTATCCTCAACCATGGTCCATCCACCAAAATTCAAATACGAGTAGATCAACTCAAATCACTTAATGACTTTCAAAAGTTATTAGGAGACATAAATTGGATAAGACCTTATCTAGACATACCAACAGGAGAGTTGGGACCTTTATTTGATATCCTAAAAGGTCCATCAGATCCAAATTCACCCCGCATGTTAACTCCTGAAGCAAGAAAGACATTAAAAGTCATTGAAACATATATGGAAAATATGCATTTGTATAGAATTGATATAAGTTTGCCTTTATTATTTATTGTACTACCAACAAAAATATTCCAACAGGAGTATTTTGGCAAGAAGGTCCATTATTATGGATACATTTATCTTATTCTCCTAATAATATTCTTACTAGGTATCCTGAGGCTGTAAGATAATTAATACTTTTTAAGGAGAGGGATACAGTATTATTATAAAACCCAATTCCTTTTATTCTACATTCATCTTTATGATTATTTAAAATTCTTTAATATTATTTAAATGTATCATTTAAATGCATTTTAATAATGTTCATAGACAAGGTGAGAAGAACCTGGTGGCCTCTGGGAACTGCAGGCTTCACCCCCCAGCCCTGGGACATTCTAGATGATTTTAGATAATTCATTCTTGATAATTCAGCTCTCATCTTGGATGCCTCTAGGAGCTGCAGGCTACACATTCATTCAGAATTCTCAGGGATTCTGAACTGTGTAATATGGTGTTCTGCCCATGCAGCCCTTCCTACAGAGGGCCATGTGGGTTGTTTGCCCTGTGCTGGCCCAGGTAACCTGTATTCTGGTGTTTTGCCCATGCAGCACTGACAGAAGTCTGGGGAGGCTGTAAGTAGCACATACCCCCAGGATTCTGGCTAGTGTAATCCAGTATTTTACAATGCAGCCCTCATTGCAGAGGTCTCTGAGAGCTGCAGGCTACCCCATCACACAGGAGCCCCTAGGGATTCTGGAAAGCATAGTCCTGTGTTCTGCCCATGCAGACCTCACCACAGAGGCTTCTGGGAGCTGCAGGACCCCAAGCATCAGGGACACTGTAGCTTGGTGCTATGTTGTTGCAGATCACACTATAGTGGTACCTGGTGCTCTGAGCCCCCAGGAATTCTGGGTATTGTAGTCAATTCTACTCAGGGAGCCCTGATGTCAAAGGTCTCTGAGAGCTGTGGGCCACTGATTATTCTGGATAAGGCAGTCCATCCTATCTAAGTGGACCCCATCATGAAGACTCCTGGGATCTGCCTGAACACCCAAGATGAATCTCTATACTCAACACAAAGCTTGTCCGAGCAGCCCTAAACAAGAAGGTATCTGGGAGCTCCAGGCCCCAAAGAATTCTGGGTAGTGTAGTTTGGCCTTCTGCCTGCACAGCCCTCACTGTGAAGACCTCTAAGAGTTGTAGGTTGCATACTCACGGGGGCAACACCTCCCCCCCCCCAGGGATTTTAGATAGTATAGTTAAATTCTCTGCCCTATGGTTCTCACCACAGAGGATCTTTAGAGCTACACCCCCTGAGGGTTGGGGGTAATGTAACCCAGTGTTTTGCCACTCAGAGAATTCTGGAGGCTAAAGTCCCCCTTAGGATTATGGGCACTGCAATCCGATGGCTTGCCCACTTACCACAGAAGGTTTGGGGAGTTGCAGCCCTGAGGGTTCTGAATAATGTAGTCTAGTGTTTCAGCCCTGCTGGCAGAATCACGGGAGCTACAGATGCCATGCTTTCCCTGGTACCCTGGAGATTCTAGGTAGTGTGCTCTACCAATACAATTCTCTCCACAGAAACCTCTGGAAGTTACAGGGTTACAGGGTATGCAGTCATCCCCAGGGATTCTGAGCCTTAAGTCTGGTTTTCTGCCCTTGCAGCTCTCACTCCAGAGGCTCCTGGGAACAGAGGCACCCAAGGGTAATGGGTAGCATAGTTTGTCATTTTGTCAGTAACACCCTCACTGCTAAAGTCTCTGCAAGCTGCAGGTTACTGAGGGTTATGAATAGTACAGTCTACATTGGACCTATGCTGCCCTTACTGCAGAGGGCTCTGGTAACTGCAGTTCCTGAAGGATCCTCGGGAGTACAGGCCATCTTAACCCCAGAGGCTCCTGGGAGCTGCTTACCACATTTTTACAAGCCACCCTGAGGACTCTGAAAGTGTAGTCAGCATTCTGCTGCTCAGAACCCACCAAGAAGGGCTGTGAAATCATTGGACTGTGTGCTTGCCTTGGCACACTGATGATTCTAGGTAGAACATCCCACAGATGCCTGCCCACCAAAGGATTCTCCACAAAGGCCTCTAGGTACACTGAGGATTCTGGGTAGAGTATCCCAGCAATTGCCTATCTAGCAAGGCATTCTCCACAACAGCCTATGGTAAACTGAGGATTCTGTGTAGAGTATTCCGGCCACTGCCTGTCCAGCCAAGGATTGTCCACATCAGGGCTACCCTGAGGATTCTGGGTAGGATATCCCAAGACTGTCTGCCCAGCCAAAGATTCTCCTCACAGCCCTCTGACACACTGAGAATTCTGAGTAGCACCAATCACCTGCCCTGCAAAAATTCTACAAAAGGCCTCTCATACACTGAGGGTTCTGGGTAAAGCATCCCAGCAACTGCCTGCCCAGCCAATGATTCTCCACAAAGGCTTCTGCTACACTGAAAATTCTAGGTAGATTATCCAGCGACTGCCTGCCCAGCCAAAGATTCTCCACAAAGGCCCTGGTACACTGAGAATTCTGGGTAGAGTTATCCCAGTGACTGACTGCCCAGCCAAGGATTCTCCACAAAGGCCTCTGGCACACTGTGGATTCTGAGTAGCATATCCCAGTATTGCCTGCCCAGCCAAGGATTCTCCCAAAGGCTTCTGGCACACTCAGGATTTTGTGTAGAGTATCCCAATGACTGCCTTCCCAGCCAGGAATTCTCCACTAAGGCCTCTGGGAACTGCAGGCCACACAATGGCCAGGAGCCCCCTTGAATTATGAGCAGTAGTTGTTCTGCCCCTGCAGTTCTCACCAGAAACTCCTGGGAACTGTGGGCCCCTGAGGATTCTGGGTAGTGTTATCCAGCATTCTGCCTACATTACCTTCAGTGCATGGCCCCTAGGAGCTGCAGGCCACATGCTATCCCTGGCACCCCAAGGATTATGGGTACTGCAGTTTAGGAACTGCCCACACGGCCATCACCACAGTGGGACTTGTCAGAGGGCCCATCCCACTGGGAACAGACTCACCAAGCAAACCCCAGCATCATCAGGTTTCTTCTAAAAAATTGTAGTCATGTAGTTGAAAGAAGTCTCTAACATCCACTATTGAAAATAATCATAATTCTTTAATATCAAATACCCAATTAATACACAGATTTCTCCAACTATTTCAAACAAATTGTATAGTTAGACAAACAAAAACTCAGGTTCAAACTAGGAGCATCCATTGCTGCATTTGGTTCATATGTCTTAAGTCTTCCTTTTTTGTCACCTATTTATTGTCAAAAGTAGTTAATTCATATCTTCCCAGCTGCAGTTAACTATCCATGTCACACCAGGAGACCTCTCAAAGTGACTGTGAAGCTGCAGTTCTCTCTTGGTGCCCTCAGACACTGGCCTGGGACATTCTAAAGTGCTAGAAAAATACTGAAGCTCTTCCCTGTCCGTGCACCTGCCATAATCTTCACACACCCTTGATGGAACATCTGAAGAAAGCTGGCTTCTCAGTGGGTTTGGCTCACTCAAAGAACTCAAGTCATTCACCTATCTCAAGGCTGTCACTCTCTCCCTGTGGAGATCTGACCAGTCCTGGCGGGGGATGGAGTGTCCTTGAGGGGACCATCAGCTCATGCAGGTTGTTAGAACATACTTGTTTCACTTGTATTTAAGGAGTCCCACTGGGAATGACACTGTACCAAGGAAAGCTACCCCAGGACTTCCCAGCTGCGTGATCAGGTGTTGGGGTTTCCCCTATGTGGTGATGTATTTTCTTCTCTTTCTCTCACCTGTCACTTTGCTTTTGCTCGTTTCCATATTGTTACTAAAATAAATGCTATCTTGTATACAGTGTCTTTACTATCAGATCCTGCCTGCCAAATTCAGCAGCTGCACATGTTACACCTTCACCGGAGTCCTGGCCCCTCCTCTCACCACTACAGTCTTTCTTGAGCTGCACTAGAGATTCCATCCTCGAGGCATCCTGCCCAACACATGCCCAGCCCTCTCCAAGAGTGGAGAGAGCCCGCTCATAGACCACACTCCTGACCTGGCTGTAAGGACAGCCCACCAATTTCAAATCTCATGCCATGGAAAATGCCATTCACCACTTCACCCTGGGCTTTAGGAGACCAAAGAAGGAGGTGTGGGGAAAGGAGGACTTGGGGATGGGGATGGTAACTGAATTTCTGCATAAAAAACAAAGTGCTGGGGCTGGGGTTATGGCTCAGCGGTAGAGTGATCGCCTGGCATGTGTGAGGCACTGGGTTTGATCCTCAGCACCACATAAAAAAAATAAATTTAAAAAAAATGGGAGTGTTGTGTCCATCTACAACTAAAAAAATTTTTTTAAAAACCAAAGTGCTTACTGATAGGGGTGGGTCAAACTTATTTATTATAAATAGAAAATTCCACACTTGAATATATTAAAATCTTGTTTCTGCTCACCCTGATCATTATGGTTTTGTTCTTTCATTTCCTATGTTAGTGGAAATGAGATAGAGACTCTCACACTTCAGGTTTCAATAAGAAATCTTCCAGAAGTCTGTTTATTTTGTGTAGAACAGTAAGAGCCAGCCCCCCTTCTCAGCATGCTGAAGGCACTACACAACTCCACCTCACAAGGAACAGATGTTCATTTCGGTACCATTACACTGGGTAGTGCTCAGATGCTCCTGAAAAATCCTGGGACCAGAGGATAGACCAGAGGATAGATAGGTCTAGATAGACCTAGAGGCATCTGTGGCAAGCAGGAGGGCAGTCTTGGAATCATCTACCCAGGGCCCTGGGGAAGCCTCCTTGCTGATCAACATGGGAAATACCTGGTAGGCCATGGTCCAGTACTGTAGGTAGTCAGCTCTCAAGAGTTGCTTCATGGAGCCACTACCCATCTTCTTGGTGACCTCCAGAAGTGGCCAGTCTGTATTGTGTAGGGTTACCAGTACATGGGCAGAGCTGGGTGGCCCAAGTTGGGGTCCTTGCTGAGTAAGAGGTTGAGTGGGTACTGAGGACTCCTCTGTGGCTGAGACCTGTGCTTCCAGCCAGCTTTTTGTTCACATGCCTGTGCAGCCCATAGCCGTCTAAGTTGACCTCCTATACCTCAGCACTGGCTGAGCATGTGCATGCTCTTGGGACTCAGAATCCCCTATCCTTATGAACAGAGGGGCCAATGAGGCTCACTGGTTAAGCAACATGCCAGAGTCTTCCTGTTGGCAAGTAAGGAGACAGGGATGAGAATTCAGGCCTGCAAGTCATGAGGGCAGGAGCCCCTCAAGCCTGCTGCCTTGCCCCTGGGCTCAACCCCACACCTTACCCATTTCAGGCTAATTGGCCCCATGGGTGATTGTGGCCTTGAAGACAGGCCTGTCCTGGGACCAACTGCCCAAGGTAGTACAAAGGGCTTTCCAAAACATCCTGGACGTCACCAGTGTGGTCAGCCTCCATCCCTTCAGGGTAGATGGGCATTCAAGAGGGATGGAAAGACTGGCAGGAACAGGTCTTGGCACTTGAGGGGGAGTAGCAAAGGGTCTGGAGAAGCCCATCAGGACTCACTGAGAAACTGGCATCTTACATGCGGGGAGGGAAAGCTGCAGCCCACATTCATGGACTCTGAGTTCAACTGTTTATGCCTCACCTCTGTGACATTTTTTGAGGCATTTGCCTCCTATAATTCAGTACCAAGAAAGGGTATTTTTTTATATCCATATGAATTTCCACTTTTCATTTGATTGGACAAGGTATGTTCCAACATCTGATTCCCTTTTTGGCCTGTGCCCCCTGCTCACTGTGATGTCTTTGTTGACCTTGTTGATGGCTGGCATGCTGACACTGGCAGAGGTGGCCAACCACCTCTGATGGGAAGCTCAGAGCTCAATTTGTTGCTTAGTAAAGAAGCCTCAGCAGGAAGCTGCAGCATCTTAGATAAACCTCACAGGGAGAGACCACTTCTCATACCCTCACTTGGTGTTGGTTCTATGCTGGACCAGGGAATCTCTGTGGGTCTCAGAAAGAGGCTGCCAGTCTCTGGGCAGAGCTAGGTGGCCCAAGTTGGGGCCTCGGTCTCTCTTTTCGTCACTTGGAGTGTGTTCTGGCCCTGGGCTCAGTGTAGATGTCAAAGGTAGCCTTGGTGGTGGTGAGCCTGCTCAGCCTGTAGAAGTTCTCCCTGTAGGAACCAAGCAGGCACTGGACCTTCCTGCAATGCCCTCAAGAGGGTGTCTGCACACCCAAACTGACACTGCCAGTTCCTGCCCTCAACCCTCTGCTGATGACTTCTGCCTCAGGACCAATCTTTCTGGGGCCAATTCCTTCACAGCTCCTACAGGTGCCACCCTGGGTCCTGTGCCCCCTGCTCACTGTGATGTCTTTGTTGACCTTGTTGATGGCTGGCATGCTGACACTGGCAGAGGTGGCCGACCATGCTGTTGGTGCCTGCTAAGTAGAAGATGCCAGCAGCATGGGTGAACAGGCGTATGAGCCATAAGGGATGAAGTCTCCATCAGTGGCAGGGATGAAACCCAGAAAGCAGCCGGGAGCTGGGTGGGAGGGCCAACAGCTCCCCTTGCAGCCAGAGTAGATCTCCTTCTTTTCCTGGTCTAGACCACAGTTTCTCAAGCCTAGTACTAGGGACCTTTGTGACGGATTACTCGACATTGCATAGGGTACCTGTGCAGGCTGGCAGGCTGAGAAGCATCCCTGGCATCAACCCACAAAATGCCAGTGGCATCCATTCTCCAATTGTGAGCAACAAAAATGTCCACAGATTTTGCTGCATGATGCCACACTGACAGCCAGCTGCTCGGAGGCCAGTTCTGTCCTCTTGCTCTAGTATGAGTCCCTCCTTCCCCTCCCCCTTCTCGCTGGATCTAAATCAGGAACAAGGAAGACCTGCAAGCAGCACAGGGGACTGGTAAAGAAAGATGCACCCTCTCCCAGGGCTGTTTTTTAGTCTCCCAATCAACAATTTTGTGAGGTCTGCACCCGCCTCCAGACCCCTAAAGGACCAGGCAGTTAGCTTTGGATAGAGGGGGCCCTGGATTTCTTTAAGCCCAGAACAGCCTGTTTTTCTTCAGTTGAGCTCCAGAGGAATTTGGGGATGAGTGTGTCACTCAGTGGCAGAGAGCATGCTCAGCTGACACAGGACTCTGGGTTTGATCCCCAGCACTAGAGGAAGGGAAGGAAGGAGGGAAGGTGGGAGAAGGGCCTAGAGTTGGTTTTGCATTTGGGGTTATATGTTTGTTTTGTCTTTGTTTTCAAAACTTGAAGCTAAAGTCACTTTAGGTAAAGCTGTGCATGCTAGTGCCTCCCTAGACTTTGTCTTAGAAGAGTGAGCCAGAGGGAATTCCAGCTGCCAGACTGACCAGTCAGCATGAACAAGTGTTTGGTGATAGGGACCCAGTTGGAGAGCCAAACACTGCAATAGGTGTTCAGCAAATGTTTGCTGGGTGAATTGGGGAAGGGATGAACGAGTGGTCATATAGGACAGAGGCCCTGAGTCTGGGGTCTGTGGATCTTCCTAAAATGTGTGCAGGACTGCATGCGCATGCATTGTTGGAGGCCCACAGGCTCACTGGCTTCCCAAGGGGACACCCATGACTCCCTGAGGTAGGAAGGAAGAAAAGCACCTCTCCCCTGAACCATTGGGGCCCCAGGGGCTTTCAAGGGGAGTGGTGGCAGCAAGCTGCTTAGGGACACCAGCCAGTCAGTGACAGTGCCAGGCCCCAGTCCTAACACTTTCCTCTCTACTCTGAGGCCTGGCATTACCAAAAATAGATAAAGCACAATACACAATTCCATTCCTAGGTGTATACCTCAGGGAACCTAAAACAGGTGCTCAAAAAAAGATTTGTGTATGCTCTTCCCGTAGTCACGGTCATGAAATTTAGGGACAGGCTTAGGAATAGGTCCAGGAAAGAAACACTGGATGAGGAGGCTGGGGATGTGGCTAAAGCGGTAGTACGCTCACCTGGCATGCGTGCAGCCCAGGTTCGATCCTCAGCACCACATACAAAGAATGTATTTCATGTATGCAATGTCCACTGAAAACTAAAAAATAAATATTAAAATATTCTCTCTCTCTCTCTCTCTTAAAAAAAAAAGAAACCCTAGATGAAAAAGGAAGACTAATTTTTCTCCCACTGAGGCAGTGGTGACGACAAAATAGGCACATGGTTTGGATTACCATGTAGAAGCCAGTTTTTGATTTTGAGGTTACGTGGTAGTCACCTCGAGTGTCCACACTTTGAGGAAAACAAATCAGTGCTTCCTGTGCAGGTGCAAATCTGGAAAAGCGAGGACAGCAGGGCAGTATGAGTGGAATGGAAAAGAGCACTTCCCTCCACAGCTGCAGGCTTCTCATTTCCTGTGAGTTTGAAATTATTGGGAAGTAAAATACTTTTTAAACAAACACATTAATAACAGACTAGAAAATGAGACCTCAAACTTCACTAGAGGCCAACCCTCCTGAATCCAGCTCAGTCAAAGCTGTGAAACCACTGCCCAGTAGGAAAATGAGTGTGTCATTGGGGCACTAGAACCAGAGCCACAGTGTGGACATAACATTGAGGTCAGAGGCCACAGTGCAGACACAGCACCAGCATTTAAGGCCTCTGTGGGTATTAATTTAGGGATGGAGGCCACTGTACAGACTCATGTTAGTGGACACAGAATTTCATTCCCTATCTTCCTCTACTGGCTCTCTGCACTAGGCCTGGACAGGAACTTTCCATGCACTACAAGGGGCCTCTACGACCCCAGAAGACTAAGCGCCTGTGCCCTGGAGGCTGCACTCAGCACGAATCCCCTGGAGGTTGCCAGACCTGCACAGGGAGCTGCAGTTCAGTGTGCATGGGCTCCTCTTCTGTTCCTGTGAATTAATGAAATTCAGTACTGCACTAGGATTTTAAGGCCATAATTTGGGAAATTAAAATTGAAATGTAGCCCATCAATCTCCCTGCACCACCACCCCCCCTTTTTTTTCTCCAAAAATGGTAATGGAACAAATATTTGAAGACAACAAAGAATGAAATAGGGGCTGGGGATATAGCTCAGTTGGTAGAGTGCTTGCCTTGTATACACAAGGCCCTGGGTTCAATCCCCAGCACCACAAAAGATAAAAATAAAAAGAATAAAATAGATGGAGAGACCAATTAAATTTTGCACAAATGCTCACTTAAAATACTCCATAGGCTGAAATTTGAAATAAAATTCTAAAAATTCTAAACAAAAAACAAAAAGAAAATCTATTTGTGACCTTGGGTTTGGTGATGAGCTTTGCACACAACACTAAAAGTCCATTCATACAAGAAGAAATGTGGATCTTGTAAAATTTAAATTTATTCTCTGTGAAAGACCCTACCTGTCTAGAAAACAGAAAAGTAAACTACACATTACTATTTATAAAGAACTTGTATTCCAAGTACAGGACAAAATCTTGGAAATCAACATCTAACAACCCAATTAAAAATGGGAAAATATCTGAACAGTTAACTAGGCAAAGAAAACACAGAGAGAACAGAGGACCACATGAGGATGCTCCACATCACAGATCATCAGGGATGGCAGGTCAAAACACTGACAAAGTAACATGGCACAACTATTGGAACCGCTAAACTCTGAAAAAAACAACAGCACTGGCTGCAGGAGCACAAGGAACACCAGCACTCATTTACTGCTGGCAGAACACAAGGGCATGGCCACTTCTAAAGCCAGTCTGACAGTTTTTCTGAAGTAAAACATGCCTGAGTACAGCCCAACAACTGCACCTTATGTTGTCTGTACTTATGTCAAAAGCCAGCATGTAACCATGTCCATCAAGGACACTTGTATCTGAGCAAACCTATAGAAATCACAATCACTCTGATTATCTAGGATGTGTGAGTATCCAAGGATGGGATACAGAATGTGAGGAATGATTAAAAAAAAAAAACAAACCACACTGTAGATGGTGGGCAAAAGGTGCAAACCTAAGCCATTTGAAAATGAGTGGAAGGGTGTTGAGGGCCACAGACAAGTCAAGATGGTGCCTGGCACTTTGCCAGGAGGGTGGTTTGAGAAGTAACGCCAGCGAGCCATTAAGATGATGGAGATTCCTTAATGACTGACTGCTGTATCTAGTTGATGTTAATTAAGTTAAGCTGTGTGTAATTATTAAGATGATGAGGATTCCTTAATGACTAATTGCTGTATCTAGATGATAACTGAAACAAGCTGTGTATAATGAGTTAGGTATATAAATACCTCTGCTGTCCTACAATAAAGCGGCTCCCACTGTTTCAACCTTCACAAGTTGCTTGTCACACACACACACACCCCACACCCCCCACCCCCGGTTATTTTGCCCAGCCAGACTGCAGCAGAAGGGGAAACCATCCTTATAAAGCAGTCTCAAGGGAGCCCGCTTCCCCATTCTGCCAGAGGAAGACACCATCTAGGGAAAGCAGGCCCTTGCTCAACCTTAAACCTACCAGTGCCTTGTTTTGGACTTTCCAGTCCCCAGAGTCATCATGGGCAATAAATCTCTATTATTTATAAACTGCCCAATCTTAGTCCTCTCAAGCTGCTATTGTGATAGCAGCTTGAGAGGACTAAGATTCTGTTTTATTAAAAAGAATGTAACAAAAAAGACATGAACAGCCAGGGGAAGCACAGGGCAAGGAACAGAAGGGTTCTTGGTGCAGGAGCCTCTGTCCCCGTGGAGTTGGGGGCACCATCTGCAATGCACACGGATTTATCCTACAACTCAGAAGCTCCCTGACCACAACTTTTAGGGTTTGTTTGTTTTTAACTTCATCACATAGGTGAGATTATTAGCTCAAATTCCATCCTCTTTCCCCCAGAGAATGGTGTGGTAGAGACTCAAAGTTCCAAGCTTCTGATTGTGCTGTATAGTCTTTCTCACAATCATTCTCTATCTGGAAGCTGTCTGAGAGCCAACCAAGAGTCCTTATTAAAATAAAAGGAATTCCTGTCACCCGGGAGATTCCAGTGCAATTAGGAACTCTGAGGAGTCAAAGTCAAACACCAAATTTAGAACAAAATATGTTTCTGGCATGACTATCACTCATAAAAATACGGTGATTTTTTAAGGAGTTCTGTACCAAGAACTGGGGGCAAAGACAAAATTTATATTTAATATATTATACACCATAATCTGCAGATACAACAATGAATCTAATGTTCAAAATGGAACAATAAATTAAGGCAGATGGCAGGTACCAGATCGCTCACTGTTGGAATGAAAAGTTACAAGTAAGCAACGGGCAAAGGCAGAGTTATCTGTCATAATGCACTGGAGACATCAGCACAAACTCACGTTCAGCCTCACACAGAGACAGTTCCACCTGAAAACCTTATGATCAAGTGTGTGAGTAGATTAGGATGCTCATACATGTGTGGGCCTGCATGGTTGAGAGGCAGTGAGAACATCCAGAGGCCAGATGAGGTTTTCATACCTCTCTCGAATGTAAGGAACCAGAGCTCTTTGAGGAAGTGGCTGACACTAGGACTGGGACAGTAAATATGGGAGCCAGGGTAATTTCAAGTCATAAAGCAAGGAATGTGGGAAAAAACCATGAAAATATGTTAAAGGAAAACAGGAGCTAATGGAAAGATCTCCCAGTGGAAAGCATTCCAATCACTAAAGCAGAAATGAACTGAGCAACAGAATATTGAGAACTGGAAAACAACCACAGCTTAAGGCAACTATCCAGATGTGCACCATGCACAAATAATGATGTAACAGGTAAACGAGTGCAGAATTCCAGATAACTAATGTGCACACTTGGCTTTGGAAAAGGCACAGACCGCCCCCCCACTCCCCAGGTGGTGGCACAAGAGGAACAAGGGCAGCACAGTCTGAGTAACTCCAGATGTGGTTGTTTTATGGGGAAAAAAAATACTTTACCTGCTAGAAATCACAAAGGGTTGCTGAATGCCCCAACTCTTGAACGTCTCCAAATTTCATTGAACTCCTAAGAAATGTTATTGTATACATCTAGTTATAGGGGTAATGATAACAAAAGGACCCATAGGGGCTGGGATGTAGCTCAGTGATAGCATGCTTGCCTAGTATGCATGAGGCCCTGGGTTCCAGATCCAGCACCATAGAAAAAGGGGGATCTGTGCTTTATCTGTGTAATCAAATAGAAAATGAATAATCACTGCTCTTAAGAAAACATGTTGGAGCTAAGACATAGCTGAGGCTCCCAAAATTAACACTCTCCTTACCATGGACTGCAGAAGTAGCCTGTCATGAGGAACAGTGTCCCCTCAAGGACATCATCAGCAACAAAAGGACTTATTGACTACTGGAAAGAAAAGTGACATAGTCTACCTTAGGAAATTATACATAAATTGGGAACATGAGAATGATATTCTCCCAGACAGACCATGACAGACAACTGCAGCAGGCGTAGAGTGGAAGCCATTGTGTCAACCTCTCCAAAATGATTAAACCCTATCTGCACTTTGTTCAATTCACAATATTTTGTTTTGTTTTTTGTAGGGGTGGTACCTGGGATTGAACTCAGGGGCATTTGACCACTGAGCCACCTCTCCAGCCCTATTTTGTATTTTATTTAGAGACAGGGTCTCACTAAGTTGCTTAGCACCTCACTTTTGCTGAGGCTAGCTTTGAACTCACGATCCTCCTGTCTCAGCCTCTCGAGCCACTGGTATTATAGGCATGCACCACCACACCCAACACTCAGTTCACAATCTTAATGTCAAATTTCTGCTTTTTGTTAATCCAAATACAGTAAAAAGTATATGTTTTATTTTAATGAATTCAATCAACAAACATGATATATTTTCACCTGTTAAAGACAGAATTTCTTTTTCTAAAATTTAGAAAGCCTATTAAAAATTTTACATTCATCAGAAAATTGCTTTCGTTCCTTGTAAGCAAGAAAATAACACACACTTATACATATGTAACCTCAAAAGAAGAAATTCATTTGCTGAGCCACTTTTTAAAGTATTTTTGAATAGAGGGGAAATAGTCAGTAAAGTTTCCAGTGAAAATCCCTGACACATGGTGCAACACACTTGTAATCTCAGCTAATTTGTAGGCTGAGGAAGGGGACCAAAGTTTGAGGCCAGCCTGGGCAACCTGGCAGGTGAGGATATAGCTCAGCAATAGAGCCTCCCTGAGTCTGATCCCCAGTACTGTCAAGAAAAAAAATCCTACAATATATAAAGCACAGTGTTTATTAGAAGGCCCATTTTCTTGCTTACAAGGAATAAAAGCAATTTTCTGATGAATGTAAAATTTTTAATAGGCTTTCTAAATTTTAGAAAAAGAAATTCTGTCTTTAACAGGTGAAAATTTATTTTAGTAAATGGATATGATTTACAGATTGTGCTTACTGATTTACCTCTTACACATTCCAATGACTTAAGTCCTGAAGAAATGTCATCTTAGAATGATTTTAGACATCATGCAATATTGATAGTTAGCCTCAAAAATATCACCACTCTGTGTCTTTGAAAACTGATTCAGATTTTTTTTGCTTAGAACAATCTAATCCAAATTTGTAACATAACTTGGAGTGTGTGGATAAATATATAATCTTTTTAAACACTACCCTGCCAAACATATTTCCAGTGCTGGGAATGCTAGGCAAAGACTGAGCTACCCCAAAGACATTTCAGTAAGCAGAAATTAATTACAAATCACTTAAGATTTTCATAAGAAATTGCCAGCAAGACACTTCCAGCAAAAACAAGATACAAAGTATATTTAAAAAATATTGTTTGATGGTGGAATGTGATGGACATCATTATCCAAAGTACATGTATGAAGACATGAATTGGTGTGAACATACTTTATATACAGAGATATGAAAAATTGTGTTCTATATATGTAATAAGAATTGTGATGCATTTTGCTGTCATGTATTTAAAAAATAAAAGCAATTAAAAATAAATAAATAAGTAAATAATATTGTTGATGAAAAATAGAAGTACATAAGATTAAGAAATTCTGTAGAAAACTAAAAAGGGAAGTAAAATAAAAATCAAATGCAGAAACACTTGTCACATCAACCTGAAAATTTAGATAGAGGAAATGAGTGACTTTTGAGTAAAAATACACGTTAATAAAATGACTCAAAATATCAAACGGGCCAATCAGCACAGAAGATCTTGCAATGATGCCGAGTTCCACTGCAAAAGACCCCTGGACTGTAGAGGCTCGCAACTATGTTAAATGACTCTCACAAATCCTAATTTTAAATAAAATGGTCCAGATCTACAAAAAGAAAGAAGAGAGGTAGCTTTTTCAACTCATCCTTGTATACTATCAAAGCCTGGCATAGTCAAGAGTTTGTCTGTGTGGGGTGGTGATTTCTACACAACAGATGTTATTTTCTGTGCTATTGTTAATATGATGTGACTTTCTCAACCAAAGAAAGTAATGAGTTCACTTCCGTGAATGTCATGGAATAAACGTTAGCAAATTCTGGCTTCGCATACAAAATATATTTCAATAATGCTGCAAGTTTTCACACACCTGTTTTTCAATTTTTCAACTCTATTACTTTAGCACTGTAAGGAAAATGAACAATCAAAACATGAATAACAGTAGTGGTGTGGTGGAACCCTCCCTGGGCTCAGCAGTGACTCTGGGGTGCCTCACTGGCTTCTATTGTGACCCTCCGAATGTCTCAGGGCTTCTCCTTCCTCCACACCAGGTTTTTACTCACATGGACCCAGAGTCGGTGTGCTGAAGAGCCATCAGAGCCTCAGTGGAGGGGTGCTTTCCTAAAATAACCCTTGCTAAATTAGGCAAGAAAACCAGATGAATATAAAGGCTCCCTCCAAAAATGTCTCCAGCATGCCAATGCCCCTGAACAGGCAAAACCAACAGGAGAGAACTACTGTGTGGTTGACGATGACTTTTTTATGTTCCACAATATATTTAAGCATTTTTATTTGAAAATATCTCTCTATTGTTTTCTGTTCATTAAAAATTCTGATATAGGGCTGGGGATGTGGCTCAAGCGTTAGCGCGCTCGCCTGGCATGCGTGCGGCCCGGGTTCGATCATCAGCACCACATGCAAAGATGTTGTGTCCACCGAAAACTAAAAAATAATAAATATTAAAAATTCTCTCTCTCTCTTTAAAAAAAAATTCTGATATATAAAAATACTGTGCTTTGTGAAAAGCTGGTAACAGGGCTGGGACTATAGCTCAGTTGGTAGAGCTCTTGCCTTACATGCACAAGGCCCTGGGTTCAATCCCCAGCACCCCCCCCCCCACACACACACACACACACACAAAGGCTGGTAACATCGCAACATTAAAAAAAATTTACTGTTTAATGAGCTGTCCCTTCCTGATGAAAGTATCCCCAAATTCATTTCTCCCGTTTCTCTGAACATCCAATGTACCAACTTGGGGATGAAAGGAGACCACACAGGATTCTTTCTCTTGTGTAGATTTTGATAAACAGGGACTAGTAATTTTGCTCAGAAAGATTTTCCATCTTCAAAAAGTGAATCAGGAAAAGTGGGCTATTGGGTTATAATGCAAACAAACCACACATACAATGACTTAAGAGTATTTATTTCTCTCTAATACAAAGTAACAAGGGAGATTCTGGGGTAGAGTTTTGGAGATCTCTGCTCTCCTCAATCAATTCCTTCTCAAATCACAGTGGTCTTATCCCACCAACAGCTCCCAGTATCACCCTGGGATCATCTGGACTTAAGTCCCACAGGTTATGGGAAATAGGGAGGCACCACAGTCACCAGTCGCTAGATGTGGGCATGACATCCACACTTGCATACACATCCCTCTGGACAGCACTCAGGTCCAGGATACAACAGTGAGGCTGAGAAGTGTAGACTCAGTGTATGTCCACTGAAAGGAGAGTGGGGAGCATACACCTGCCTCTGCCATGCAGCGCTCCTTGTGGAAGTTCTCTGAAGCTTGATGACTGCTCTGACAAAGGCTGGCTTTTCTCTCCTGTGAGTTCTTAGGTGCCTACTGAGGTCTGACTTCCTATCAAAAGATTTCCCACATTCTTGAAGCAGAGGTTTCTACCTTGTATGAGTTCTCTGGTGCCTGCTGAGGTGTGATTTCTGGCAAAAGGTCTTCCTACACTCATCACACCCATAGGGCTTCTCTCCCGTGTGGGTCCTCTGGTGCACAGTGAGGACAGACTTCTGGTAGAAAGACTTCCCACATTTGCTACATCCGTAGGGCTTCTCTCCTGTGTGGGTCCTCTGATGTACAGTGAGGTCTGACTTCTGGTAGAAAGACTTCCCACACTCCTTACATTCGTAGGGCTTCTCTCCTGTGTGTGTTCTCTGATGAACAGTGAGTTTTGACTTCTGATAGAAAGTTTTCCCACACTCATCACATTCATAGGGTTTCTCTCCTGTGTGCGTCCTCTGGTGCACAGTGAGGTCTGACTTCTTGTAGAAAGACTTCCCGCATTCCTTACATTCATAGGGCTTCTCTCCTGTGTGGGTCCTCTGGTGTAGAATAAGGTCTGACTTCTGGTTGAAAGACTTCCCGCATTTGCTGCATTCATAAGGCTTCTCTCCTGTGTGGGTCCTCTGGTGCCTGCTCAGATTCGACTTCTGGTTGAAAGACTTCCTACACTCATCACACTCATAGGGCTTCTCCCCTGTGTGGGTCCTCTGGTGCACGGTGAGGTCTGACCTGCGGTAGAAAGATTTCCCGCACTCGTGACACTCATGAGGCTTCTCCCCTGCGTGAGCTCTCGGCTGTAAAGTGAGGTCTGGCTTCTGGCAGAGAGACTGAGCACCCAAGTCACACTTACAGGGCTCCTGTGTATGTGTTCTTTGCTGTGTCAGGAAGGGCCTCTCACATTCACTGCACACCCAGGGTTTCGTTCTCTGGTGGTGAGTGAGTGTGGGCTTGATGGAGAGGGTCTTTCGGCAGACCCCACACTCATAAGCTCTCCTTCCCACATGGGTTACCCCCTGGACACCAACAGCAAACTGACCACAGCCCTCCGCATAGGCACTGTATTTGCAGGAGGGTTCTCCCAGGTGAACCCTCTCCTGGATGAAGAATATCGTCCCTGTGCCACAGGCCCCACCTTCTCCACCCCGCTCAAGGTCCTGCTGCATCGCTTGAACCTGGTGTTGTGGACCAAGATGCTCAGGGTGCCGGAGGGGCTTTCCAGTCAGGTCACAGGCACCAGGCCCCTCTCCTACATGCATGGCATCAGGCTCACCAGGAAGAAGCATGTTCTGATATACAACAAGCTCATCCATCCTCATTCCTAAGTAGTTTCCATTACTTACAATCAGCTCTGAAATCTGGCTTGAGCTTAAATTAAATGCTCTTTGTAATTCAACTCTCTCTTCGGCTGCACTGCAGCTGGTGATCACAACTTGCCACAGATGTCTTTCTCGACTCTCCTGGCTGGTCTCACTCAGATCCTCCATTTTCTGGATATCTGAAATGATCAACAACAAGAAAACATGCCAATGAAGCACATACCTAGGCACTTCTTATGGAATACTTACATAAAGGTTAAGAAGTTTCTTTCTATCCCAGTGGCCTAGTGACTTAAAATATCACAAATAGGTACTGATGTATGATAAGCATATGCCTTTTCTCCCTAATAAGTTGAGAGCTACCTCAGCATTGGTAGCTTTTACTACGTTAAATCACTCTTTTTCTCTGCTTGTTTGAGTTTTCTTTCTCTTTTAATATCCAAGGAAATATTTAGTCAAAATATCTAACCACCACTTGTCTGTATGTTAAGCTGAGTGCTTCTCATCTGCCATTTGTTTTCCTTCCTTTTGTCTATTTTTTCTTAGTAACTGACCACTTTGTGCCACTTCTTTTCTGATTCATTAGCTCTGAAGATGGTATTTCCCAGGATCTGCTACCACAGAACAAATAGGGCCATTTGTCTGTAACCTAAGCAGCAATGCTCCTGGGGGTAAGCTTCTATATCTACATTTGTTTAGTCTTCCTGGGTAAACAGCTACAAGGCAACTGTGGGGTTTTCAAATCTCTTCCCCACCCTAGATGAAGACAACGTCCATCACATCCCTAGTTCAACCTGACTTCCTCTGCTTTTCAGAACTGTAACAGGCAGGGTCCACACCCATTGCCGCCTTGGGCACTCCCTCCCTGCTGATCTAAAGGTTTTGTTTCTGCAACCCAGGCTGTGCCTGCCATCACTGAGAAGTCTTCCAGCTGAGACCACAGCCCTGGCACTCTCCTGTTTCTGGAGCATGCACCCTGCTTGAAGAATGTACTGATATTTCAACAGTCTCCTGGTTTCACAGAAAACAACTCTTGCACGCATCTCACTCTCCTTCTTGTTTTCATGTGTCCCACAAAGAGAAAGGGAAAATGTTCACTTCAATAACTCCACTCCCAAACAGAAACCTATGCACTCACACCCTTGGTTCACCTGGCCTTGAAACACAGATCTCTAGTTCTCCTCCCAACTGGGGAAAGACTGTGAGAGGAGCTCAACAGCATACCCACCTCATGTGGATTGGACTCTGCCCCTCCTGCCCCCTGCCCAGGATATGCTGACTGACCTGGATGGCTCTGGTCTGGGGGCTCTTCTGCCACCCACGGCTCTGCTCCTTGCTCCAGCTTGATGATCGCCTCAGGTTTGGGGATGCAGTGCCCTGTAGGGGGAAATGGTGCAGGACTCTGGCCTACAGTGGGTCCTCCTCAGCATCATAGAATCTCATGTCCTGTACACAAAGCTATCTCCTGGATTTCTTTTCTCATTTTTCTTTACTCCTTAGGTGAGCTTTATAAATAATAGCTCTTGACTTTAAATTACAGCTTTAAACTATTAGTTTCCAAAGTCATATTTCCATCACTGATACACACTCTATATTATATGTTGTATTTGGAAAATCACCTCCTCAAAATTAAGCAGTCCCAAAGTAAACTATAATCTCTCTAAAACAGCTTCCTCTTGGGACCCTTCCCAAAATACACCCCACTCACTCTGCCTTATCCCAGAAAAACATTTTTGGTGGTTCTTATCTCGCAACTACATATATTTGGTTTTTCTTTCTCAAAAAAAAAAAAAATTAAGTTCTTTAAAAGGAGATATATGTGTTTAATCACTGCTGTTATTCCCACAGCCACCAAACACTAGCATCTGTGAGTTACCTGCCTGGCAAGCACTGAAAGAACCAGTGAATGTCATGATAAATATCTGCGGGGGACAGTCCTGAAGTGTGAGGGGGAAGGGGCAACTGAGACTTTAGAGAAGCTTGCTGAGAAAAAAGCCCAGGAGCCGTGGGATGGTGGATGGACACAGGAGAGCCACCTGTGAAGACTGTAGGATGCAGGTGTCCGACTCAGGGGTAGGACCAGGGGAAATGCCTCATCCAGCGCACTCGGCACACATGGGCTGGGCTCTGCCCCTCCCACCCCCTGCCCAGGATATGCTGACTGACCTGGATGGCTCTGGTCTGGGGGCTCTTCTGCCACCCACGGCTCTGCTCCTTGTTCCAGCTTGATGATCGCATCAGGTTTGGGGATGCAGTGCCCTGTAGGGGGAAATAGTGCAGGACTTTGGCCACACTGCTACCCAGGGCCCTCTGAGGAACAACAACAGTATGGCTTCCGGAGGAGGGTAATGAAGGGGTCAATATGAACCTTTGTTAGTGGAACCCCATACCCTGACAGCAGTAAACCCTGTGGTGCTCACACTTCCTCAGAACAAACTTGCTCCTGGCATTACTGAGACATTCACTCACCCAAGGACACCAGGCTGCTGTAGGTCTCCAGCATCACATCCTTGTACAAGGTCCTCTGAGCTTCATCCAGGTCCTGCCACTCATCCCAGCTGAAGTTCACAGCCACATCCTCAAATGACACCAAGCCCTGCAATGGAACATGCTTCTAATTCAAGTCATCAGTACCAGGTCATGAGAACAAAAAGCCTGGGAGTTCATTCTGTGTGTGTGAGCATGCTCTGTAGGCCACTCCGTGGGGGGGAAGTCATAGCAGAAACATCCTGCCCATACTAAAACTGCCCCCATGCAGCTTCCCTTGCAGATGTGGGATTGCCTTGTTTCCAGGGACAAAGGGATGGAAACCCCTTCCCCCACGAGATTATGATCGTATGAGGACATTAAATGTAAGTGCCTACTGAACTAGGGTGTTGAGCTAATTTAAAAGCAAGTATAATGGAAATCAGGGTAACATGGAAATAGGAAAACCATGTTTTTCCGTGTTATCAGACTGCCCTTCACTGAAGAGGCAGAGCCCCAATCTTCCCCATGAATGTGTTACAAACACAGGGAAGCAATGGTCCAGTCCTGAAACAAGGCAGAACACATATCACATGAACAGAACTGCAAAAGGGCAATGTCCAGGTGAGTGACCTTCGGCTCTGAAGTGTACAAGGAGTTGGTTGTGGGTGTTCTACATTTAACACTTGACTCCAGCAATAAAAAGCCTGTGCTCACTGTTGTTAGCATGCTCACAGGCATCTTCATATTCCCTTCCTAAATCCACAAGAATTGATGCACTTGAAAGTGAACATCGCTCACCTCTTATACCAGAGGGCGTAAACAATGAGAGGCCAGCAAAAATAAGTGACATGCCCAGATTAGCACTGACTCCTGAAAGAAGAATTAGGGAAGGGCCTCAAGAGGAGAGTCGGGAAGAACCAGGGGACAGGACCACCCTCAGCAGGACCCAGAGAGATAAGAATAAAGAATAGGGAAACAATCCTGGAAAAGAGAAGAAAACAAAAGAAATGGCAGAAACAAAACTTGATACTAACTGCTGTGTAGGGGTTAAGAGGGTGTTTGCCACTAGGCTGTCTTCATGGGCAGCTCCATAGATCCTGATGCTATAAACTGAAAATGGGTAAAGGCCCAAGAATCTGATGCACAGAATGTGATGGACACATGGTGCTGAAGCTTCTGCATCATCATGGGGATGTCCTGCTGGCAGTGGACACGTGACCCAAGCACAGGGAACTCGAAACTGAAGGCAAATGTCCATGAAATAGTAAGGACTCAGAGGCAACTGAAGCCCAGGGAGTAAATGGCATGCTCAAGAGAAGCTCAGATTCAAAGCAGAAAAGGCATGAGTGCAGAACTTAAGGGGACACTCATGTTCACTGACAGAGAGAGAATGTGTAAGGCTTACTCCAGCAACAAGGAAAAAGTTCAATATTAAGAATTTTATTTCATCATATTCAGAGCTCATGGAAAAGACTATGACTCAGGAGTCTGTGGCAGGAGGATGGCTGAGCCCAGGAGTTCAAGACCAGCCCAGGCAGAGGCCCCATTTCAAAAAAGATTACTGTGATCATCACGTGGACAACACTGATTAAAAAAAAAGCTGCAGCTCTGCTGGCTTGGGACCTTGGACAGCAAAGTTCAGGCTGAGACAACAACCACAAAACTGGGGAGGGGCAAGTCCTAGGAGTGAGTGAGCTAAAGAATACAAGCCACCAAATCAGCACACAAGATCCACCAGAGTACTGGCCAACTTACCTACTTGGGAAACCACAGAGGGATCAACAAGACACTAGTTTAAAAACTATGACTAAGGTGAAGAAGGATCAGGAGAAGAGAAGGAGGGGAGCAGGGGGAAGTCTGAATTAGAACAAATTATATTCCATGCTTCAGGGGTAGAGCTCTCACCTAGCATGTGTGAGGAACTGGGTTCGAACCTCAGCACCACATAAAAATAAAATAAGGGAAAAAAATGTATCCTAATGTTTATAACTAAAAATAATCAATTTTAAAAAACCCAGCCCCTGGAAGCTGAAAGAGATGGAGAATCAGCTACTAATCCTCATAAGGAATGCGTTGTTTGGATTTTGAATCCAGTCAGTGAGCTGCCTTATAGAACAAAAATCACTTCTCCAAAGAATTCAATAGTATCCACAAACTCTAAGGTTTATAACACCCAGGATAAAACTCAGAATCACTGTTCATGTGAAGAAATTGGAAGAAGTGGGTGACTTATGTGTAGGGTGGAAAATCCCCAGACCAAACACAGTCCACCCAGCTATGACAGGAGAACAGACTGCTCAGCCACCAAAGACCACCTTCATGTCAGGAAGAAGCAGAGGAGGACCAGCAGTGGAAAAAGAAACCAGAAGAAAATGCAAAGTCTTTACCAGTAAAAACATTACAAAACCAGAATGGAAGTTTGCCAATTGATTTAGCAGCAGATGAGAAGACAAAAGAAAGCAACAGAACCTGAAGATGGTCAATATATATTTTCTAACCTTTATGGAAAAAAAGAAGAAAAACAGAGTCTCAGAAAACAGTGGGGAAATTCAGAAATAATTCAACATGTACATTACTGGCATTTCAAAAGAAAACAAGTACAGAACACAAAACACAAGTTTAGAAACCTTCCCAGATGTTGTGACAGCAGTTTATAGGCTCAAGACACTCAACCTCCCTTCATCAGGACAGAAACTACCTGGGAACATAACAGTGGAACTGATGAGATCCAAAGAAAAGAGAGGAGCATGAAAGCAGCCAAAGAAAGGACAGCCACCATGCCTGAGACAGCCACATGTGAGGAACGCCAACTTTCACCATGGAAAGACATCTTCACAGAGTTGACAGAAAAGACACAATCCCACACCAGAGGAACTATCCTAAAGACCATGTAAATTAAAGACATTTTCAGATAAACACAACTAAGACGATTCACCGCTAGTAGGCCCATACTGCAAGATACCAAAGAAGTTCTGCAGCTGCAACAGATTGCCCCAAGAACTGACGAAGACAAACAGAGGAGGATCAGGATCAAAGAAATGGGACACGCCGCACACAACAGATGGATTATAGATAAATTTTCCTCTTCATTTTTTATTCTTTTTTTGGTACCAGGGATTGAACTCAGGTGTTTAACCACTGAGCCACATCCCCAGCCCTTTGTATTTTTTTATTTTTAAATCAGGCCTCACTATGTTGGTCAGGGCCTCACTTAGTTGCTACAGCTGACTTTGAACTTGCAATCCTCCTGCCTCAGCCTCCCCAGCCACTGAGATCACAGATAGCACTTTTCGTCTCTTTTAATCTCTTTAAAAGATATATGATTGTTTAAGCACAATTACTACAACACCTAGGTAACTCCTAATGTATACAGATTCAGCAGGTAACTACCCGTGTACAAAGACAAAAAAGCAGAAAAGACAGAGGTTATACAGGGAACCATTCCACTGAAAAGTACTTGCATTTTACGGGAAGCTATATGGCAGCACTATAAGTATGACAAACTGAAGATCCTCAAAGGATGGTGAACAAATACAGCACGATAGTTCCCTATGGCTGCCATAGCAAAGAACCAGCCCAGGTAACAGCAGCTTTCCTCGCCTGTGGAGGTGGGGCTGCAGGCTGGGGGCTTCTGAAGCTTCGGCTCTGCCTGAGGATGGCCTTCTTCTGCATGGAGACACCCTCATTTCTTTCTTGTGACTAAATAGACTGACAAGGTTAGTGCCCCCACATAATCTTAACAACCTTTCCAATGTATACAGAAGGCTCTCCCCGTGGGTTCTGCATCTGTGTATTCAACCAATTTCAGATAAAAAAACATTTGAAAAAAATTAACTCTGTACTGAACAAGTGGAGTTTTTTTAGATTGTCATTATTCCCTGAACAAAGCAGTATAACTATTACAACTATTTACACAGCATTTAAATTGCATTAGGTATTATAAGTAATTTAGAAATAATTAAAGTGTATGGGAAGATGTGCATGGATTATACGCAAATACTACAGCATTTTACATAAGAAACTTGAGCATCTACAGATTTTGGTATCTCTGGGGTTTCCTGGAATCTGTGCCCTACAGATGCCAAGGGAAGACTACACTAAAAATTTAAAAAGACAGGAAAGAGGAAACAGAAACAAATATTAGATGAGACAAACAGAAAACAGGTAGTAAAATGGTAGTGCTAAGTCATCATACTAATGATTTAATGTAAATAGAGTATTTAAGGCAGAGAATCTTGGACTTGACAAAAAAAAATAGACTCAACAATATGCTCTCCATAAAGACAATTTAAATATAAAGACACAAAACCAACTAAGTAAATATAGACACTGACTGGGGGCTGGGGATGTGGCTCAAGCGGTAGCGCGCTCGCCTGGCATGCGTGCGGCCTGGGTTCAATCCTCAGCACCACAAACAAACAAAGATGTTGTGTCCGCCAAAAACTAAAAAAATAAATATTAAAATTCTCTCTCTCTCTCTCTTTAAAAAAATATAGATACTGACTGAAAGCAAAAGGATGAAAGATACACTATGCAAAAATAATAACAAAAAAGCTCAAGTAGAGCTACCAGAGGAAATAAACTTCAATATAAAACATAGAGCACAGACAAGAGACCGCTCATGGTAATAACAGTTATGAATGTGTGTGCACCTAAAAACAAAGTCTTATGGGACATGAAAAAAAAGCCTCAAAACTAAAGAGGGAAATCAAACCCTCCACCATTATGGCTGGGAATCAATACTCATCTTGTAGTAACTGATGGGACAACCAGACAAAAGACATGAATGGCACCACTCTAACCTGACACCCAGAGAGAAGAGGACTCAAGGTGGAAATCATGAGCATGCTCCATGTCCACATGGAACTAAATTAGAAATCAACAACAATGACAAAAACAGAACTTTACCTAAATACTAAGTGACGTAAAAGAAGAAAGCACAGGGAAATTAAAGTGCACCTGGAACAAAATATACTTATTGTAAGACTGGCACTCATGGCAGGTCAAAGGCAGCCACAAACTCTTTCCCCTCCTTGGGGTGGGAACAACGCCCCTGCAGATAGAATCTGTGCCTGCACAGCCAGCTTAGTCAGAATGTGGCACAGCTCAAACAATAGTAAAAGTTAGAGATGAAAGACTGTCCTCAACTTGAGAGGTAGAGTTGTTAAAGTTCAGACTGAATATCAGTCTCTGAATAAAAGGATGACAATCATCTCACACATTATGTTATACTAACAAACTATAACTGTGAATTTTAAATGTTAAGAAAAAACATAGGGAAGTAACCTCATGACACTGGGTTTAACAATTCTTTCTTGGATATTATACCAAAAACACAAGTAACAAAAACCAGTAAGTTGAATTATACAAAATTGAAATCTTTTGTGCATCAAAGGACACTATTCAACAGAATGAAAAGATAATTAATGGAACGGGAATCATATATAAGACAATAACATCCAGAACATGTAAAACAAAATCCTACAACTCAAAAAAACCCAAAACCTTGTGGTTTAGTCAGCTTTTTCACTATTGTAACTAAAAGATCCAACCAGAACAACTTTAGAGGAAGAAGAGTTAATTTAGGGCACAGTTTCAGAGGTCTGAATTCAGAAGATTCCATTCCTCCGGGCTCAAGGTGAGGCTGAACAAAGTGGCAAAGGAATGTGGCAGAGGGAAGCAGTTCACATGATGATAAGTAAGCAGAGAAAGAGATTCCACTTGCCAGATAAAAAATATATACCCTAAAGCCATGTCCCCAATGTCCACCTCCACCAGCCACATCTACCAGCTTCAGTTATCACTCAGTTAATCCCTAACAGGAGATTAATTCACTGATTGGGTTAAGACTCTCACAACCCAATAATTTCTTCTCTAAACCTTCTTGCTTTGGCTCACAAGTGAGATTTTGGGGGACACCTCACAATACATACAAATGGTTGATACTGCAGTCATCAGAAAAATACAAATCAAAATCACAATGAAATAACCCTCCATACCCATTAGGTACAAATGATTCAAATCTGTGCGTCTCATTCTCTATATATCTTTTAACCAACCCTTGTTCAAATGTGCCCCACTAACCCCTGAACACTGGATAATAAATAAGCATAGTTCCTGAGAGATCAAACCTGCCATTTGAGCACTCATGTCCTTCAGATTTTGCAAAGAGTAACATTTCCACTGCAACAAGATTACTACATTTGTTTGTGAGCAACAAAAGCTCCTCCCCCTATATTGGCCCTATACACATATATTAGCCTAACATGAAAAGAAAAAACCAGAGCAGCACAACTTGACATCAAAACCAGAACTGAGAGGGAAGGAGAAAGCAGTCCTGGAGAAATTCTATTTTGTTGCTTGGGTCACTGGCTGGAAGGTGTCAATTGCTAGCGTAGGGATGAGAGGATATGGATGAGAGGATTGGATTCATGAAGCCTGAGGTGCCTTTGGAATAGCAGCAAAGAAGCACTCAACAGGAAGATGAATCTATAGTCTAACAGTGGGAAAAGATCCAAGCTGGAAATAGGAATGTCAAATTGGAGGGCCACATCAATCAAAAAACTCAAGAGTAAGAGGAATGGGGCCTCAGATGGAACACTTGAAGAAAAAAAAAAAAAAAGGCAAAAAAAAAAATTCATGGAAGAAAAAAATCACAACAGGCCACAGAAGAAAATAAAAGATGGGATTTCTAAAAGATCATGGACAGAGGTCTTAAATATGGCAAAAGATTCAATAGTCAATGGGTCTGACTATAATTTAGGTTACCGGTAAGCGTTTGACAAAATGAACTGAGACTTCATTGACTGGACTAAAGTACAAATGAGTGGGAATATACACCAGAAAATCCAACTTTGCAGTTAGCTGCATACTTTACAGCCACACAAGCTGAGAGAGATGTGTAGACAGTTTTTTCATTACATATGGTCAATTCAATCCTCCAGGCCACCGAAAAGCTATCTGGGATCAACTATTTTAGCAACTCCAGTAAAACCTCATTAAGGTAGCTAAATGTAACCAATGAAGACAGCATTTCCACCTTGGGTTCAGCAAGTCTTCATATCCCAGAAGTTAGCATGCCACCCTTGTGGGTTTGTTGAATTATGTAAAAATTATGCCTCCCTTTTTTTGCCACAACATCAGAAAGACCAGAGACATATATGCACTCAACTTAGATGATTCTAAAGTCTTATAATCTGCTAAAACTACATGCCAATTTTATCTTATTTGTATGCATTTCCTAGAGGCTGAATCTTACTTTTCCACTTAATTCTCAGACCCCATAAAGGTCATTAAATAAAATGTAAAACAGAATGGAGAAACAACTCACCAGAGATGTATCCATTTTTGTTTGCTCTTGGAAATGCACAGAGGGCTCTGGAAGCATAGCTAGGAAAGGTGGTGAATGGAGTGGAGTCATGGAGAATTGGTATGGCTCAGATTCTCCTGCTCAACACACTAGAGAGAAGCTGAAACAGAAATTTTAAAAAGCCTCTATATGGAAGAGAACCCTCTATGTTTCAGTATGGACACCAAAGTTCCCACTGAAGACATACCTACAATCCCACTAATTGGTAAAGATTAGAAATACAATTCATTTTGAGTTACTTAAAACAACTATTACCTACAGATTTAGCAACAAATTAACATTTCCCAAAGAAATAAAAACTTAACAAAAACTGTTACAGATATATACTTCACAAGTGAACTATTTTACTATTGAGGCAGGATACCCCAGAGGACCCCATGTGAGCATTTCCACCACACCCCTTGCTTTTGCATACTTAAGTTTCATGAAAAGTATGCATGTGCCGCGCATGATGGCACATGCCTGTGATCCCAGCAGCCTGGGAGGCTGAGGCAGGGGGATCGCAAATTCAAAACCAGCCTCAGCAAAAAGCGAGGCACTGGGGCTGAGGTTGTAGCTCAAGTGGTAGAGTGCTCACCTAGCATGTGTGAGGCACTGGGTTTGATCCTCAGCACCACATAAAAATAAAATAAAGATATTGTATCCACCTAAAATTAAAAAATAAATATTTTTTAAAAGTAAGGCACTAAGGAACTGAGACCCTGTCTCAGTTGGGGATGTGGCTCAATGGTTGAGTGCCCCTGAGTTCAATCCCTGGTACCAAAAAAAAAAGTATGCTTGCTGCAACCCATCATTTTGGACCCATAGTTATATAGGAAAAATATACATAATATATACTTCTTATAGTACACTGTTCCAGTAGTGGTTCCCAACAAGCCATCTCTCTGTATGCAAGCACTCATACAGTACCACAAACCTGGACTCTGCTATTTATGTTACTGCCTTGGCCAATGAGACAACAGGAAATGTCAAACACACACGTTTGAAAAGCACTTGCCCACTGGTGCTGGTCTCTTCAGACAAAGACATGCTGTGAAGAAGCCTGGGGCTACATTGCTCTAGCCAAGAGCTAGCGCAAATTACTAACCATGCAAGTGTTAAGGCAAGCAGCCTCAGTTGAGACACCCGATGTCCAAAGCCTCATGTGTGATCCAGACAACCCTAGCAAAAAATTTCCAGCTGAATTCCTTCCAAAATGTGGAGCCACAGAACCTCAAATAAATGAGTGCATATTTTTCTCAGTATGTATCAGTTGGTTAGGGTTAGCAAGTGCTTATATACTAATCATCCAGAATGCAATTTTTAAAAAATATTTTTAGCTGTGGATGAACACAATTTACCTATTTTTATGTGGTGCTGAGGATCAAACCTAGTGCCCCACACATGCTAGGCAAGCACTCTGCCACTGAGCCACAACCACCCAGCCCAAGAACTCAATGTTTTTGTTTGGGGTTTTTTTTTTTGGGGGGGGGGTGGTACTTTGGACTGAATTCAGGGGCACTCGACCACTGAGCCACATCCCCAGCCCTATTTTGTATTTTATTTACAGACAGGGTCTCACTGAGTTGCTTAGCAACTCGTTTTTGCTGAGGCTGGCTTTGAACTCATGCTTTCTGACTCAGCCTCCTGAGCCACTAGGATTACAGGCATGTGCCACCAAGCTGGACAAGAACTCAGTGTATTTTAAGGGACAGTCTTAAAATACAATCAAGTTAGCTGCATGGCCACATGTACAAGTACTGAAAATCACAAGCAATGTCAACTGCATGGACTTCAGTAAGAATACTGGTATAAGTGGAGGCCACCTAAATCATTAAAAACAAAATATTTGCAGATCAATAGACTGTTTTAAGTTTTGCTACATCATAAAAGGTATGTTTACTTCAAAAAAATAGTTTGTTACATGTTAAGTGTCCCTTATTCCAAATGCTTGAGACCAGAATTATTTCAAATTTCAGAGTTTTCTGGATTTTGGAATATCTGCAAAGATTTTTTTTAAGTTATAGGTGGACAAAATACCTTTGTTTTATTTATATGTGGTGCTGAGGATCGAACCCAGGGCCTCACAAGTGCTAGCTGAGCGCTCTACTGCTGAGCCACAACCCCAGCTCTCTGCATAGATTTTAATGGTTATATACCTAGTCCAAAATAGTTTCAAATTTCATATTTTTGGATTAAGGATGCCTAATCTATACTTAAAAGAACACACTGTGCCATATTTTATTTACATTTATGAAATTAGTTTGGAGAAGTGTGATCCAGCATAATTTTCCCATTTTAAGTTACAGGCTCATTTTATTACCAAATTTATGATTTTTAAAAATAGACAAATTACATTAGGCAAGAAACACTTGTGTTATCAACATTTTAAGGTGACAATCCACAAGAAGTACTAGGGATAAAAAAAGAGACGTGTTTAAGGCAATGTGTTTTAAAGTACAGTTTATGCTACATGGATAGTTTCCAAACAAACAAAAAACCAATCTCCAACAGTGAAAATAATACTAGTTGTTTTGATTAAACTTGTAGCAAAATTAATAATATTAGCTAAAAAGTCAGGATGCCTAACATTTACGTGATTCTCATGTGATCCTGTGTGAGGCACATCATCTTAGAACCAATTACTTCATCTTTCATATAAGACAGAAGGACCCTGGCAAGCCCTTCCTGAGCTACCAGCGAGAACCATCAGGACAGAGGGAGCACCTGCACATCTCTACAAGCCAAATTTGATGACAGACTGGCTTTGAAAGAGCTCAGATTCTGGAAACAATGGGGGCACGGATTGGAGGAACTAGAATGTGGTTAGAGAGCACTGTAGCCAGATCCTCTCTGGTGCAAGAGGGTATCCCTCTACTCCAGATCACAATCCTATGCCCCCTCCAATAAGTAACATTTGCTAAGCTATGACTTATCCTTCAGCCCAGTTCATCTCTCTCTCCTGAAAGTTGGTCCATACCTTCCCAACAGCACCTTGTGGGTGAGAGCTTCAGATGAGGTAGCACTACCCAAACCTTGCGCACTCTGGGCAGGAGGACCAACTGCTTAGGTCATGCAAGGCTAGTATCCTCCCCTTCCTGGGACTCCTCTTATCTTAAGTGCTAGTGAGAGAATTCAGACCTGAGGGGTACTCTTTCAGGAGGGATTCCGATCCACAGGGCGCCCTCCTTCAAGCTTTACCACACCTACTTAATTCTTAAAAACATAGGGCCACCCCAATCTCCTGCGTATGATCTTCTGTAGACTCAAACCAAGAGCCCTAGGCGGGCTACACGGTGGCGGGGGCGGGGGATACAACTGCCACATCGCAGGATTGTCCACGTACACTTCACCACCCTCTGGGAACTGGGGGGTAGTTCATCAGGGTCGCTGCCAGCCTCATCTCACAGACCGGTAAACTGAAGGTCGCTCCGTGGCCCAGCGGTCTGCACAGCCCCACCAGGCCCGCTCGCTGGGCCAGCTTCTTATACAGAAGGCATACAGGGCCTCCGGCCGCTTGGACTCCGACAAGGCTGTCACGACAGCCCACCCAAGCGCCGCGGCCCCGCGCCCGCCCCGAGGAACTCACGGAGCGTCGCCTCGGGGAGCCCTACCGCGGCTCGCACCTGCACTTCGGTGCCCCGCCTGCGACTCATTCACGGTTCGGCTCCCAGAGCCCGCCGAGGCCAGGGTGCCTCTGCCCCCATCGCACCAACCTTCTGGCTGGCCGCGTCGGAGGGCCGCAGGGACCGGAACTTCCGGGCGGGAAACTCCGGGAGTGGGCGGGGCACCGCACGCGCAGGAGGAAACTGGACCGCGCTCCCGGGTCTCGCGTGGGCGGCCTCTCGCGGTGAGAGACACTTCCCACAAGCCTCTGCGCCGTGCGCTGGCGCCGCGGGAAGAAACTGTTCGCGGATGGCGGCGGTCCCCGAGGTGGCCGGCGTCCACACCCAGAGGCGGAGGTCTGTGGCTGCGGAGGGTGTGGTCGTTGTCTGGTGCGCCCTGAAACACCGCAGTTACGAATCATAACGGCCCCTCTGGACACCTCTCCAAGGCAGGTGTTTTCTGCCACTAGCCTGTGTCCGCGGACCGTGTTCCACGGGCGGACATCCTGCTCTAGCAGGTCACGGAGTCGATGCTCCGGAGCCTCTTGCCGGTTGCATTTCCGAAGTCTGCTCATTGTTTGCCCAGAAATTGCCAATTTCGGGCCAGCCATCTATCAGATCTCTAGTTTGTGAAATGGACTTGAACTTTGTCTTTCGCTTCTGGATTTCTGTCACGCACTGGGGTTTCTGGATCCGGGCCACCACCATGGCTCCTCAAGACAGGACATGCTGCTTGAGGGTCACAGTGTACTTGAGAGGAGGAGAAGGGAGTTAGGGGTGGGGTCGATGGCGCTGTGAGGCTGGCGCCCTTGCCCAAGACTCACCACTGTCTTCCTCTGTTGGAATTATCTAGTCCTATCCTACAACCCCCAGTGATTGTAGTCTACAGATCCAGAAGCTAAGCCTTGATCTTCCCAGAGCCCTCAAACATTGGAATCCCTGTCTCCCTCAGAGCCCTGGATCCCAGGCTTCTCTCTTGAACACCGTCGGTACACACGACCTTGGTGCCTGATATAAAGTCCTGTTGTATGTGGGTTGATAGTCCCTCTCTTTATGTACCTCAGTCCTTTCTCCCAGAATGGGAAGAGTAAGGCACATTTCCTTAGCTCCCACCTTAAACCCAGCTCTAATGTAATCCATTTCTTTCCCCTATAATGGCACATTACTCAGAGCCAAGGAGAGAATCCAGGACCAGCCCACCACATTTCCAACACTAGCTGTGTTGTATTGTTTCAGTGTTCAAGTTCACATTTTTTTTTGTTGAATTTATTCCTAATTATTTTTTATATTACTGTAATATAAATAGAATTGATCCCTTTTTTTATTGGTTGTTCAAAACATTACAAAGCTCTTGACATATCATATTTCATGCATTAGATTCAAGTTGGTTATGAACTCCCAATTTTACCCCAAATAAAAATTGCAGAATCACATCGGTTACACATCCACATTTTTACATAATGCCCTATTAGTAACTGTTGTATTCTGCTACCTTTCCTATCCTCTACTATCCCCCCTCCCCTCCCCTCCCATCTTCTCTCTCTACCCCATCTACTGTAATTCATTTCTCTCCTTGTTTATTTTCCCATTCCCCTCACAACCTCTTATATGTAATTTTGTATAACAATGAGGGTCTCCCTCCATTACCATGCAATTTCCCTTTTCTCTCCCTTTCCCTCCCACCTCATGTATCTGTTTAATGTTAATCTTTTCTTCCTGCTCTTCCTCCCTGCTCTGTTCTTAGTTGCTCTCATTATATCAAAGAAGACATTTGGTATTTGTTTTTTAGGGATTGGCTAGCTTCACTAAGCATAATCTGCTCTAGTGCCATCCATTTCCCTGCAAATTCCATGATTTTGTCATTTTTTAGTGCTGCGTAATACTCCATGGTGTATAAATGCCACATTTTTTTTATCCATTCATCTATTGAAGGGCATCTGGGTTGGTTCCACAGTCTAGCAATTGTGAATTGTGCTGCTATGAACATCGATGTAGCAGTATCCCTGTAGTATGCTCTTTTAAGGTCTTCAGGGAATAGTCCGAGAAGGGCAATAGCTGGGTCAAATGGTGGTTCCATTCCCAGCTTTCCCAGGAATCTCCATACTGCTTTCCAAATTGGCCGCACCAGTTTGCAGTCCCACCAGCAATGTACAAGAGTACCCTTTTCCCCACATCCTCGCCAGCACTTGTTGTTTGACTTCATAATGGCTGCCAATCTTACTGGAGTGAGATGGTATCTTAGGGTGGTTTTGATTTGCATTTCTCTGACTGCTAGAGATGGTGAGCATTTTTTCATGTACTTGTTGATTGATTGCATGTCCTCCTCTGAGAAGTGTCTGTTCAGGTCTTTGGCCCATTTGTTGATTGGGTTATTTGTTTTCTTATTGTTTAATTTTTTGAGTTCTTTGTATATTCTGGATATTAGGGCTCTATCTGAAGTGTGAGGAGTAAAAATTTGTTCCCATGATGTAGGCTCCCTATTTACCTCTCTTATTGTTTCTCTTGCTGAGAAAAAACTTTTTAGTTTAAGTAAGTCCCATTTGTTGATTCTTGTTATTAACTTTTGTGCTATGGGTGTCCTATTAAGGAATTTGGAGCCTGACCCCACAATATGTAGATCGGAGCCAACTTTTTCTTCTATCAGGCACAGAGTCTCTGATTTGATATCTAGCTCCTTGATCCACTTTGAGTTAACTTTTGTGCATGGCGAGAGGAGGGGATTCAGTTTCATTTTGTTGCATATGGATTTCCAGTTTTCCCAACACCATTTGTTGAAGATGCTATCCTTCCTCCATTGCATGCTTTTAGCTCCTTTATCAAATATAAGATAGTTGTAGCTTTGTGGATTAGTCTCTGTGTCCTCTATTCTGTACCATTGGTCCCTTAATTTCATTTTTTGATTGTTCATTGCCCATGATGGAAGTACAACTAATTTTTTATATGGATCCTGTATCTTGTTACTTCACTGAACCTGTTTATTCTAATAATTTTTAGTGAGTTCTGAATGATTTTTTTTGGGGGGAGGGGGGGTACCAGGGATTGAACCCAGAGGTGCTTCACCACTGAGCCCCATCCCTACCCCGTTTTATTTTTATTTTATTTTATTTTTTGAGACAGGGTCTTGGTAAGTTGCTTAAGGCTTTGCTTAGTTACTGAGGCTGACTTTGAACTTCTGATCCTCCTGCCTTAGCCCCTAGAGCTGCTGGGGTTTACAGGCAAGCATCGCTGCCCCATATTATTGATACCAGTGATGAGAATCAGCTGAGTCCTGTATCCCTGAAGCAGGCCAGAGACCCCCCCCCCCTCCCAGAAGATCCCTGCCACAACTAAGCTAAACAGAATTTTTGAGGGTCTCTGGAGCCTTCACAGAGGTGTTTGCATCTCAAAGGACTATAGTCAGGTCCTGCAGAGCTAGCTGGTGGGAAGACTGGGGAGAGGGACTCTCCCTTTCCCAGACATAGATTTTTAATAGTGTCCTTGGCCTGAATTGGGTCCCCGGAACAGTGGAAAAGCTGCTTTTATGTGAACTTCTACAGATTGTGAGCCTCTGAGCCCCTCCCCTTACACACTGGGTATATAAAGTTCTAAAACTTTCTAAACTCGGAATTTCAGAGGGGTGATTTGGTAGAGGCAAAAAGCCTCCCTTTGGGGCTAGGGCTATAGCTCAGTTGGTAGAGTGCTTGGCTTGCATGCACATAGACCTGGATTTGATTCCTCAGCGTGCACGCACACACACACACACACAAAAAAAAAAAAAAAAAAAAACACCTTTGAATCTGACTGCAGCCAATAAACCTGCTACCTCCTATTTCTTGGTGTCCTTCCTTGTTTGTCCTACTTCATCCCCAGTTTTGAAGAGTGAACACAGGAGAAATACCAAGGCAACCATAGAAAAAAAGTTTTATTTACAGGATAGAATAGAATAGAGATAGTGTAACAGGAGTCCACTTAATGCTTTGAATACAACTCTTACTGCTCTTGACACTGCAACTTATTTTTAAAATGGTCTTGTTTTTTTCTCTTCCTCTCTCCTTGCTTCTCCCTAATCTCTCTCCCACCCTAATCTCAGGGAAAATATGATTACCTTTCTTCCCCATCCTAGGCAGAGTTATTGGTCCCTGAGTACACACCCACCATAGGAAAGAAGTAATCCAAACTTTGGGGATGATACCAGAAGATCTCAGAAACTCCCCAAAATTAACAAGTGAATTACAGCTCCAACAGAGAACACATGGAATATAGCCTTTGAGTCACCTCTTAAAAAGTTCCCTGTTCCTGCTGATGGGCAGAATCACAGCCTCTGGGACAGGACTCCTTGGTGTTTCTCCTTTGCTAGCAAAGCAATAAACCTTTTTCCTTTTTCTCAAAACTGTGTCTTTGTTATTGGATTGGCATCAAGGACAAGGACTGAGCTTTCAGCAAAACTGCCAGGTGTTTAAGACCAAGTTGGTCAAACTGACTCGTTGTTTCTATTTGCTCCTACAGTCAGCTGAGATTCCTCAGAGATCACCCTTGTGTACATGTGCAAAGCATCCTGGCTCCTTTAGCTTTTCTTTACCAGTGGTGCCGCTTGCCAGGATGGGTTGGGGTTTCCTATATGGACATTTAAAAGGAAAAACTTTTTTTTAATGTAATGTAAAATGTACACTTGTGTCCGGCCTACCAAAAGTAAGTAAAGCTGAAGGCTACAAAGGAAGGGTTCTTGAGTGAGAGTGCCTAATAATAATGATCACAAGAATCACAAATTTGTCCTGAGTTAATTTGAGCCTGATTTCATAGACTTACAAATTTCCTAATCTCCCACATTGATGAACTTGGTCTGTTTTTTATTGATAAGATTATGAGTTCCTGTCCTTATGGTTTTCAGAGACTGGCTGAAATACTGTTTTTTGTGCTAATTATTTGAAAAAAAAAAAGTAATGCTTTGCTGTCTTTATTGTTGTCTTAGGATGATCCCTGCCCTATGAATGCCTTGTCCAGTCACCTGCCATCTTCCACTGTGTACCTCAGGACTGCTCTGATGCTGAATGCCCTTAACTGTCCACACCCCACCTGATAGAGAACAAGAACTTTGGGTTACTTCCCCCAACTTTGCTCCTTTTCAGCAGGAAGCAGTTTGGAGATGTTATCACCCATTTTTCCATATAAGTGGACTATAGAAAGCTGGGCATGGTGGCACATGCCTATGTAATCCTAACAGCTCAGGAGGTTGAGACAGCAGGATCGTGAGTTCAAAGCCAGCCTCAGCAACTTGGTGACCCCTTGTCTCTAATAAAACATAAAAAAGGACTGGGGATGTGGCCTGGTGATTAAGTGCCCCTGGGTTCAATCCCTGGTATGAAAAAAGAAATTTAATATAGAAATTGACAGTGGCAACACTTCTCTGAAGAGAAGGGGCCCCAGAACTGGGTATCTGAGGAAGTGGGGGTATCCTTCTCCTTTTATACATTTCAGATTTCCTTTGTTCTCATGCTATCCCCCATCGTGCCTAGATGGCCCAAAAAGTGGAGTGGAATGATCCACGGGTGGGGAAGGAGCCTTACAGGGGTACAGGCAGAAAGGAAGCATCCCAGGGGGCATTAATTAACAACTCTTTGTAGGGAGGAACAATTCTCTGGAAACAAGTAACCCTGGCAACAGGTAACCCTGGCAACAGGTGGGGGAAAAGGAAGTACTTTAGAGGTATTAATATTTCATTCCCTTTTGGGTAGGTTGTGGCTTAGTGGTAAAATGCTTGCCTAGCATGCCTAAGGCACTATGTTCATCCCTGGCACCACATAAAAATAAACAAATAAAATAAATAAAGGTATTGTGTCCATCTACAACCAAAAAAATATTTCATTCCTTTTTAATCAGCTTCCATCTTCATTCATTACCTACACTAACTATCCTTTCTGCCACCCCTCACCTGCCAAGATCATATGATCTTTAAAGATAATTACGCTTGTTCCTTTCAATATAAATACTTTTACTTCTGTTGCCAGAATGCCCTTGCTAGCACCCCCAGTGCGATGATGAATAAAAGTGGTGAGAGTGGATTCATTACCTTGTTCCTGGCCTTAGGACAAAAGAGTATATGCTTCCTTCACTAAGTATGATGTAGTGTTTTATATTTCCTTTATCTGTTTTAGTATGATCATTTCTCTTCCTACTTTGTAAAATTTTGTTAAACTTGTTTTCTGCATCTAGAGATGATCATGTGGTTTCACTAATTTTTTTTGACATGGTTTGTATTATAATTTATTTGACTATTAAACCAACCTAGCATTCCTGGAATGAATCCCATATTATTCACTTCATATGTTGCTGGTTTATTGTATTTGTTGAAGGTTTTTGCATCAATATTTCCCTTGCCTGCCTTCACCTGATCCAGGTGAAGCAGTAGGGTGTGACTGATGCATCTGCTGTCTCCCTGTGCAGGCCTGAGTGGTGCTCCATCCCTCACTAAGAGGCTCTTCCTCCACAGCCAGGAGGCAGCTGCACCACTGTAAGACGTGGCTATTTTTTCTTGGCCCTTTTACTTCCTTAAATTTAGTATACAAGTTTAGGCCAGTTTCACCAGTCTTAAGGTAGGAGTACTGGGTTTTAAGTTTAATGTTTATAACTTTATAGTGATTTACCCTTTCATTTATCTGGGGGTCAGTAAAAGTACTAGAAGTTAGACTTACATTCTGTCTGTTCTGTAGGTAATGTCCTATCATCTCAAATTAACTCAGGTCGTTATATTAGAAATTGTACTTTTGCAAGGCACTAACAGACGATAGTTATAAAAAATACAAGGAAAATACAAAATAAAATTAACAAAAGTAAAAACATATTGAGTTTGTATAATAACTATGAACATAATAGCTAAAGGAAATATGGCTGCAGATGTAGCCCTGCAAAGCCTGCTTTACAGGGTTTTTCAATTGCCACATTCCTATGGGAAAATTATTTTCTGTCTTCTGAACTCCCAATGGAAGAGGCTCAACAGGCTGTAGGGATACCAAGTAGACCATAGAGAATGGTGGGTTTCTCCTAATGACACCCTATTACTCCCTGAAGCATCCCAGTGGAAGATTCTAAAGTTGATCACTTCTACTATTTGGGAAGAGATAACACTCTTACCCTAAAACAGAAAATATTTTCAGAAAAGGGCTTAAGGGACACAGTCCAACAGATCATCCAAAGCCATAAAAGCTGCCTTATGTTTTTTGCCTTTCCTTGGGCTCTTACAGCCCTGGTGCTTATTCTTCTTTTTGGTCCTTACATTATCTGTTTGCTTATTCACTTTGTTTCCTTTCGTGTAAAGGCAATAAAATGGAGTCCCAATGGCCATCCCTCCAGACTTCTACCATGGATCCATCAACAGACCCACTGATATATACCATCAGTGTTGGCCTCTGGATTGGCCTGCTGCTTCTCACTTGTCCTAGAACTTCCTCAGAAGGATATCCCTGTTACTCTGATGATGCCCCTTGTCAGCCTGAAGTAAGTAGTCACTGCCCCAACTCCCAACAGTAGCTGGGGTATCCTCTGAGAGAGGGGATTAGGGTCAATGTAGAAGAGCTTAGGTAGCCAGGGCAAGGTGATGAGTGAGGAGGTCAAGGGCAGGGCCAGAACAAAGGAGCATGGAGAGGGTCTTCTAATGAGGTCAATTTCCTGTTTGACAAAAGGCTCCTGGACACAAGTGGGGGACCCAATCAGATAGACACTTCTATACTTGTGCTCCTAAGTGGGGGATCCAATACAAAAACAACAGATGTCTGGGCAGAGGGGGGTACCAATCAATAATAGTAACAAGAAAAAATGGGAAGAAAAATTAAAAAGAAATAAATTAAAAGGTACAAAGTTTCAATTATGCTAGGTGAGTTCTGTGGTCTACTACTATATAGCATAGTGCCTATGGCAATATTGCATATTTAAAATGCACTGAATGAGTAGATCTTACAGCCAGGCGTGGTAGCGCAGTCCTGTAATCCCAATGGCTTGGGAGGCTGAGGGAGGAGGATCAGGAGTTCAAAGCCAGACTCAGCAGCTATGAAGCACTAAGCAACTGAGAGAGACCCTGTCTCTAAATAAAATACAAAATAGGGCTGGGGATGTGGCTCAGTGGTCAAGTGCCCCTGAGTTCAATTCCCAGTAACCCCCCTGCCCAAAAAAGTGGATCTCACAATGTGGTTTTTTTTTTTTCCACAAAAATGAAAAGAAAAAAGAAGAAAAAGAAAAAAGCCATAAAGCTTGGAGGAGGAATTTACAGCCTTGATGGTGGTGATGGTTTCTTAGTGTATCTTACCCCAAATTCACTGAGTTGTAAACATTATGTACAAAAACAAATAAAATATAGGACTTGCTCTACTGCCTACCAGTGCCTTCAGTCCACGTAGAACTACACAAACTCAGCTGCCATCGCAGTGGTGGTCACCACCAACACGCCCGGCTGGGTCGACCTGGGGAGAAGTAGAAGGCTACTTGCAGCGCTCATGGCCTAGGGCGACATACCTGTCGCAGGACCGTCGTCTTTAATGCCATGACACACTTCAAGCTGGCCTTGGGCCTGGTGTCCCGGAGCAGAACCACAGAAGAGGTTTTGTTCCATGTGACTTGTGGAGGGAAGGCTTCAGAGCCTGAAGAAAGCAAGGCACCACCTCGGCGTGGGCGGCAGGTGCGTAGTCGCCTATGACTGGCTTTGACCTAATTTCAGGGTGCCATGGAGCTCCGTGGCCTCAGACTCCCTCTGAGGCGAAATACCGGGCCTTCATCTGCCAGCCTCAGCCAGCACTGAGGAATGCGAGGGCAAAAAAAGTGCAGGCCGAGCAGTCACCTGTCAGCCTTTGGGAGGCCCTCGCTAAGCAGCACGCACGCGGCTAAAGCCAGATTCCCGAGGGCGTTGCCAGAGGCCGGGGATATCGGGGGCGGGACTCCGGGAGTTGCCAGAGGCGGGAACTGGGAACTCTGCCGGGTAGAGGGGGACTTGGGGGCGTTACCAGGGACCTCGGACTCGGGCGCGTTAGCGGAGGGTGTGGTGCTTGGGGGGCGTTGCCGGGGGCGGGGATTCGCGGGGGCGTTACGGGGGAACTCCGGGCGTTGCCAGAGGCGGGGACTGGGAGCTTTGCCGGATGGGCGGGGACTCGTGGGGCGTTACCGGGGACCTCGGACTCGGGGGCGTTAGCGGAGGATGTGGTGCTTGTGGGGGCGTTGCCAGGGGGCGGGGCGGGGCTGGTGCGTTCCCAGGGACCGGGACCCGCTGGGGCTCGGGAGGACGTTGCCAGAGGACAATGACTTGGGGGCAGGTGCTGAGGGCGGAGACCCGTGGGAAAAGCGGCCCCAGAACTCGGGAGCCCCGCCCCTTTCGCGTTTTCCGGCGCGCGGGCGGACGTGACGCCAAGCTGGGGCGACGCCTGTCAGTCAGGCCTGCCGGTTCCTGCTCAGAAGCCGCTAGCGGACGGGAGCGGCGGTCGCTGGGCGAGACTTCGGTGGAGTCCCGCCCGTTCCCTAGCCCGACGAGTGGACACGATGCGGTTGGGCTCCGGGGCCTTCGCTGCCAGCTGCGTAGCGATTGAAGTGCTTGGGGTCGCGATCTTCCTGCGGGGATTCTTCCCGGCTCCCGTTCGCTCCTCTTCCAGGACCCAGCACCGAGCAGAGCCCCCGGCGCCCGAGCCTGCTGCTGGTACGGATCCCTTCGCCAGTGTCCCCCGGCCCTGCTTCCTGCAGAGGACGCTCCCCCTGAGCCCGACGTTTCCCGGGGGAGGGGCTTCTCTTCCCCTGTGGTCCCCAGCCCGAGAAACCGCTTTTACCGCCCTGGTGCCTTTTTCAGTGCCCTACAACTTTGGCACCCTACCGCCACTTTCCTTGGATTACCACAGTCAGCTCCGCGTACCCAGGCTCCATCCCTCCCTCTGCCCATCCAGAGGGCCCCCCCCCAAAACTTTTCCGAATAGGTCACATTGCTGCTGATCCCTCACGTTTTCTGTTTTATCCCAAGCCCGGCCCCCCTTGTTTTTAGACCACGGTAGTTAAGGCCTTTCTGCATCAGGCCCCTTCCTGTCCCTCACCTACACAGCAGTACCCACTAGGTAAAAGCTCCCTGGTTCTGGACCAGGACCACAGAATACCAGCCACCGGCCATGTAAATGCAGTTTGCAAAGCCACCCATCGTTAGGTCAAGGTCAGTGTTCCTGAATGGGACACTCAGGGACTTTAATGTAGGGACTTCCCCTGCCCCAGTTACTCCTTGCCATACTAAGGGCAATCCACTGCTTATTATTGGGGCTCCCTGTGCTTACTCACTATCAACACCTTCTTCTCTCCAGCACTGCCTACCAAGAACAGCCCTTCTTTTGGGTTGCCATACACAGATAGGACAGGTTGTATACTGGAGAAGCAGACAGAAGCAAGGTTTTGAAGGCGCTTGAATGGTAAGTTTAAATTGTAATTTCCCTTTTTTCTTTCAAACGCTTTTAGGAGCCCGTTCCAACTGGACCAAGCTGCCACCTCCTCTCTTCAATAAAGTTGTCATTGTGCTGATAGACGCCTTGAGAGATGATTTTGTGTTTGGGTCAAAGGGTGTGAAGTATATGCCCTACACAAGTTATCTTGTGGAAAAAGGAGCATCTCACAGTTTTGTGGCTGAAGCAAAGCCACCCACAGTGACTATGCCTCGAATCAAGGTAAGCTTGACTTGATTTTTTTGTAAATCATGGTTTGGCTCCTTTGAAGGCTTACAGGGATTCTGTAGTCCTCTGTTTGGAGTCCCAGTTTCCATTAAGTGAAAATTAGTTTGGTGCTGTCAGTTTTACTGGGGTGATGGAACATTAACGATGCTTCACAGTCAGGGTGGAGCTGAGACCTGTGATTTGTGTCCCTTGTCAAGTAGCCAGAGCTCAGGCATCATGGGAAGTAAAAAGGATTTAAAGCCAGATCAACCAGGCCAGCCCAAGAGACATCCTTCTCTGTAGCCTACTCTCTTTAATCACCAATGGGTTAGTTACAACCCTGCAAGGAAAGTTTTGAGTTGCCAAGTCTAATCTTGACTTTATGCATAAGAAGGCAAACTCAGATAATTATTTGACTTGCCCAAAATTGCAGAATACATAAGATCAAACTGTATCACCTGCCCTTACAATTCTACTACGTAAACCCATTCAGCTTGGTAAGAGTGGTTTTCAAGTACCTAGTGCTTTACCCAAGAATCATGGATAAATAAAAACATAAAACTCTATTGATTGTCTCAGGAAATTTTTTTTAATAATTATTTTTTTAAGAGAGAGAGAGAGAATTTTAATATTTATTTTTTAGTTTTCGGCGGACACAATATCTTTGTTTGTATGTGGTACTGAGGATCGAACCCCGGGCCGCACGCATGCCAGGCGAGCACGCTACTGCTTGAGCCACATCCCCAGCCCAAGGAAATTTTTATCTATAGATTATCATATGTTGATATTGTGATGGGGATACGCTGGGGGTGGGTTAGTATCTCTGCTTTCCTGGGGCTTTTAGTCTCTGGAGAGATACATAGACATTCTATTCAACAAATAAGCATAAAATAAATGTGCAGTTATAAAGTGTTAAAGTGTGATGAGCACATGATGGAAAAGAATAGAATGTGATACCCAATGTCGGTATGGGGCTTGTATGAGGAAATGACATTCAAACAGAGACTGGTAGAATGAGTATGGGAGTGGAGGCAGAAGAAACTGAGGCATTGAGTGTGGCTGTACTGCATGCTGTGTGGTATAAAATCTGTGTCTGATAATGTGAGTTCGAAGACTGGATCAGAATGAGCTGCTACTTGATTTAAGACTTGGAGGCAGTATTTGTGGGTGTTCAGTAAATCTGTCCACTTGATGGAAAAAGTTTGGACTGAAGGCAGGTAAGTGCTGTATCATTCCATGACTCTGTCTGTGAGTTTCCCATGCTGTCTGCCACCTTGGGATGTGGTATGTCTTTCACTCAGTGATACTGAGCAGCTACTACACACCTCATCATGTTCTAGACTAGAAGGATTCAGTGGAGAACAAGACAGCAACAGCCTCATGAAGCTTACTTTCTAATGGGAAAGACAGAAAATATAAGTATGTGAAAGGAATTGAAAAGGGGGACAGTGATGGAGTGATGGGTGAGGGAGGGCATCTGCATCACCATGCTCAGGAGCAGTCTCAGAAGCTGCTCTTTTGTTGAAAGCAGAACATACTGTCGAAGCTAAAAGAAAGGTGTCAGGTTCCTGTTCACCAGGGACACTGATGTCTTTATTTCAGAGATTAAGCCCTGTCAGAACTGTGGAAGGAACCTTTTCTCCTTTATTCTTTTAATAAAAATGTCATTGAGACTCCAGTTTGAGAAAATGTGCAAGTACTCTGCAAGCTTTGGGTTCTGTCCAGACCAGCATGTTGGCTTCCCCTCAAATGAGCCCCATGAGTTGGTCCTGTGAGAAAGGTACTGTGCTCAGCTCCATTTCCAGAGGAGGGAGTAGAGACTCATGGAGGTAAAATCACAGCATCAGAACTGAGAATGGCCCTATTTGTCTGATTCTAGAGCCTCTGGTGTCCTACAACTGTACTGAAAAATAGAATAACAAAGTAAGTTCTCTTTAAAGCGTGTTTGCATAGCTTTCCCTAGTTCTGAGAAGTCAAGAGTCCACTCCTCCTAAAGCCACAGCAACACCATTAATGACAGATGGATGTCTCCTTCAGATTTCCTGGAGCTGCAACTGCAACCCAGCTGCCAGCTGCATTCTCCACAGCCAAGGGATGACCAAGTAGAACCAGCTATCCTTAATCAGTGGGAACTCAAACTAGAGTGAGAGCAAGGAATGGCTTTGTAAAAGCCACAAAGGGAGGGCGAGTAGATTTGACTGTATGAAAGCAGGACACTTTTTATGTGGCAAAAAAGTTTGCTAACAGATGATAAACTGAAAAAATTATTTACAGTAGACAAAACAAATAAGGTGGTTAGTCCATGATATGTAAGGTGGGATCAGATCCAGGATGGGCAATCCGGGGGAAACCTGGGAAGGACATAAAGAAACCCATGAGGGAAGAATGTGAAGTGGTCAGTAAACATAGAAAATTCTCAACCTTACTAGTAATCAGAGCAAGGCAAATTAAAAACAATCCATAACACCAGGTCTGTCTGTCACATTGTAAAAATTAAAAGATTGGTAGTGTCTGTTCCTCACAAGGAATGAGGTGAACATATGCTATGAGGTATTGTGGGTGTGGGTGGGTGTCCCTAGCTTGGGCCATCATTTCCTCTGTTAGCACTGTGGTCCATCTGCCATGGTTTCCAGCCAGGACAACAAACGTTTCCCCCCACCTCCTTCTGCCCAAAGTATGGCTCAGTCAGATCACACTCCTGCCGTTCTTAAAACCTTCTAGTGGCTTAGCCTCTGTCCTCTCTGAGCTCCAACTTTCAAGGCTCTGTGTGGTTTTGCTCCCTTTGTCCCCATCCGTATCAAGCTGCTCACCCCCTTCCATGCTTTTCCTTCATGTTGGCCATGCCTGACTCAGGTCCTTAAGTGCACTGTTCTTTTCTGCTCTGGGCCTTTGCAGTTTTCTGTTTTCTCCTAGAAAACTCTATATCACCTCTACAGTTCCTCAGCTCAAATGGCACTTCCACAGGAAATTGGAAAATAAATGTTCATTAAGATGGTCTTGGTTAAATATGTTGTGTATTCATACACTGGATCACTTTGAAACTGTTTAAATACAGTGTCTTTAAATAAAGTGGTATATTTCCTGGGGAAAGAGGTTCATGATATGTTTCTAGAATTTGAGATTGTTTGCATATAGGAAAGAATCTGAAATGGCACTCACCTCAAGTCCCTGGTTGCCTATAAGAGTAGGATTTGGGGATGGAATTTGCATTCAGAGTTTAAAGAATAACTTTGCTGAGATGATTTTCATACAGTGCCATACACATATTTTTGTATATACAATATGATGAGATTCAGCAGATAACGTATATCCAGTCAACCCTACTTCAAATCTGAATTCTGACCCCCATGCTGGGAGCAGTAGTGGTAGTTGTTGCTCTTATTCTGTACGAATTTGTTTGAGCTAGTCTGTACAGTCTTTCTCCCCCAGAGTATGCAGCAAATGATGTCTCTGCTTAATTGTGGTTAGGGTTTTGTTTGTTTTGTTATTTTTTATCATTTTTTTCCAAGCACATCATGCAGTATGGTGTCCACCCTCTTTGTAGGTTGGAACTCACAGGCACTGTTCAGTCAAGCCTGCTCTGTCACTGTTTTTCTAAGTAGGGCTCCCTACTCAGGGAGAAGGAGCAGGTGACTGGGGTTCTTGCTACCACTCTGGATTCCCAGAAATATGTGGAGCTTAAAAATGTCAGCTATAACTGTCTCTTGCTCTAGATCCCCATTTTAAATGTCTGGCTGGGCTTTTGCTTGTGTCGTTGGCCTTCCCTGATTGCACAACTTCTTGGGCATGGGGCTTTTCTACAGTCACATTAGGTCAGGTTCTTCATGGTTGCCATGTCACAGAACTGGGATAGGAAGAGGCAGGAGCAGCCCTATGAGAAACCACAGGTACAGTAGTTTTTCTTGAATACATGCTTCTCAGTTGTTTGTACAGTTCTGGTCAATTTCAAACTTCTTGAATGGTTGTTTTTGATATTTTTGCCTGTTTTCCATCGCTCTTGGGGGAGAGTATTTGCTAAGCCCCCTGGCATTCCAGATGTCTGGTTAATTCACATTTCTCTTCGGTAAGAGGTGTAGTTCAGTAGTAGGGCTCTAGCCCAGCATGTGTGAAGCTCCGAGCTTGATCTCCATTGACATGCATGCACACACATTCACATCTATTTGCTATTGAAGAAGTCTTGGCAGAATTCCTGCACTTGTTGGAATTGTCCATTTTCCTATTTTCTGTGCCACAGGTCCCTGGATGATGATGTTGAGGGTGGTTGTGTAATTCCAAACCATGGAGATCTATCACTGTGGCCTGAAGTTCTATGCTAAAAAATGGGGGTGGTTGTTGACTCAATTCTGCATTATTAGAAAGATACAAGAATATGTCACACCCACCTTCTCCTTCCAGTAAACATGACACAACATTGGGGAAGGTGGCCAAAGGGCCCTGCTCACTTTGAGAGCTCCTAGGAGTCATGTGTATAGGTGGCTTTCCTCCTGTTTATCATTCAGAGATAGTTAGACTTGCTGGATTGTCCGAGTTTGGAGTGGTACTCAAGTTTGTGACTTAAGTACACCGTACTTAGCCACATGAGGTGTCTCAACTCACTAACGCATGGCTTCTCTGGCCACTGCTGTTGTCTGACTCTTCCTAGCCTCTTCCTTTATTGTCTTATCAGGGAAGGAATTGCTCTGTGCCATGCTCTTTGTTTTAGTCAGGTCTGCATTGTTGGGTTGGCTGGTTTTGAGCAGTATCTTTGTGCTTGCCCTGCTTCACACAGGTGCTGTCCTCACGTTGGCTCAGCCTCCAGTATTGGGCAGACATTTCACCTGTCGGTTTGTCAGGTAGTCTTTTGCCTCTGTTGCTGTGCCTTTGGATTCAGCAGTCTAACTGTAAAGTGTTTTCTCCCACAGGCATTGATGACAGGGAGCCTCCCTGGCTTTGTGGATGTCATCAGGAACCTCAATTCTCCTGCACTACTGGAAGACAGTGTGATCAGACAAGCAAAAGCAGCTGGGAAGAGAGTGATCTTTTATGGAGATGAAACATGGGTTAAGTTATTCCCAAAGCATTTTGTGGAATATGATGGAACAACCTCATTTTTTGTGTCAGATTATACAGAGGTCAGTTTTTAAAATAAGAGAAATATGCCGTCCTAGATAGAGCCTGGCACCACCATCATCTAGTGTTATTTTGAATGTGACATTTATTAATTTATGGAGTAGTGTGGGAAATTGCAACCATCATTCATCCGTGTAATCAGTCACAACTGGGGACATGCACCCAGGTGTGGGTGTGAGGAGAAGTCTACGGAACCCATGTACAGAATAGCTGAACACCCACTGAGGATGGGGAAGGGCACCATGCAGATGAGCTGTCAGGGCAGACTCTGATGGGTGAGTGGGGGCTTCCTGAGCAGGCAGAACAGGGAGGCAGCAACCAGTACAGCACAGATGTAGCACCACTGCCAGGGATCCTCTAGCTTTTTGGTTCTGCAGGTGGTCCTGAGGGGCCCTGGCCTATGCTAGGGTGCAGACTCCAGCAAAGGAAGAGTAGGATTAGACTCATGTGCTAGAAGTTGGCTCCAGGAGCAGGAGCACCAGTATACCAGCATGTCTATCTTGGCAGCTGGGATCAGATGGCCTCAGATTTCAGTGTGCCGCAGCTGGGGAGCATCTGTGGTCCTGCTCACACAGGTACCTTCTCCAAAGGTGTGCCCTTTCCCATCTACCAGGGCAGGCACCACATTACTTACCAGCAGTAATGCACTTCCCACAGTGTATATGCTTGTGCACAGGAACACTTCTCTCTGCAGTAGATGTATTGGGGGAGGGAAAGGGCTAGCTGAGGGGTCAGGGCTGAGCAGTCTACCAGCAAGGTCGGGAGCTGCTCAGCTGCTAATCTCTCCATCATGTGTTTGTTTTAGAAACAAGAGCCCATAAGTGCTGTCTCTTTCCTTCCAAGAATAGCCTTCTCATGGGACTGCTGGTTACTCTAACTCTGGGTACTGTCCTGTCTTAGCTGCCCGTTGCCCTTGTTACCCCATGGCAACTTGGGGACAATTTAACTTGCTCCTTTGGGTAGCTTTTAGTTAAGCCTAGCAGTGATCCCACAGAAAAATTTTTTGTCATATCAGCCCTTGCCCATTTAAATTATCTGTATGATATGTCCTGTCCACAACTTAGAGAAATAAAAACAATAGCAGTGAGACTTAATCTAATATTAATGTTCATTTACTTATTTTTAATGACATAAGGATTTTTGTTTTGTCTCGGTTTGTGTTTTGTCTTTTCAGTTCCCATGAGTCCTGTGACCTAAAGTAAAATAAACCCCTAGATTTTAAAATGGCGGCTGCTTTTTCCCTGGCAGGGAAAATTGGGCAAGCCATTTACATGCACATTTCCCCTTCAAAGGTAGATGATAACGTCACAAGGCATTTGGATACAGTATTAAAAAGAGGAGATTGGGACATGCTAATCCTCCACTACCTGGGCCTGGACCACATTGGCCACATTTCTGGGCCCAACAGCCCCCTGATTGGGCGCAAGCTTAGTGAAATGGACAGCATCCTGATGAAGATTCACACCTCACTGCTGTCCAAGGTGAGACTTCTGGGGCTCATCGCATGGGGATGGGTTTAGCATTGCTGATCTTCAGAGAACAGACCTACTTAGGTGAGTGCCACACTCCTGGCTATGCTCAGTCTTCCCAGTAATCCTGAACACCTTCCATTTTACTGTTCTTTGGCAGTGGAGCTCATATTCTGTCCAGGAGAGGCAAATAAGAAGGTAATAACCAAGAAACCAGTATGTTCAAAAGCAATTGGTGCCAAGGAGAACACAGGCGGAGGGAGCGGCACCCCTGTTCTGAGGACCTGCCATAGTTTTAAATGGCCTTCTGTGAAGACCTGCACAGTGTGAGCAGAGAATTAAAGGGAGAGAGGGGTAGACACTTTGCCTGCAGGTGGGTGCCAGCCAGAGAAGCAGCAGAGGCCCAGCAGAGCCTGGCTGCCACAACAGGAGCAGTAAAGGCCCATGGAATCTCCTCACGTGGCTCAAAGCTCTCTCTGGGTGCTGGGGTTTTATCCTCAAACAGTCCTGTAATACATCCACTGTCAGATGAGGAAACTGGGAGTCTCATGCCTGGGGCATGGAAGTGGTAATGACAAATCCTTAGCTTGGGAGACCACAAACAGCCTTCCTGCACTCTCTGAGCTACATTTGGTCCAGTGTGTTTCTCCCATGCCATCACTTGACTCGGACCCTTCAGTCTGGCTCTAGGCTCATGGAAAAAGAAATCCAGTTTGCTGAGGAGTGCCCATTGATGAAGGATCACATGCTCTGCAGTGTGATGGCAGCTGACCCGGTCCCCTTGCCTTTCAGGAGAGAGAGACTCTCTCACCCAGTTTGCTGGTTCTTTGTGGGGACCACGGCATGTCGGAGACGGGGAGTCATGGGGCCTCTTCCACAGAGGAAGTAAGCACACCTCTGATCCTAATCAGCTCTTCATTTGAAAGGAGACCCGGTGAGAACTTAGCAGCGTTTAACATTGTGAAACTGTCTGGTTTTAATTTTTAAAAACTAAACAGGTTTCAAATATCGTAAGCCATATGGAATAAGAATTAAGGGGAGAGGGGCAGTAAGGATTTGGAATTCACACCCCTGGCTGTAATTCTTAAAATACAAATACTCTGTATAGGAATTTTGTTGTTGGAAGTTACTGCCTGGGTATCTGGAATTATTAAAAGAAAACTGCCAGCATCCAGGTGCAGTGGCACACGCCTATAATCCCAGCAGCTCGGGAGGCTAAGACAGGAAGATTTCGAGTTCCAAGCCAGCTGCAGCAATGGTGAGGTGCTAAGCAACTCAGTGAGACCCTGTCTCTAAATGAAATACAAAAGAGGACTGGGGATGTGGCTCAGTGGTTGAGTGCCCCTGAGCTCAATCCCTGGTACCCCTCGACCCACAAAAAAACCTGCCAGCAGCTTTTAGAAATTTGAACTGCATGTATGACTGAAGGAAATGTGAATATGTAAACTTTTAAAAATATATCTGCTGTGTAAAGCCACACATTGAACAACAGTGTCGGCCAGTTGGGGACGCAGTCAGAGCAGGATTGGCTGAGGCCCATTCCTCAGTTTCTGATGTGACACCCTCTCTGACCCACAGTGCTGTAAGTTCCTCAGGGCTACCCACCCTGCCATCCTGTCAGTCCCCATGGGTCTGGCCTGTGCCTCCACAACTTGACTGACACATTCACAGTGGATGCAGCAATTATTTATATTATGCAGCTGAGTCCAATGGATAGTTTCTAACTCTGGTCTCACCCACCCTGCAGTATCAGTCATGCTGGCCCCAAAGCTCCTGGAGCTGCCCATTTTTCTGATTTTTCTCCCAGCTCTCTTTCTCAGTCCTTATTGCTAGCTCAGCCTCGTTCCTGATCTTTTTTGCAGTCTGCCTTTTTGTGTTATTCTACCCTAGCTCCTAAGGGTGTGCTTGTCCACTTCTTCATCAGTGGTTGAAAATACCACAGATAGGCCACACCTGCCAGGTTTCCTCCACTCTCTGACCTCCAAAACTATATACACCCTGCTGCTCCCCTGCCCCTGAACTTGGATCTCACAGATAGAGCCAGTGTGGCAGCTTCACACCTGAACTGTCTCCCAAGTTTGTCCTTCCTTATCCCTGCCAGCAGATGTCACCACTATCCACATGGGTCCCTCTTGCCCCACTTCTTCCTCACTCTCCACATTCCTTTCCATCAAATTTCCCTGTACATAAAACCTTTCAGTGGTTAAACTTAGGATAAAGATCCCATAAAGGCTTCTTGCCAGCCCTACTGTTTCATCCTAGCCACTTTCCCCATTGCTTATGTACCCTACCTCTGCCCTCAGCAGGCACTTCCTCACCTGCCAACACCCTTGTCCTCACCCCTGTGGTCTCCTGCCCCTTGGTCCTAGTCTAAGTTACATCACCTATCAGCTCTTCCACTGCACCCTTTGCTCCCTGCATCATTCTTCACCAGCTTTGTCATTATAGGCTTGTTTGTGGGATTCACAACAATCTGCCTTCTCTTTCCACACTGAGCCAGAGGGGGGCAGGACCACTATATGCCAAGAGCCCCAGACATTGCCTGATGTGTGACAGGTGCCAAGAATTATTTGCTAAATGAATGAATCTTCAAACTAAGGGAGGATTGGTTCGGGAAGTGCTTCCACCTGCTTCTAGCTCTTCATAGCTTTCTCCTCTTGGGTGTCTGGCCCCTAAGATGTATCACTGGCTCTTATAACCCAGCCTTTCCCTGTGACAGCTTAAAAGCCTGCCTCCTGGTTGGTGTACACACTGAGCCACAGCAACCAGTTCTGGTGCCTGATTCCACATCCACACCCTGGGCAAGGTCATTGTGCATCTCTCATATCTGAAAGAGGGCCCCTTCCTTCATCCACTGTTTGGTCACTCAAAAGGGGTTTATTGAGCACCTCTGATAGCCAGCTGCTGTGCTGGGCACCACTGGATTAACAAAAGGGCACAGCCTTTGCCATGGAGAAGGTGAAAAAGAGACTGTCAAGCTGACATTCTTTATGTGGGAATGTTAGAGTCATTGTGTAACAGAATGCCAACATTTCATCTCTAAGGCTTGTATTTAAGCATCAGTAGGGTTGGCGTTGTGGCTCAGTGGTAGCGTGCTCACCTAGCAAGCGTGAGGCCCTGGGTTCGATCCTCAGCACCACATAAAAACAAATAAAGGTATTGTGTCCATCTACAACTAAAAAATAAATATATATTTAAAAAAAAGAATCAGTGGCACTGTCCATGAGTGCTGTGGGTACAACGGGCTTGGGTCCTGATAGTGGCTCTGTGTGGCTTCCCAGCAGCAGGTGCTTCTTAACCGCCATTGGCCACATCTTGAGCCATATTACGTGCCCTATTGTATCTTCACAGAGATGGGTGAGTCATCACAGTCAATTTTAGGACATTTCCATCTTCTCAAAAAGAGGCCCCTTGCTTTTGGCCCCTACCCTCCATTCCCCGCAGTGTGGGCAGTCACTGCTTTGCTTTTGGTGTCTGTGGATGGGCCTCCTGAATGTGTCACATGCAGGGAAGCAGTCCCATTGTAGCCTCGGTGCTGCACTTAAGGTAATGCTTCTCTCCAGGCTCATTGGTCTTTGTTCCTTTCTGTTGTGGAACCATATTCCGTGGTGTGGACAGACCACATTCCCATTCACTGGTGGAGGGGCCCTTGGCTGCTTCTGTTTTGCTGCTGTGAACACTGTGTGCTGTGTTTGGGAGGGCATCAGTGTTTTCCTCCTGGACAGCTCTGCCCTGCCAGACATGCTGCATTTCTGTTTGCTGGCAGCTGGCTGCTGGCAGCAGGATGGTATACATACAGTTTTATATCATTGCTTTTCTAATCAGTTCAGAGGAAGCAGAAGAAATGTGCTTCTGCACTATCTCTTAGGTCTACATGATCACCTCCACTGCTGTTCTTTCCTTTTTTATTATTTATTTATTCTAATTTGTCATACACGATGGCAGAATGCAATTCATTTCATATTACACATATAGAACACAATATTTCAAGTCACTGATTGTACACAAAGTATTTCACACCATTCGTGTCTTCATACATGTACTTAGGGTAAGATGTCTACTCATTCCACCATCATTCCTACCCCCTTGCCTCCTCCTTTCCCCTCCCTCCCCTTTGCCTTATCTAAAGTTCCTCCATTCCTCCCAGGCTCCCCCTCCATTGCCATTATGAGTCAGCCTCCTCATATCAAAGAAAACATTTGGCCTTTGGCTTTTTGGGATTGGTTTGCTTCACTTAGCTTTATATTCTCCAACTTTATCCATTTACCTGCAAATGCCATGATTTTATTCTCTTTTAATTCTCAGTAATGTCCATTGTATATATGTACCAAAGTTTCCCTATCCGTTCAGCTACTGAAGAGCATCTGGGTTGGTTCCACAATTTTTTAAAAAATATTTTTAATTGTAGTTGGACACAGTATCTTTATGTTATTTATTTATTTTTATGTGGTGCTGAGGATCGAACCCAGGTCCTTGCACGTACTAGGCAAGCACTCTACCACTGAGCCACAACCCCAGCCCTGGTTCCACAATTTAGCTATTATGAATTGTGCTGCTATAAACATTGATATGGCTGTGTCCCTGTAATATGCTTTTAAGTCCTTTGAGTATAAGCCAAAGAATGGAATAGCTGGGTCAAATGGTGATTCCATTCCAAGTTTTACAAGGAATCTCCATACTGCTTTCCAGATTGGCTGCACCAGTTTGCAGTCCCACCAGCAAAGTATGAGTGTGCCTTTTCCCTCACATTCTCACCAACACTTATTGTTGTTTGTATTCTTGATAACTGACATTCTGACTGGAGTGAGGTGAAATCTTAGAGTAGTTTTGATTTTCATTTCTCTAATTGCTAGAGATGTTGAACATTTTTTCATATGTTTGTTGATTGATTGTATATCATCTTCTGAAAAGTGTCTGTTCAGTTCCTTGGCTCATTGATTGGGTTATTTGGTTTTTTGGTGTTAAGGTTTTTGAGTGCTTTTTATATCTTAGAGATTAGTGCTCTATTTGATGTGCTTGTGGTAAAAATTTTCTCCCATTCTGTAGGCTCTCTGTTCACCTCATTGATTTTCTTTTGTGAGAAGAAGCTTTTTAGTTTGAATCCATCTCATTTATTGATTCTTGGTTTTAATTATTGCGCCATAGGAGTCTTATTAAGGAAGTTGGAGCCTAATCCGACATGATGGAGATTTGGGCCTATTTTTTCTAATATTAGGCGCAAGGTCTCTGGTTTAATTCCTAGGTCCTTGATTCACTTTGAATTGAATACTGTGCATAGTGAGAGATAGAGGTTTGATTTCATTTTGTTACATGTGGATTTCCAGTTTTCACAACACCATTTGTTGAAGAGGCTATCTTTTCTCCAATGTACATTTTTGGCACTTTTTTTTGGCAGGGGGAGGGTACCAGGGATTGAACTCAGGGCACTTGAGCCACATTCCCAGCCCTATTTTGTATTTTATTAGCGACAGGGACTCACTGAGTTGCTTAGCACCTTGCTAAATTGCTGAGGCTGGCTTTGAACTTGCAATCCTTCTGCATCAGCCTCCTGAGCCACTGGAATTATAGGCGTGCACCACCATGCCTGGCAGCATCTTTGTCTAATATAAGATAACTGTAGTTATATGGGTTAGTCTCTGTGTCCTTTGTTCTGTACCATTGGTCTATAGGACTATTTTTGTGCCAATACCATGCTGTTTTTTTTTTTACTATTGCTCTGAAGTATAGTTTAAGGTCTAGAATAATAATGCCACCAGCTTCACTCTTGCTAAGGATTGCATTGGGTATTCTGGGTCTCTTATTTTTGCAGATGAATTTCATGATTGCTTTTTCTATTTCTGTGAGGAATATCATTGGGATTTTGATTGAGATTACATTGAATCTGATTTAGTGCTTTTGGTAGTATGGTCATTTTGACAATATTAATTCTGCCTATCGAATGTAGATCTTTCTATCTTATAAGGGCTTCTTTAATTTCTTTTTTAGTGTGCTATAGTTTTCATTGTAAAAGTCTTTCACCTCTTTCATTAAGTTTATTCCCAAGTATTTTATTTTTTGAGGCTGTTGTAAATGGGGTGGTTTTCCTAGTTTCTCTTTCTGAGGATTGGTCACTGATGTACAGAAATGCCTTTAATTTATGGGTGTTAATTTTATATCCAGCTACTTTACTGAATTCGTTTATTAGTTCTAGGAGATTTCTGGTGAAATATTTTGGGTTTCTAGGTATAGAATCATATTGTCTGTAAATAGTGATAATTTTAGTTCTTCTTTTCCTATCTGTATCTCTTTAATTACTTTTTCTATCTGATTGCTCTGGCTAGAGTTTCAAGAACTATGTTAAATAGAAGTGGTAAAAGAGGGCAACCCTGTCTTTTCCCAGTTTTTAGAGGAAATGCTTTCAGTTTTTCTCCATTTAGAATGATGTTGGCCTGGAGCTTAGCATAAATAGCTTTTACAATGTTGAGGTATGTTCCTAATATCCCTAGTTTTTATAGCATTTTGAATATGAAGTGATGCTATATTTTATCAAATGCTTTCTCTGCATCTATTGAGATGATCATATGATTTTTATCTTTGAGTCTATTGATGTGATGAATTACATTTATTAATTTCTGTATGTTGAACCAACCTTGCATCCCTAGGATGAACCCTACTTGATCATGGTGCATTATCTTTTTGATATGTTTTTGTATTCAATTTGCCAGAATTTTGTTGATAGTTTTTGCATCTATATTCATTAGAGATATCGATCTGAATTTTTCTTTCTTTGATGTGTCTTTGGTTTTGGAATCAGGGTGATATTGGCCTCATAGAATGTGTTTAGAAGTGTTCCCTCTTTTTCTATTTCATGAAATAGTTTGAGAAGTATTAGTGTCAGTTCTTTAAAGGTCTTGTAGAACTCAGCTGTGTATCCATCCAGTCCTGGGCTTTTCTTAGTTGATAGGCTTCTGATAACATCCTCTATTTCCTTGTTTGAAATTGATCTGTTTAATTCGTGTATATCATCCTAATCTAGTTTGGGCATATCGATGCCTTTGATATTTTCTATTTTATTGGAGTCCAAATTTTCAAAATAATTTCTAATTATCTTCTGTATTTCTGTAGTGTCAGTTGTAATATTTCCTTTTTCATCACGGATGTTAGTAATTTTGAGTATTCTCCCTCTTTTTGTTAGCATGGCTAATGGTTTTTCAATTTTATTTATTTTTTCAAAGAACCAACTTTTTGTTTTGTCAATGTTTTCCATTGTTTCTTTTGTTTCAATTTCATTGATTTCAGCTCTGACTTTAATTATTTCCTGTCTTCTACTGCTTTGGGGGTTGATTTGTTCTTTTCCTAGGGCTTTGAGAAGTAATGTTAGGTCATTTATTTGTTGACTTTTTCTTCTTTGAAGGAATGAACTCCATGCTATGAACTTTCCTCTTAGAACTGCCTTCATAGTGTCCCAGAGATTTTGATATGTTGTATCAGTGTCCTCATTTACCTCTAAAAATTTTTTAATCTCCTCTTTGATATCTTTTGCAACTATTGTTCATTCAATAGCATATTATTTAGTCTCCAGGTGTTGGAGTATCTTTTATTTTTTATTTTATCATTGATTTCTAATTTCATTCCATTGTGGTCTGATAGAATGCCGATCTCTACTTTTTTATTTACTAAGATTTGCTTTGTGGCATACTATATGGTCTATTTTAGAAAAGGATCCATATGCTGCTGAGAAAAAAAGTGTATTTGCTCATTGATGGATTATATACTCTATATATGTCAGTTAAGTCTAAGTTATTGATTGTATTATTGATTTCTATAGTTTCTTTTTTTAGCTTTGTTTGGAAGATCTATTCAGTGGGTGAAAGAAGTGTGTGAAAGTCACCCAGAATTATTGTGTTGTGGTCTATTTGACTCTTGAGCTTGAGAAGAGTTTGATTGATGAATATAGATGCTCCATTATTTGGGGCATATATATTTATAACTGTTATGTCTTGTTGATTAATGGTTCCCTTAAGCAGTATGAAATGTCCATCTTTATCCCTTTTGATTAACTTTGAATTGAAGTCTACTTTATTTGTTTTGAAGATGGAAACCCCTGCTTGTTTACGTAGGCCACGTGAATGGTACATTTTATCTCAACCTTTCACCTTCAGTCTGTGGGTGTCTTTTCCTATGAGATGATTCTCTTGAAGGCAGCATATTGTTGGGTCTTTTTTTTTTTATAATCCAATCTACCACCAGCCTATGTCTTTTTATTTGTGAGTTTAGGCCATTAACATTTAGGCTTATTATTGAGACGTGATTTGTATCACCAGTCATTTTTGTTATTTTTGGTATTTAGCTTAACTTGATTTCTCCTTTGGTTGTTTTTTCCTTTACTGTAGTTCTTTCCTTTGCAGATTTTCATTATTGTTTTTCATTTCCTCCTCCTGGAATATTTTGCCAAGAATGTTCTGAAGTGCAGAGTTTCTTGCTGTAAATTCTTTTAGCTTTTGTTTATCATGGAAGGTTTTTATTTCATTGTCAAATTTGAAGCTTAATTTTTCTGGATATAAGATTCTTGGTTGGCATCGATTATCTTTTAGAGCTTGGTATATGTTGTTCCAGGATCTCCTGGTTTTGACAGTCTGGGTTAAAAAAATCTGCTGAGATCGAAATTGGTCTTCCCTTATAGGTAATCTGATTTTTCTTTCTTGTAGCATTTAAAAATCTATTCTTATTCTGTATGCTAGGCATTTTCATTATAATGTGTCTTTGTGTAGATCTTATACATTTGTAGATCTTATACATTTTGTGTAGATTTTATACATTTGATGTCCTGTAGGCTGCTTATATTTGATTTTCCAGTTCATTCTTTATGCTTGGGAAATTTTCTGATATTATTTCATTGAAGAGATTGTGCATTCCTTTGGTTTGAATCTCTGAACCTTTCTCTATTCCAATAAATCTTAAATTTGGTCTTTTGATGGTATCTCATAATTCTTGGATATTCTGTTCATGGTTTCTTACCATCTTCACTGTGAGGTCAGCTTTATTTTCAGGATTGTATATTTTGTCTTTATTATCGGAGGTCCTCTCTTCGAAGTGATCTAGTCTGTTGGTGATGAGTTTTTTAATTGTCTTATTGTTTCTTTCATTTCAAATATTTCTGTTTGGTTTTTTTTTTTTTTTTTTCAGTATCTCTCTCTCTTTCTTGAAATAATATCTTGCAACCTCTGTATTTGCTCTCCTATCTCTTTGTTGGTGTGATTGATGGTTGCCTGTATTTGGTCTCTTATGTCTTTGTTGGAGTGATCGGTTTTTGCTTTTATCTGCTCACTTAGGTCGTTCTTTAATTCCCAAATCATTTTAGTTATGTATATTCTGAATGCCTTCTCTGATATTTCACCTATTGTGCTATCTATGGATTCTATTGTTGTAGTATCTTGGTTTGTTGGGGGCACTTTCCTCCCTTATTTTTTCATGATGTCTATGTATCTTTCTCTCTTGCAGTGTTATCTGAAGTATCATAGCTTCTGCCCTATTGTCTTATAGTGTCCCTATAGGTTATCTATACCTCACTATTAAGGAAGAAATCAATATTACAGCACTCAGTGTACCCAACGTGCAGCCATATATCAGTTAGCTTCTATTTTTACATTTATAGTTTTGTCACTATAATCAGAAATGATGAGTCCGGTTATCTTCTACCATATAGTCAATAGGTTTGCTTAATGGTTTACAGTTTCTAGTGGAAGAAGGGGGCCTGGGGGGTTGGCTGAGATGTTTATGAGGTAGGATGTGAGAATATGGAGGTATTAGGTTATATGACTAGTGAGAGGGTAATCATAAGAAATTAGCTGTTAGTAGGAGAAACAAGAGATAAGCAACCCCTTGCAAGACTCCGTTACCTCAGCGACAGGATAACTGTTAGCACCCCTAGTAGAGAAACCTCTGGTGCAGCAGGCCCACAGGGACCTTGGTGACTTCTTACCAGGTCCTTATTGTTATCCCTTGATAGAAGCGGCAATATCTTGAAATTATATTTTACCACAACTTACTGTTGAAGAAGCCGGTTATTTGTCCCACGGAGTCTCCTGCAATGGATTTTGCTGCTTGTTCTCTTCACTGTTAACTGAGACTTTCTCTATCCATCCTATGGGTTTCCTCTGACCCAGACACCAAGCAGATTCAGGCAGTGGGTTTGTTCAGTTCTGTCTGTTCTGGTATGCTTTGGTCTGGTCTGTTTGTTCTGGTTCGTTTTTTATTCTGATTTATTCTTTTCTGGTCTGGTCTGGTTTGTTCTGGTCAGGTCTACTTTGTTCTGGTTTATTCTGGTCTGGTCTCATTTGCTCTGGTTGGTTTGTTCCGGTTTGTCCTTTTCTGGTCTGTTTGGTCTGTCCTGTCTGGTCTGAGCAGGGCTGCTTGCCCCAGGAAGGATATAGTCTCTGGCTATCTGCTGTTTTGTGATTCTGGCAGCCATTGAATGTCAACTAGGTCCAGTAGTTCAGTGGAGTTTGCAAACCATGTTGTTTTAACTATTATAGGTATTTCCTATAGGTATTATATTATAGGTAATTATAGGTAATATATTATAGGTATTTCTTAGTCAGTGCCTTAGTCCATGAGAGCTGCTATAATAGAATGCCACAGATAGATAACTTAAAAGAAAATGAGTTTATTTCTCAGTTCTAGAGCCTGGAAAAGCCAAGGCCAAGACATGAAATATGGAGCACTCCATCTCCACATTGGAGCTTAAATGCTGCCTCTTACCAAGGGGAGGGGTGCTGATATTCACATGGCAGAAAGCAGAAGGGCAAGAAGGACTCACTCCTTCTGCCAAGCCCTTTAATAACAGCATTGGCCTCATAAGCTGACGCCTGCCCAGAGGACCCAGGCCTAGCACTGTGCATTGGAGATGATGCTTCCATCACACAATTCTGGGAGATGCCTTCAAACCAAAGCAGCCAGAATAATGCTATAAAGAAAGCTCCCCCGTGTGCCTGCTTTTCTGTTGCCCAATGTTAAGAGAGACAAGCGGGCTGCGGTTGTGGCTCAGCGGTAGAGCACTCGCCTAGCATGTGCGAGGCCCTGGGTTCCATCCACAGCACCACATAAAAATAAATAAATAAAGATATTGTGTCCAACTAAAAAATAAATATTAAAAAAAAGAATTTTAAATTAAAAAAAGAGAGACAAGAAATGGGGGTTATTCCTCACCAATTTCATTTTGATGAATGAGTTCACAACTAAGTTTGCTCTTCTTTTTAGTATCGTTGTGAACTTATGGAGTTAGGCATGTTGATTTGATTCCACTCATCAGTTATTTTTAGTATTCAATTGCCACATCTTTGGCCAGTGGGAATATCTTTGTATCAGCTCCTGAGTCCTTTAGACAAGGCCTTGGTGGTAGTTGTCCGCTCTCCTGGCCCTCTGGTCTGTGCAGTGTTGCTAGTCCATTGTGCGGTGTCCTTGAGACCTGATCAGCTTCCACCTTTTCCTTTGAGTGGAAGTACTGTTTGAGGGCCACCCTCTCAGAGAGGGAGGTGCCTGCTGATGCTGGCCCCTCTGTTCTCTGGACAGAGTAAGGAAATCTAAGATAAAACAGGCTTGAGTTTGTATTCTTCCAGTTCATATTCAGGATGATGCAATGAACTGCTTAGACCTTACTCTGTCCTTTCATTACCCTCTAGGAGTACTGGGTTCATTGTCTCCACTCAGCAAAGAATTGAAGAACAGGACACAGAGAGAGCAAGCAAGCAGCAGGTTTATTCTAAAAGTGACAGAGATAGACTTTCTAAAGAGAAGGGGCCCCAGAGCTGGGTGTCTGGTGGGGGAGTTTTGGCTTGTTCTTTTTATGGTCTCTGGAATTTTCTCCTTTCCTCCCCTGTCCACACTCTTCTCACTATTATCTATGGGTGCTCCTTCTGTCTACCTGTCTACTTCAGTTTTTCTATCAGATCCCCTGCTTACGAGCACAAGTACAGAAGTGTCTGTCTGGAATTTTAAATTTTTAAAAAAAAGAGAGTGCTTCTGTTCACAAGCACTTGTGTTAACCAGGATATTGACCACATCAGAAAACCCTGTCCATGCTGTTTTGTTCTGGTCCTGCCTCTGACCTCCTCACTCACCATCTTGCCCTGGCTGCTGAAGCCCTTCTACATCTCCCTCACTTTCAACCTCCCAACCTGGTTATCAGCACCCAAAGTTGATAGTTAGGGGCGTATGACTCACCTGTGCCATCTCTGGCAGATATATGATCTCAGGAGTGTGTGAGACCTGGGCAGGTGGGGGTGGATCTGTGTTGTGCTTTTGTTTTGTTTTAGCTTATTGTTAAATACACACACACACACACACACAGGAAGAAAACAAATAATAAAATCGTAGAGGAAAGTTCCTTCTAAGCACAACCCAGAAGCCATTGTTAAAGGATCAGTCGAGAAGATAAATTTGACCAAATGAAAAAGTCTGCACAGCCACAAATCACTACAATTAAAGTAAAATCTGCAGAGTCACACTTGAGTATCCAAGAGACCAACACCTTGCTGGGCCATCTGGGTAGACTTCCTAGTGACAGAGGAAGACCTGCAGGCCTGTTCACAGCCTCTGGCGGGATGGGGCTGCTGGCTCTCCTTACAGATGAGAAAACTCAACCAGGCTGAATTTCTTCAAGTTTGTGCCGGACAGTGGCAGAGCAGGACCTGAACGGACCTATTGCCTGACACCACACCCACCACCCTTGCAAGGAGCCAGCAGGATGGCCAGCTGCAGTGTCCCGACAAGACACCCACCACCCTTGCAAGGAACCAGCAGGATAGCCAGCTGCAGTGTCCTGACACCACACCCACCATCCTTGCAAGGGGCTAGCAGCCTGGCCTGCTGCTGTTGGACTTGAAGACCTTTCGTTACAGGCGGACATCTTGCAGCTCCAAGTCAAGGGTGACACCTGCTCAGTAAATTCAGCCTCATTCTGATCTCCCCAGGAGAAGCATCTGCTCAGGGGCCACAGAGAGCTGAGCCTGGGGCCTAGAGAGAACCCAGAGTGTTCTGAAACTAATATAGTCAGGTTTAGTGTGGACTGTTGACATCACTGAAGTGACCACTCTTGGCCTCTGCAGGACTGCCTGCCACCTCCATGCTCAGCCCTGCTCAGCAACTCATGCAGTACTGAATTGTTAGTCTCTCCCAGGAAAGTGTCATTCAAGGATGTGGTTTCTATGTGAGTCTGTGGTGAATGTTTTGAAGACATTTGTAGAAGGCCAAATTCAAGAATGCATACCATCTCCCTGTCATTTAGAATGTTCTCTCTTCTCTAGGGGACATCCGACACCCAAAGCGTGTCCAGCAGACTGATTTGGCTGCAACACTGGCAATTGGACTTGGTTTGCCAATTCCTAAAGACAGTGTGGGGAGTCTCTTATTCCCAGTTGTAGAAGGGAAACCAGTGAGGGAACAACTGAGATTCTTACACCTGAACACAGTGCAGCTCAGCAGGTTGCTGCAGGAGAACATGCCATCTTATGAGAAAGGTAAGCTAACTGGCAGTTCCCAGCCTCTGAGGTCAGCATCTGTGCCCCGTGTTCCCATGTGCTTTGTGCTGTGCATTGTGGTTGTCATGGGCTACTTTGTGTCTCACGCTCTTCCACCATGTCCCTGCCTTCCTGACCCTCAGAACCTCACCTGTCAGCCTCAGCACCCACAGATGCCTCATCTAGGTGTGGTTCCTTCATAACCGTATTCATTCTGCTAACATTCACCATGTTCTTCTTATGAGCCAAGGAGTGTTAAAGGCACTGGAGATAAGCACACATGGCACAAGGTTTCTGTCCTCACAAAACCTTCCAGAGGGAGGAAAGAAAAGTACCATGGTGGATGCCAGATGGCCACCTTGAAAAAGAATGCACAGGGAAGGGGAGTGCAGGAGTGGGTGCTGGCGACAGGACTTACCTTTGAGTAGATGCCCAAGAGGGAGCCCCACAGGCTGAGGAGACCAGGCGCTGCAGCAGGGACATCAGAGAGATATGGGGGCCCACTGGGCATCGGAGGGCTTTGACTTTTATTCTGGGTAAGGTGGGGGCCACTGCAGGATTTTGCACCAAACCCAGAATCTTGGGTGTGTGTTTTCCAAGGCTCTCAGGAGAAAATGAGTCAGAAAGCAATTGCAGTGCTCTGGGGAAAGAGGAGGCTGCCGGTGGCAGTGGAATCTGGGAGAAACAGTAGAATCTGGGAGAGGCCTTTACACTGTGGATGTTTTGAAGGGAGTGAAACAGGATCTGCTGGAGCACTGGAATACAAGGTCATAGAAGACCCATGGGAAGGATGGGCCTCTGTGTTCTCAGCATGGCAGTGAAAGGGGGCTATCATACACTGCTGTGGGCAAGACTTTGACAGGAGCAAGTTTGCAAGGCAGGGTCGTGGGGCACAGTGACCAGGAAGCTATGAACAGAGTTTCATGAGGAAGCAGTGTTGCCCACGAGCATCTGGGCTGGTTCCATAATTTGGCTTTTGTGAATTGCACTGCTATACACATTGATGTGGCTGTGTGTCAACTACTGGGAACTGACTGCTGACCTGGCAGTACAGGCTCATCAGGACCTGCAGACCAGCTCAATGGGATACTGGGGAAGCCTGATTGGGGTGGTACAGGTGAGGACAACAGAAGGTGAGCAGGGAAATGGACTGGGTTGATGTGGGGCTGAGAGCAAGTGTTTTCAATTTAAGCCAGAGCTACAAAGGATGTTTATGTGCCAATAGGAATGGTCCTGGGAGGAACAAAAAATTTTAAATTAATTTTAAAAAATGGTCCCTGGATAAGAATATGCCTTCCTGGGGCCCTCTGTAGATATTTGAGTTTTGTTTTGTTTGTTTTTAGAGCATTAGAGTTATACACAGTAGTTGGATTCATTTTGACAAAATCACATATGCATGGAATTTGATTTATTCCATTTCAGTCCCAGGTGCCCCCTTTTCTCCCTCCTTCTGTTCCACTGATCATCCTTCCTCTCATTTACTTATTTTTGGTTGGTGTTTTCTACCTACACATACAGGTAGAATCCCCTATGGTATACTGACATATGCATATAGCATGATTTTGTTAAATTCATTCCCCATTTTCTCCCTTTTCCCTTCCCTCCTCCCTCCCTCTCAATCTCCCTCTTCTACTCCATTGGTCTTCCTGTATATTTTTATGATATCCAATCCCCACCCCACCTTTTCCCCTTATTTTTCTTTAGCTTAAGCATATGAGAGAAAATATTTGACCCTTGATCTTCGGAGTCTGACTTGTTTCACTTAGCATGATGTTCTCCAGTTCTGTCCATTTGCTGAAAAAAGTAAGATTTCATTATGTGTATGTACCACCTTTTCTTAATCCACTAATCTATTGACGAGCATCTGGGCTGGTTCCATAATTTGGCTTTTGTGAATTGCACTGCTATACACATTGATGTGGCTATGTCACTGTAGTATGCTGATTTTAGACTTTTTGGATAAATACCAAAGAGTCAGGTAGCTGGGTCATATGGTAGTTCCATTCCTAGCCCTTTGAGGAATCTCCATACTGCTTTCCAGAATGGTTGTATGAGTTTGCAGTCCTATCAACAGTGTATGAGTGTACTTTTCCCCCTAATCCTCACCAGCATTTATTATTATTTGTATTCTTGATCATTGCCATTCTGACTGAAATGAGATGAAATCTTAGTGTAGTTTTGATTTACATTTCCCTGTTTTCCAGGGATGTTGAACATTTTTTTTATAATTTGTTGAATTGTATTTTCAAATACTTTACTCTGCCACGTCCAAGCACATCAAATACCAACTCACCTGACCCCAGGCCCCATCTGAAGTCTAGAGAAGGTGCCTCCGGTTTGAGGCAGCACTTGACCTGATGTTAGCAGGTCTTCCTCTTGGAGGTTGTGGGGTGCTGCCAGCAGCAGGTGACACTGTGAGTGTCACATGTAGAAGACAGGCCTTGCAACTGGGGACTGGCCAGGAGCCACGGGCAACAGGGCGGGAGGACCTGCTGAGCCAGCGCATAGCCCTGAGGTGTCTAGGGAGGAGCTTCTCGCAGGTGAGGCCTAGGCAGCACACATTTCAGTCCAGACCAGACCCAACTATTACTTTTGGTTGTTTGTTTTTATTTTTTCCAAAAATAGTTTTTATCAGCATGATAGTTTTTCATATTTATTGTTGTTAATATGTACCCTTTCTCTTGCACTAGAAAAAACACCAATGAAAGCAAGAGACAATGGAAGCATTGTTTGCCTATTTCAGAAATATCAGGGTAGGAGAAATGGAGAGCCAGAGTGAGTAGGGGAAGAGATGACCCTGCCAGACAAACCCAGGACGGCCCCTGGAATGAGGAAACATCCCTGGGGTCTTACACCCCCAAGAAGCCTGTGTCCACACTGTCCATACATGTGCTAACACAGAAATGGTATAGCTCTCAGAAAAGCCTATAGAGACCCACTTTACCCATCCTGTCCTTGGGCAGTCTTTCCACTCTTGTGGGACTGGCTATTCCTTGCCTCAGGATCTTTGCACATGCCTGGGATCCTTAACTTTCAGCTCACAAGTCAGACTATCCTTTTCCCACCCCACTTACAATCTTAAATCAGTTCCTCCCCATTACCAGAGGTCTTGCATTATACCATCTGCTTTTCCTTTGCAGCATTCTTCTCAGTATATAAGGGTGTGTGTGTGTGTGTGTGTGTGTGTGTGTGTGTGTGTGTGTGTGTGAGTGACCCCTACAGAATCCTGCCAAGGAAGCAGGAATTGTACCTATTCACTCACCATGTGTCTTACCCAACATACCACCCTTGGCCTATAGTCAGGGCTCAGGAAGTGTTTGTTTGGATAAATGAACAGGTGGCCCCATGTCTCTGTGATTCCTAGATGGGGACGTTGTGGGGTATAGACACAGGTGCCTGTGTTTCTCTCTCTTAGAGGAACTGTGGACACAAGTGGCCCACTTCAGGGTGGGAGGTGCAGCATCTTGTTGCCAGCTTTGGAGTTTCACCCTTAGTTTAGATGTCTACTCCCACCGCTCTGTGAGTAGCAGGTGATTTGCCCTCTGTCTTAGATGCTGCCTCTGGAAACAGGCATGATGCTCACATGACACTCCCAGCTCATTGCTATGGAAAACAAGGAATAAGTTGCTTGGCGTGGTGCTGGCCATTGCCTCTTCCAGGTCACATCCTCCAGTTCTCCCAGATTGGCTTGCAGGCCTCGGGGTACACGTCTGGGGCTTGTGCCACAGGCTCTAGACTTCAGCAGCTAATGTCACTTGCTGGGCAAGGCCCGAGGTGTGCTCACAGAATCCCCCAAGCTCAGTGTCTGTTTGGGGAGCCTGCTGATAGGCACACTAAGACTGCCCTCCAGTGGCCCTTCTGGAGCATGAAGACTCAGAGAGGAAGTTCTTGGTTTACAGACCCATCTGGTCACTAGTAAGTGTGATCCAGCAAAGACTTAGCCCAGCCAGCTCTAGAAAAGGGCCATGTCAGCCTTGGTCTCCAGCAGACATGAGGCTGGGTTCTTTTGGGAGCTGGCATTCCATGTAGGCTGCACCACTGGCCATCCTGAGCAGGGACAGGCCTCAGTGGTGCTAGTGCAAGGACAGAGGGCCAGCCTTTGCTGGGCAGGTAGGCATGGTGGGCAAGGTCCCCACACACACTGCCAAGACAAGCATTCTGCAAAACAGGGCCTGTCAGTAATGCACTTCAGGGTAGTTTTAATACTGCACGAGAAGAGTGGAAAGAGACAACAGGGAGGAAGGGGAAAGGCAAGTGAGGGAGGTGAAGAAGGAATCCAGGCGGAGCAGCAGCAGACATTTCTGTCACTGTGTGTGCTGATGACCCAGGCCTGACATTGCTGATAATGGACACACACATTTCCTCAGCTTCCTCAGCCCCTCCCCTAAAGGGACAGAGAGGTATCTGTTCTAAAAATGTGCCAAGAAAAACCGAATACTCTGGAATTGTGTCTGTTCTGACATGCGTGTGATCTTTTGGTTCTCTTGCTAGATCCCGGATTTGAACAGTTTAAAATGGCCGAAAGATTGCATGGGAACTGGGTCAAACTACACTTGGAGGAAAACCGTTCAGACGTCCTGCTCAGCCTTGGAACCAAGGTGCTCAGGCAGTACCTGGGTGCACTGAAGACCCTGAGTCTGTCTCTGAGCACACAAGTGGCCCAGTACGATATCTACTCGATGGCAGTGGGGACTGTTGTGGTTTTGGAGGTATGGATGTTCATGGAGCCATGGCTCAGGTGCTAAATTTGTTTGGTAACTCAGCCAAAATAGGACAGTTCAAAATATATATAATAAGGTTGTTGCTAAACAAGAAAACTGAATTTTTCAACCCTTTTGTTTTGTGCCTTGACTTGGACACAAAGCAGTGCATGCAACAGGTGTCTACCTTCAGCATTGCCATGGGAAGAGAAATAATAAGGCATGTGGTTTGGGTAGACAGTTAAAAGTAATCCTTCAATGGGCTCTTCTGACCTCGCTGTATGAGCAGCTGATGAGCTCAGAGGGATGCCACCTGCTCACAGAAACCACTGGTGTTTTTCTGTTCCAGGTTCTCACCCTGCTCCTCCTCAGCAGCCCACAGGCGCTGCGCAGAGGGGCTGACCTGGAAGTTCCTCTGCGGTCTCCTGTGTTTTCCCTGCTCTTTTATTTGGTATTCCTCGTTCTTTCGGCCATTCACGTCATAGTGTGCACCTCAGCCACAAGTTCCTGCTACCTCTGTAGCCTCCCGTGGCTGGTGGCAGGAGGGCTGATGGTTCTGGTTTCCGCACTGCTCTGTGCAATTGTCTCCACTCTCACCCGGACTGTCATCGAGAGCACTCTCCTGAGGAAGGTAGGCTGTATCCACGTACGCTCTTGTTATGTCGGCCAGACTTCCAGTCATCAGACATTGGTTGAACACCTGTCATGTTCCAGTATAATTCTGGTAGGGCAGTTCCCTGGGATAGCCACATACCAGAGGGGTTAGTTGGGAAGGACCTCAGCAGCCACCCAGACCTCTGGCATCTTGACTGCAAGGTTATGGTTGTAGTCAGGTCCCAGCCCTTTATTCTCAGTTGAGAAAAAAGGTTTCCTGAACTGGGGAGGAAGTAGAAGCAGAGCTGCTACACAAGGATGGGGAGTGTGAGTCTGAGTCCTAGTAGGCCCTTGCCCTGTGACTGAGGGACAGTCTCAGGTAGACACACAGGATGGCCCTGCTCATCTGGTCAGCTTCACCAAGTGCAGTTTTCTTTTCAAGGCTGACATTTTCTTTTGCAATTCTTAGTCTCTGGTTTGGCACCTTTGTTTGTGAGCTTAGAGGTGGTGACAGGAAGAATGGATAGTTGCAGTTGGGTCCAGAGTGCCCTGTGCAGAGACTCCAGCCCCATCCCTCCTTGCAGGGGTTTCGGAGGCCCTCTGCTGTGTCTGGGCCCAGGCACTCATGTGTCCCTAGGGCATGATGGTCTTCATCCACAGCTGCATCTCTAGGGCCTGGCTGGGCTCGTGGTGACTCTCCCTGGGTACCTCACAAGCAATGGTTTCAAAAGAATGCGAACAGTTGCGCCCTCATCTTGAACGGTCTTTGGCCAGCCTGCTTCATGGATAGTACTGTGTGCCACCCTTGTCATCTTAACAGAAACCATTGTAGTGGGGATCATGGAGTTCTGGAAATTCATGGAGAAATTAGATGTGTGGTTTAAGGAATTTATCAGGGTCCTTTGGTTTTGAACAGGAACTGGCATGGAAGCGGGAGCAGGAGGGCTGGGTCAGGAGCCACTGGCCAGTGCCCCAAGCTCTATCACTGCCCAGAGAGCCCAGGTGCTTTCAGTCTCTGCCACCGAGCTTATGACTTGCAGTCCAGGGTGAGGACAACTGGCCGGCCATGTGGTGTCAATGTCCCAGAAGCAGGGGAGGGGTCTTCCAGAATGGGCAGCAGGCACTGGGCTGAGGACCAGCAGGTGTCTGTCACAGGGGGTTCTTCACTGTGAGTGAGGATTTTAGCACATGCAGAGAGACACATGTCATTTTCAGATTACTACGGAAAATGCATTTCCTCCTCACAGAATGCAGCTCTCCCCAGCTCCAGGTGGTCAGAGATGGACCTTCTCCTGATGCTGGGCACAGCAGGCCACGTCCTGAGCCTGGGTGCCAGCAGCTTTGTGGAAGAGGAGCATCAGACCTGGTACTTCCTGGTCAATACCCTGTGTCTGGCTCTGAGCCAAGAAGCCTGCCGTAGCTGCTTTCCAGGAGATGACAGCAAGCCTCAGCACAGTGTCCACATGCTGCAGGACAGTGCAGTCTACAGAGCCCCCATACTCCACAGAGCAGGCCACACCTCCCCCTCCTCAGAAGCACTTGGGGGCCACACACGGTGGGCTATCCTGGCAAGCCCCTGGCTGGTGCTGGCCTGTTGCCGACTGCTGCGGTCCCTGAACCAGACGGGAGTGCAGGGAGCCCACAGGCCTGACCTCGGCCTCTGGCTCACCAGGTAAGCATGAGCCTCAGCTATGGGCTAGACCCTCTGTAGGTGATGGTCACACACTAGGTCTTTTACATTTAGGCCTGTTTTATCTTATGAATAGGATAATGTAAGGAATCTAAAGAAATGAGCAAATGTAACTCAGGAACGAGTGTTGAAAGGTGGCCTGATAGGTTTTCGGTGCTGAATTACAGATAACTGATCATGATTAAGACCCTGAATTCTAGAGTGACTGCTCCTAAGATATGACTCTAGGTTGAGCTCATAGTGGCTAAATCTGCACTGCTGCCTGGGACGGGAAGGATGAGGTCAGCTGGGCAGGGGGCTGGGGCCTCTGCTGCAGCTCTGCCCTTTGTAGCTCCTTCTTCCTCTTGTCATCTCTCTTTCTCCATCCGGGAGGACAGAGCGTGTGACGATGGTCAGCACTATGAGCCTCTTACTGTGGCTGGAGAGCACAGAGAAAGTGAACTATAGCGGACAGGAGCATTTAAAGTAAGGATGGTACACACGAAGGAAACTGAGGCAGAAGTCAAGATGGCTCTTTTACTGGGGTGCTAAAATGGACAAGAACAGCAAGAGGAGCAGACGGTGACCATCTGCTCAATTCATGGACCTCATAACTGCAAAACACAGCAGCAGTGCTGGTCCTCTGGGGCCCAGGGAGTTTCAGGTTCACGTCGCAGGTTATCTTGCACCTGTGATGATGAAGCCCAGCTTGAGCACAGGTGAGCCGAAGAACCCTGGCCCCACATGGCCTCTCCTTTGGGATTCCCTAGTGCTGAGTCAGCAAGTTGCATGTTCCAGCAGACCGCTGGTGTCTGCCGTGTGTCCCAGAGCAGCCCTGGAAGTGAATTCCCAAGCTGGAGATTAAGGAGCAGGGCTAGAGAGAGGCCAGGCCACTGAGCCCGACTGTGTGAAGTTCCTGCCCCAGAAGAGCACAGTGACACCCCCACTTCATATTTTCTTGGGAAATTGAAGCATTGGAACAGTCCTGGCATGTTGTTGGCCTGTCATCTCAGGCAAGGACATGCTGCCGCTTGCCTCCTGAGCTGTCCTTGCACTGTCTGAGCATTCCTGTTGATGGTAAAGAGGCAGCAGCATCCTGTTGGAAAGGCCCCTGCCTTTTCTGTGGTGGTGTGCCGCAGTGCAGAAGAACACCCGAGATGGTGGCGCAGTTCAAACCAGGCGACCCCAGGAAGGCCATCCTCCTGACTTGACACTGCCACATCACTCCTCAGATTTCTGAAGTCTTTTCCCCTTTCTGTGTGTGCCTTGGAAGAAAGTTACTCATCCATTTTACCACTGCTGCCAGTCTGAGCTGTGTGAGTATGAGCTGTGTACCATGTACTCTGTGTACCATGTGCTCTGCCCACTCCTCCTCATCCAGGAGACTGTGGGGTGGCAGCCTCTGAGTTCATCTGTGTGAGTGAGCGGCACAGGCCAGGAGAGGAGGGTCCAGGGGACTGGGACCGTGTGCACCTCTGAGTCCATCTGTGAGGGGAAGGGAGACTTCAGCTTGGCAGTCTTATTTATAACGTTTGAAGAACCTTTGTTTGAATTTAAACAACCAGCCTTTTTTTTTTTTTTTTTTTTTTTCCCTTATCAGGAAAATTAGCTGTTTTTACGTAGCTATCATTACTATGAGACTCAGAGGTCACTAGTTTGGTAATGATTCTGCATTTTCTGTTTCATTTCAGCTCTGACCATAAGGTGGAGCTCTCTGGTCTGGCCGCTCTCTCCCTGCTGGTGATCTTCTTGTTGGTTCAGAGAGGGTGCTCCCTAGTGTCCAGAGCAGCTTTGGCACTGGGGCTGCTGGGTGTTTTCTGCTACAGGGCAGCCATTGGGAATGTGCTGTTTCCATGGCAACCAGGCGACAAAGGCTTTTCAAAGTAAGTGCACTGGACACATGAGAACTTGATTTTAGAAGTATCTTTGTATTTTATGGTAATTTATGTCCTAAAAAATGCCATGCCAATCTTACAGCACTAGGGCTTGGTTTTTGTGAATGGTGATTTCATCGATAGCTACTAGAGCTTACCAAACCTTAATGAACTACTCTGTTAATTCTTTTAGGAGAGAAAGAAAACTTGGAAATAAGGTCATTGAGATATGACTGTAGAGATGAGAAGGTGACAGTGAGTGCTGCTCCCCAGCAGGTGGGAGAGGAAGCAGAGAGCCTCGTAATTTACAGTGTGCTCCCAGAGGGCCAGGAGCTCGTGCCACGCCTATCAGGAGCACTCAGTCACCACTGTTTCTACCTGCTGGTGGCCTCTTCTGCTTGGGGGTATGGTGGTACAGGCTCTGCCTACTCCTGAGAGGTGGCAACCATAGCTACCCCTTTGACAGGCTGTCTTTCTTCTTAAGCAGCTCTTGAGGTAAGGCAGAGGGCAGGAGGGATGGAGACGCAGGCATGCTCCCTGAGGCATCCCTTACAGCTGCGAGAGTCAGGACAAGGCAGCTGTCTGATGAGAGTGGTGACCCTCACAGTTCTATGGAAGCTCTCAGGCAGGACACTGTGGACCAACAGTCTGTAAAACTGTCATATGACCCCAACAAGTGTGTTTCACTTTTCATATTTATATAAAAGACTGAAATAAAATATTGGTAATTATATTTAGAACCTGAGGTCATAGGTGGATTGTAATCTTTCTTTTTACGTATTATTAAAACTTATGTGTGTCTAGAATTCACAAGTATTGCTTCTCTAATTAAGCAAAAGGTCCAGCTCTGAGCAGGGGTCGTGGCGGGGCTATGCAGGTGGTTGTGGGGTTCGGAGGCATTCCAGAAGCACGTGCTGACAGAAATGGTGTTGAGGCAGTGCCTGCTGGCGGGGGGCAGCAGCATGGTAGGGCTTCCTGCCCCAGAGGCTGCGGAGGTCAGTGCCAGAGCAATCCATGGAGACACCTCAAAAGCTGTTGGCTTCCCAGTCTGAGACCTGGCAGACTTCCAGGCTGAACACTGTCACACAGTGCAGTATGTGAATGAGTTCCTCGTTTCTTCCCAGGTTTATGTGCCTGATGTCAGCATCTCTCACTTCAAGACTTCAACCACCTTGCCTTGTCTTGCCTGCTATCTGCAGCATGTCCTTTGCTGGTGTCCAGAACATAGCCTTTCTTTTCTTTATTTTTTAGTTGTAAACAGACACAATACCTTTATTTTATTATTTATTTTTACGTGGTGCTGAGGATTGAACCCAGTACCTCACACATGCCAGGCAAGCGCTCTACCACTGAGCCACAACCCCAGCCTGCCAGTGTGCCTTTTATTTCAGTGTGCTTCCTATAAAATGCGTCCATCCCTCTGCTCATCTGTCCTGCTTCTGAATACTTCCTGGTTCCAGATCCACCTGGTTCTGGATCTGCTGTGGTTCTAGATTCATCCAGTATTTTAAGATCCCTTGCTTTTGGTACCTCACTCTCTTTTCCACTCAGAAGCCAGGCTTGGCTGGAGTGTGAGGTCAAGCAGGGTAGTCCTGGGGGTGCCAGAAGCACTGATTATCAGAGTGAGGCGGGTCCATGGGAGATGTCCAGTGACACCTCCCTCCTGTTCACCACCAGCAGCTCTGTCATCTTGTCCTCAGGCAGGCCCTCTTCTAGACCCTCTTTCTCTTTGAAACTTCTTCAGTGGTTCTGACCTCAGAACCCACCTGGACTGTTCTCACTTTCGTCTTGGCCTGGGCATGGCAGGACACCTAAACTCAGCTGTCCAACCAGGGCCATGTAACAGGCACATGGCACACAGTGCCCACACTGTTTGGATTAAACCAATCAAATTAAAAAATGAATATTTTTAAGGCATAAACATTTCTAAGAAAACCTAATATAGGAACTCATTTTTCAAAACTGATATTATGTTGGTATTCACTTAAAATTTACTTAGTTAGCATTATTTTAAATGATCAGCTTTTTTAGTTTATATAAAATATATATGTTTTAGGAATATATGTGGCGTGGTGGCATGTGCCTTTACTCCCAGAAATTCAGGAGGCTGAGGCACAAGAGTCACGAGTCTAAGACCAGCCTGGGCAACTTAATGAGACCCCAACTCAAAATAAAAAAGGGCTAGGGTAGAGCTCAGTGGTAAAGCATCCCTAGATTCCATCCCCAGTTCCTCAAAAAAAAGTAATATATGTTTCATAAGATGAAGTTCTCAAGTGTGGTATCATAAATTATATCCTTTATAGATTTAAATGAAGCTCTCAAGTACTTTGTTCATCATAGCACTTAGTATGTATCAAGTGTTTACTATCTGCCAAACACTTTATATGCTCTCTGTTGCTAATTGCTAGGACAGGCATGTGAGTTGTTGATGCTGCTCTGTTCTTTCCACAAATGGCAGAGCTGAGTGTCGAAGTCAAAAATAGAGCTAGTAAGCAGCAGAGACAGGACTGAGTGGCTTGGACCATGGTCCATTTTCCACATGTGTACATATAATTGTGCAGATCCTCGTTTAGATTTGCCTTACAGTGACACGCTCAGTCGCACACTTAACATTTGTGAACTTGTAGACATTCCTGACAGCTGGGCTAGCACAGAGGATTTCGGTTAACGATGCAAAGCAGGTAGGTGGCTTTTCTGGTATGCTGCAGGGGTGTGGCTGTGGTCTTGCAACCAGGTGATCCTGGGACCACATGAGCATGACTTCACCAACTCCATAAGGAAGGCACACATCAGGCTGCCCCTTGCAGGAAGATGGTGGAGGTGACACTCCTTCCACAAGGGTGTCACAGCCCCCTTAGCTGGCTGGACACATTCAGGCACTCCCCAGTTATATATGTTTTTCATGAGAAAATATGTATTTGAATTTTTCTAGCTGGTATGAATGAATTAACTTGTTTTGCTCTTTTTTTAGGGGTATTATTGAAGCTCGTTTTGTTTATGTCTTTGTCCTTGGCATTCTGTTCACGGGCACCAAAGACTTGCTTAAATCCCAAGTCATTGCTGCAGACTTCAAAATCAAGACTGTAGGTTTGTGGGAGATATATAGTGGATTAGTTCTTCTGGCAGCATTGCTCTTGAGACCACATAATCTTCCGGTATTAGCCTTTAGTCTCTTGATTCAGACTGTAATGACTAAATTCATCTGGAAGCCTCTGAGACACGATGCAGCTGAGATTACTGTAATGCATTATTGGTTCGGTCAAGCATTCTTCTATTTTCAGGTAGGTTGTTGTTATCTGGGTAGAAGACTATTAACTTTCAACGTCATTTAATCTTTTAGTTTTCTTTGAGAAAATTTTACAAGTTGTAGAGTGATATTTGTTCAGTGGAAGAATTGTCAGTATGCATGATGAATTATGCTTCAATTTCATGTGAAACTTTAAGAGTAGAGTACAGCTCCAAGGTGTGGATGAATGGGTGTAAGACAAGATTGCTGCTTTGCAGGGTCAGGGGGTCACCTAGTACCGACAGTCTAGGAGGCGGGTCTGCCCTTCACTGGCTTCAACAGTTAGTCACTGTGCTTCCTCATCCCTTTACCCTTGGTATTGGAGCTGTCCACCCTGGGGCCTGAAGGATGGTCAGGGCATCTCTCCAGTGTTCAAAGACCCATCAGCAGCAGGCCAAGCCCACTTTGGGTATGCAGGGGTAGGACAACTCCTGGACAGGGGGCAAGCCTAGGAGGGATCCAGTTCCACCAGCCTCCTGGGATCCCCAGAGCAAGTGCCACCTCTCCTCTGATCCCCTCCCAACTCAGCTCCCTGACTGATCAGCTACGGGACATCTCTGTCTCCTCCATCAGCCTTCCTATGCCAAACAGACCCAAAGGCTCCCAGAGGCTTGTCTGGCTGTGTGTCCCAACAGGTCAGTCTCTTCCCCAGCCTCCTCTGCTCTTGGTTTCCTAAGCTCCCAGCATTACCTGTGGAGCAGCCCACAACTAAATGGCTTGTCTCTGTTTGACCTCAAAGCCCAAGGGTGGTAGGTGAAATTAGAGAAATCTCTTAAGTCCTTGTGTAGCATGACCAGGTGGAGACCATCATGCTTTAGAGTTCCCTGGCCTCCCAACTATCGCAGCCCCTGGTCACTCACTCCATATGCCAGCTAAGCTTCCCCACTGTAGACTCTGCTCCTGTGGAAGGCAGGGGCCCCTGGATGCCAGTATAGGGGTCCTTAATAGAATGCAGAGAGCCACAGGCACAGATGCTAATATCCAGGACTTCCCACCTGGTAACCTCTGGCAAGCACCTGCTTCACCTTAGTTTCCTTATCTATAAGCTGGGAACAGTACGTAGTGCCCTTATCCCAGGTTGTAGTGCGGCCAGGAGCTTAGCTGTGCCTGGCCCTGGTACTGAACATTTTTGATGCTGGTCGAAGAGACAGCTTCTGGAGCACACTTTGCTCCAGGTTTGGCCCAGCTTCCACAGTGTGGCAGGAGGCAGCATGGGGCAGCAAGCCGTGCCCTCTGAGCTCTGCAGGCCACACCACTAGTGTTTCTGCACCAGGTACCCCCCTGTACTGGACTCCAGGCCTCACACTGACAGCCAGAGGAGTCCCTAGCTACCCTCCTGCTGTCTTCTTGTCCTTCTGTTCTCTGCCCCTCACTTCCCTCCTTGACCTTCAGGTTGAGCTTCTTTCCCTTCACTGTCAGGTTTCCTGGGAGAAGAGTCAGAAGCTTTGCTTCTCCTGCATCCTTCTCTGAGCCCTTCGTTCCCTCCACAGCATGAGGATGGGAACATGGGTGTCCACTTGTGCCGGGTCCTGGTCTCTGTCTCAGTTTCCTCCCTGTGCACCGCATCAGCATGGTTGAGGGTTATGAATTCATACAAGTAGAGCTTCAGCATGTGCAGCCTAGCTACTGAACCACGAGGTCAGCCCTCTCTGCAGACTGATGCTGTTTTGGGGCTGCCATCAGTCTCCCAGAGCCAGACCTGCTCCCGTCCAACCAGGCCTTCTGCCCCTCATCCTCCCTCGTGCTTCTTTCCCATGGAAGCCCCTCCCCACTGCCCCCACCAGGAGTTAGGGAACAGCTCACTGTGAGCAGAATGAGTTTCAGGGGAAGATGTACAGTGGCGTCTGCAACAGGTATGGCCTCACACAGGTGAGCAGGGAGTGAGTAGTGCATACCTCTGCCACAGGTGTTCCTGGAACCACACCTGCCAAAGGATGAGGGAGTGGGTTTGGGACACCCAGTTAGGGCTCAGGTAGGCAGTTCCAAGAGGGGCCCTGGCTGCGCCTTGTGGACGCAAGTGTGCCACAGACCATATGCTTCCTCAGCGTCTGAAGAGGGTCCTCATGACACAGAGATAGAGGGTCATCACTGCCAGCAGACTGACAGTAAAGTAGCAGAATCTTGGCAGATCCGCTTTTTGATCCAAAAATCCCATAGCAGGATGAGCTATGTGGCATTGTCCCCCATGTCCCATATCTTATGGCCCACCAGAGCTGGGCTACAACCAGCCAGAATGTGGGCAGCAGTCAGAAAAGCCACCCTCAGTAGCAGAACGTTCCCTCCCAGAGCAGTTGGCCCACTCTGCCACATGATTCAGCAGTATCCATCAGGACCCACTGTATAGACAGCACTTGACCTCCAGCCCAGTGTCCCCTCAGACACGCTGGGAAGCTGTGCCCTACAGGGCCACATGTATCACCTTGGAAGGCCCTTGTAGGACATCCACACGTGTATCAAGGTCAGCCTCTGGGTCTGCCAGAGGTGTGGGTATGCTTCAATAGCCAGCAGACTGGCCTATGCCAGTGGCACAAGACCTAGTACTCCACTCCTTCCTCCTGGGCCTATATCATGTGGCAGGCAGATGGACAGGTCACCCACAGCCAGCCTAGTAACCTGAAGAAATGGCAGGCAGTTGGCGCTCACCAGAGCCTCTGGCTCTTCTGACTGTGTGTCCTCATTGGTGTGCTCATCTGAGCCATATGTGTGTGTGTTTCACGTTAACATAGTGGTGGTTGGTGTCTGTATTGCTAAACCAGTGTCAACCCTGTTCTCCTGTGTTCCAGGGAAACTCCAACAACATTGCCACCATTGACATCTCAGCAGGCTTCGTGGGCTTAGATACCTATATGGAAATTCCAGCCACATTCCTGACAGTGTTTGGGACATATGTGGGGCCTGTGCTGTGGGCCAGCCACTTGGCACACTTCCTGAGCTCAGAAGCAAGCAGGTGAGGTGCTTTCTCCGTCTTCTAGCATAAATCTAATGGCAGGTTGCCTGTTCTTAAAAGTGAAACTTATTCTGGATAAGGGCATCAAAACCCCAAGGGTTAGACCATTTTTTTCACAGATTTTCTTTTCCTTAAATAAGCACAGTTTGTAGCTCAGAGGCCTGGGTGGGTCTGAGGCTCTGTGGGCCAAGTTCAGGTCTCCCAGTTCAAACCACACAGTGGAAATTTCTCTTGCTTGTTGGTATTGGGAGGGAAGCTAGTTCTTCCCCTTGGGGGCAAGAAGACAAAAGATGCTGGTTCTTGGCTTCCAAACGCCCTGCCACAAGGGAAAGGCCCCAGAAGGGGTTGCCGCCCATACAAGAGGCTGAAGCCAAGCAGGGAGAGTTCAGAGACAATCGCACACCAGCAAGGCCCTCCTGGGGGATTTGCACACATGTGCCTCCCACCTGCACAGCATGCCCTCACCCTTCCTTGCCTGTTCTCTCGGCTGCAGCCCTACCTCCTTAGGATTTGCTGTTTCCTCCTTACCTGTGGATTTGTGCTCAGTTCCTCCCTGACAGGAGGCTCCATGGATCTGGCCTTCGCCAGCTTGTTCACCAGGCAGCCTCAGTGCTGGGTAGCCCGCCTGATGGAGTCAGCCACAGCAGAGTGTGGGCAACTTGTTTCTGAGTCCCCCAGGGTAGCCAGAGAGCCGCCCATAAAGCTGTTAGACTCGTCTGTGCCTGGTTTCCCCATCCGTAGAACAGAGGTTGCTTGGGGCAGGAGAGGGAGTGTGGCATCACTGGGAAGTGCCCCCGTCCCTGGTCTGCAAACGCACAACTTGCTCCATCTGCAACCCTGGTCCCAGGTGCTTGTCCACTCACTAAGCCATATAGCCAGCGGCACTGCACTTGCCTCCCACACACTCTGGTGGACACACCAGGTCAGCCAAAGCCTCACAGGCATACCACTTTGACCAGTGGCCCCAACCCTAGGAGCTGTGACACTCATGTGCCCTGCCAGTCTTTCTGGTGGGGCTTCCACATCAGCCATGACTGGAAGAGCAGCTCTGGCTGCGGCTGCTGTACTGTTGACTATGGGCTGACCCTCAGGAGATTCTCAGGCTCCACTGACCACCCAGTGACCCTACAAACTCCACATCCCTACCTCTGCCAGCAGTGTCTGTGGGTCTGCTCTGTCCTCTGGCTTTGCTGTGTGGCCACCTTTGTGGGTTTGCATTCGTTCCACCCCAGGTTCTCGTCCTTCCTCAACCCCAGAACCACTCTGAGATCCCCAGGTTATGCATGGCTCAGACTGCCCCGAGGCTCCAGCCCAAGCATCTAGCCTCCTCTCAGCATCTCCATGGAGGTACCCTGCAGGCCTGGAGTTGTGTTCATACTCAGCCTGTTTCCATCAGGGCAAAGGTGGGCATTAGTGTCATCCACTAGAGAGCCATGAGATGGCCTCAGCCCTGGAGAGAGCTTCCCACCCCAAGCTCTAGGTGCACATTAGGGTGCAGGTGAGAGCCAAGTGCCTTCCAGCCAGCTGACCCACAGCCCTCTGAGGGTGAGAACTTCATCTCCAGCCAGACCCTAGCTTTCTGCAGATAAGGGACACCTAAAACAGTCAGCTGCACTCAGGGCAATGTGTGGACAGACCCCACAGTGAGGCTCACCCAACCCACAATCAGGGCCAAAACTGAGCTCTGGGGCAGAGCTCCTGCTCACAAATCTGGAAGTTGCCTCTCTGCAGCTGTCTAGGATGCTGTGTGGGTGGGTTGGAGACAGGCTGCAAGTGGACACTGGACTTAGAGAAACAGAAGCCCCTTCCTTGGCAGTAAACACCAAGAGGGCCAGGAGTTGTGGGGTCTGTCCACCTCTGTCTGCAGGGACTGGCACATGGCTGAGCACACTTTGGGTGGAACCCAATTGCACAGGTGCAAAAGATGCGGCTCATCCTCCGTCTGCCTGGCAGGCCTTCTGTAAAGAGCAGCAGTCTTGGCGCCTTGGAGCTGATGACCAACATGCACAGCAGGCACATCTGTGTTTTGGAGAAGAGACAGCATCTTCCAAAAAGAGTTTTAATCGATTTGATGGCTTCTCTAATTAAGGAGTTATCTTGCACTTTAGAACTGGTTTCTTCCTTCATGTTCAAAAGCTTAAAACATCAAGCTGAATCCGCCTCCCTTTTGTCCCAGTGATGTAAGAAAGCTGTGAGCAGATCTAAATGGTGCACAGAGCAATACTTCCAATAGGTCAAAGCTGCGTCCACGTGCTCCCTGCAGCACAGGTGTCCCGTGCCAGGCGATAAGAGAGTAGTAAGAAATGTGTTACCATTCAGGGACTGAGGTGTGGCTTCTGAAGGGATGGTGTTTTGGACTGTCAGCTGGAGGACGAGGCAGAGTAGGGCTGTGTGGCAGCTCACCTTACATGAGCCCTTGGGTAGGAAGGAAGCTGTGGGTCCTGTACAGTCCCCTGGGGGCCAGCCAGAGCCCACATACCATGAAGCTTGTGCAGAGTGTGCACCTTTTAGAGGTGTTGGTGCCATTGCCTAGGATGTGCCGAGGCAGCCCCTGTTGGGTCCAGCAGGGCACCCCAGTGCCACAGTTGGGGGGGAGCAATGAGGGGACATAAACTGACCATAATGTGAAGGCTACGACCACTGGGTTGTGCTAGTGGCTCTGAAGGGGGTCAGAGTTGCGGCCCACCCAAACAACAGGTCCAGTTTCCTTGGGGGCAGGTCCTGAGTGGCAAGGAAGGTCTGCAAGCAGTCAAGCTTGGCCTCTCCAAGAACCGGAGACACAACCCTCACGTGCCTTCTTCCCTCTCAGAGCTTATTGTTAGTGAGGCACCCTGCCCTCAGTGGGTACATCTTCTCTGGTACACCTGCAGGAAATCAGCACAGGTTCTGGAAATGGGTGAGCACAGGGAGGTGCTCAGTGCTCTCCAGTACAGGAGAAGAGTCTTCTTCATGTCTGGTCCCGAGTTGGGGGCAGGAGCTAACCCACTTCTCTTGTTGACAGTGGTCCTGCACTGAGCCGTGCTTGCTTCTGCTACGCGCTAATCTGTTCCGTGCCAGTCGCCACGTATCTCATCCTGGTGACGTCCCTGCGCTACCACTTATTCATATGGAGTGTGTTTTCTCCAAAGCTCCTCTATGAGGGTATGCATCTGCTCATCACAGCGGCCCTCTGTGCGCTCTTCACAGCTGCAGATCAGAACAGCCGTGCAGGGCCAATACAGAGGTGGACACTGGAAATGGGTGGCTCTTAAAGTCTGCTGTCTGCCCTGTGGGTCTGAGTACTGAACAATCTATTAGATTCAAGTTCCATCTAAAAAAAAAGATGTAAACTTATGAAGTTGGTAACCAGCTTCAGCTGTACTTGAAATTAGATTAAGGAGTAAGTACTTTAATAAAAGGTGACTTTAAAATACTTCAGTGTGTATTGTGGTTTCCCTATTGCCAATCACTCCAGAAACTTGTGCACTTTTAAGTTCCTCTGATGTTATGCATGTTATGATGTGTGTTTAAACTGATGAACAAAGATCCTGGAGTATCCTCAGAGTGCCTGGGGCCCCTGGGCAGGGGGTTACCTGCTCCAGGAGCCACATTATGGCACCCAGGCCCCTGAACACTCCAAAGCCATGGACACCCAGGGGCACTGGCTTATGTGGGAGGAGTCCATCACTGCTGATAGCATTTAAATGAACACTCTTCACAGAAATTACTCCTTTAAAAATAATCTATTTTTGTTAATATAAGGATTTTTTTCTGGGGTTTTTGTACATATACCCACAAGGGAGTTTCATTATAAGTTACATCTTTGCCTAATTAGAGAAAAGTAGAGCTGCTTGTTAAATATCTGAAGCATTCTAAAAGAAATTAAATATAACATTTTCAAGAAAAATAATTATTTTCCAAAAAAAAAATTTTTAAAAATTAGCAAGTATTTCAGTCAGCTTTTTTGCTGCGGTAACTAAGCACCCAACCAGAACAATAGTAGATGAAGAAAGTTTAAGAGGTCTCAGTCCATAGACAACAGAATCCAGCAGGAGGCAGCTCACATAATCAGTAAGCAAGGATACAAGATACACCAGATACACCACTCACCAGATACAAATATCCACCCCAAAGCCATACGCACGCCCACCTCCTCCAGCCACACCATAGCTGCCTTCAGTCACCAATCAATCCCACCAGAGTAGTAATTCACTCTTTGGGTTAACTCTCCAAATCCAATCACTTCATAAACCTTGCTGTTTTCTCTCACATGAGATAATGGGAGATACCTCACATCCAAACAATAACAGTAAGAATGACATTTTAAATTTTTAAAAATCTGTCTTATATCTGATTCAGTTGAAGATACACCTCTTGTGAGGTGTTTACAGAGTAAGAAGCAAGAGAACTGCACAGACCTAGGGATAGAGAGGAATGAGAGCCCCAATGTCCTCCTCACACAAACCTGTGGATGGACAGCAGTGGGAGCCAGTGTCCTCCTCACACAGACCTGTGGATGGACAGCAGTGGGAGTCAGTGTCCTCCTCACACAGACCTGTGGATGGACAGCAGTGGGAGTCAGTGTCCTCCTCACACAGACCTGTGGATGGACAGCAGTGGGAGCCAGTGTCCCCCTCACACAGACCTGTGGATGGACAGCAGTGGGAGTCAGTGTCCTCCTCACACAGACCTGTGGATGGACAGCAGTGGAGTCAGTGTTTTCCTCACAAGACCTGTGGATGGACAGGAGTATAGTCTCTTCAATTTTTTCCTTTCCTTTTATTTGAACTACTTTCAAATACACATTATTCTTAAAGAGGGATATTTAATTGCAGAGTGGAGCCTGCTACAGTGTGCAGGATCTTTCATGCCCTGTGCATTGCAGCCAATTGATTGTTCCTTGACCCTGAGTTGGTGCCTGCCCAGGTGGTTTAGGGCAGGTACCTTTCTGTTTAAGGAATGGCCTGTGCATATGCTGCACATGCTTGGATCGTCTTAAGTCAATGCCTAAGCACTTCTCAGCTCCCCACCCAACTCATCAGTTAAGTCCTGAGGGTTTGCATCTCCACGTTTTTCCAGACTTTAGTTCATGATGAAATCTCAGTGGTGGTGATCGTCAGCACGCTTGACCATCAAGATTCCAACATCCAGAGACCACTCTTTCTATGAAATTAGTCTGTGTGTTTAATGGGTCCAGTCCCCCTTGACACCCACAGGGTGCTGGTGCTGGGCACTGGCCAGTGGTCCTTGCACAGCATTCATGACCTCCCCTCCTGGACCTGCAGATCCAGTGAGATATCCCTGCTGCCGCTCAGGGGTGTTCTTGGGCACCCGTCGTGGGAGCCCAGGACATGTGGGGCCGGCCTTCCTCTGTGCCAGGCCAGCAGCTTCCGCACTGCTGCCTTGGCCTCCAAAGCTCTACTGATTCAGAAGAAGAAGGCAGCCTGAGAAGAGCTAGGCAAGAGGACTAAGGCAAGGAAGCTTCATCACCCAGGAGCGGCAGTCAGTGACATTCAGTGACTAGATTCACAGCTCTGGGTGGGAGGTCGTGAGGGTATGTGGGGGGACACTCTCAAACTCTACCGCCTCATCTGGACCTTGGTGAGAGCCACAACTTCTCCCTAAAACCCTCTCCTCACTGGTCATCCACTCCACACCAGGAAAAGCTTGCCTTGGTTCCGGACCTGATCACTGTTACCGCTGTTTACCGGTGATGAGTCTTTGCTTCCCGAATGCCAAAGTATAACACCAAGAAGCACGCCGAGGCAAGCCAAGAGTGGAAAGTGGAAGGCTTTATTAAAGGACAGCAGAAAAGACTTCTCCCCGGAGGAAGAAGGACCCGAAAGGCTGAATCCTTGGAAGGGTAAGTTCTTCCCTTTTTATAGCTAAGGTCTTCTTTTAGTCCTCCCACACTCCTGTCCTTTGTTTCCCTCTATCCTGCAGTGATAGAATGCAGGTGGGAAGGCCAAAAGGTGGGAGGTAGGTGGGCTGAAGGAGTAATTTGGGCAGGATGGGCCTGGGGCGGTTTTTGATTAGTACCTCTCTGTTTGCTGGGAGCTGCTTCATTAACAGTTCCTTAGGATGGGACCCGGGCCTTAGGGACATTAACATTCCAATTTCCCCAATTGCAGCTCTGGTTTCCTGGACTCCATTCTCCATAATGGTCTCCATTGTCTTTATCTTCCTCCATGTTAGACCCGATTTACCTATACTACACTAACTACCTATCTTTAAATCTGGCTTCTCCCTACGACCCTCTCCTCAACAGTCATCCATTCCACACCAGGAAAAGCCTGCCTTGGTTCCGGACCTGATCACCATGGTCTAAGTGACTGTGCATCTGCTGGACATAAAGCCTAAGGCTTAAGACTTTTGAACTTAGCATGCAGAGGAAATGTCTGTCATTAACCTGTCATGATTAAATGTGTTTTGCAGTGCTTAGAATTAATCTAGAATTGTTTGCTGTGAATTGATTATTAATCTATTGCAGTGCCTAGCATTAAGGATTGTGGTTTTCTTGATTAAGAACCTATAGAGTGAAATTGTATGGAGTAATTTGAGTGAATAAAGCATTAAAAGGGGCAGAAGCGTGTGGACATTCTTTATTTCTCCCCTCGACTGCATACATGGCAATTTTGCCCCCTCATGACAACTTTCCCGTCATTTTTTTTTAGATATAGCTATCTTTTTTTTTATTTCTTACATACATGACTATAGTGGAGTGCGTTATGATCATAATTATCCATTCACAGCACAATTTTTCGTAACTCTGTAATATGTTCATGCCAAATTATGCCATTATACATACGCTCTCTCATTATTATTATTATTATTGCATTACAATTCTTAATACACCTTTATACCACAGTTTATCATATCTCTGTTTGTATATAAGATGAAGATTACCCTAGATAGGGAAGCGGGGTGGGAGAGAAATAGAGGGAGAGGGGGAATAGCATGGATGTTGGAAGGAGACCCTCATTACACAAAGTACATGTATGAAGATGTGAATTTGGTGTCAACTTTCCAGGCATTTGCTGACAGAACCTACAGTCGGGCTGCCCTTGCTTCCTGAGGCCTTGATGAAGGATGCAGTTTCACTTGCAGTTGTGGCAATTCCTTGGCCTTTCTCCACTAGCAACTGCGTCCTGTGAGTTGGAACAGTTTCGCCCCTCCCCTTCCTCTCTCTGCCTCTTATTTATTTTCCTTGACGTGTTGTACTGCACAGAACCCCCAGTGTGGTGTTGAGCAGCAGTACTGGGAAGAAGTCCCTGCCCTGCTCCCAGGGGTGGGACGCTGTTCTGTCTCCACGTCAAGTGTGACTCAGCTTGTGCCAGAGTTGCCTGTGCCAGAATAAGGAAGCTCCCTTCTCCTTTGCTGAGTTTCTATTTGTTCTTACCATGAGTTAATCTTGGATTCTATGAACTGATTTTCTTTTCTTTTTTTAGCTGCAGAGGGACACAATATCTTTATTTTATTTATTTATTTTTATGTGGTGCTGAGGATCAAACCCAGAGCGTTACACATGCTAGGCAAGTGCTCTACCACCGATCCCCAACCCCAGCCCCTTGTCAGCTGCTTTTCTGCATGTATTATGTTAGTCATATATTTCTTCTTTATTCTGTTAAATTGTTAAACCAAGAATTCTTGATACCAATGGATTTCTAATCTAATAGGGTTTATTTGGATTCTAACAGCTCGTAGCCAGGAAAAGGAACAGGTTCCTGTAACTACCAGCAGCAGGACTAGGTTCACCAGACCAGAGCTAAGATAATTTTTTAGATGATGAACATCTGGAGAAGGCAGGCACAGTTGTTTGCCTGGACCCTCTGTAGGCTGCAGACAAGCAAGGCAGACTACATGCACTAGAGAAAGCTCCAAGGCAGAGGGCAGTTGGTCAAGGCTGCTCTCGGTGCTTCTGGGCTGGTTGGGGATCTAGCAGGATGGAGAGGTGTGGAGAGCCACCAGGGGCTTCGGGGAAGGTTTACACACACATTCTGGATGTGAAGCAGCCTTGCTTTCACCCCTGGCTTGATTAACCTCCTCCATCTCTCCTTCCTTCCGGTTTTTTTGTTTTTAACTATGAGTGAAATTCTGAGTCTGTTTAGCAAGGCTCAGGAGGCAAGGTCAATGCGTCTGCATGTTCTATTAAGTGCCTGCATGTTAAATGGTGCTCAACCAGTGAACCGCAATCCCCAGCCATTTTTTAAAATTTTTGTATTTTATTTAGCGACAGGGTCTTGCTAAGTTGCTGAGGCTGATTTGAACTTGTGATGCTCCTGCCTCAGCCTCCCAAGCCTCTGAGATTATAGGTGTGCACCACCATGCCCAGCTGCCCTCTAGTCTTAATTAAATTCAAAACATGCCAGAATTTTTAATTTATCAATATGGTAGATCACTTTATTTTTAAAAAAATTATCATGGCCTTAAATTGCTGGGATAAACCCCATGTGGTGGTGATCTGTGGTTTACATGTCGATGGACTTGATTCACTATTGTTTAGTGAAGACTTCTGCATGTTCATGAGGGCTATTGGCAGGATGCATTCTTTCCTAGTATTATAGCTTAGATCTTAAATGACCCCCAAAAGCCATGTGGTAAAGGCTTGGCTGCCAACCTGGGGTCTGTTGGGAGGAAGGCAGATCTTGCCCTTGAAGGGGACACTGGGACATCCACCCTTGTGCTCATGCGTGCACTGGTTTCTCTCTCTCTCTCTCTCTCTCTCTCTCTCTCTCTCTCTCTCTCTCTCTCTCCTGACAGGAGGTAAGCCACTTCCTTTGTCTTGTGCTCACCAAAATGTGCTGGGCCACCATGGGCTCCAAAACAACACAGTAAAGCATAAACTAAAAGCTGGGAAACTGAGCCAAATTAACCTTTACCCTTTGATGTTAATTTTCTCAAGTATTTTGTCATAGCAACAGAAACCTGACTGACACATTTGCAATGTCTTCTATTATTACAAGGTTCGACGTGAGGGTTATTCTGGCCTCATAAAGTAAGTGGGAAAACATCCCCTCCCCCTCTATTTTCTCAAAGGGTTTTCAATAAAATTCTTCCTTAAATACTTTGTAGAATTTACTTGTGAAACTATCTGAACCTGAAGTTTTCTTTGTGGAAATATTTTTGGTGTTTGGTAACTGCTGTTGTTATGCTCGAATTCGGGACCCCCAAAGACCACCAGAGACCCAAGATCGATGTAAGCAGCAAAGAGGTATTTATTGCGACCTAGCTCGGTCCTCCGCGCACACACACAGCAACTGGTGACGCTGAGAGGCCCCAGCCCAGGGTTTGCAGCAGTTTTATACATTCTTTGGAGAGGGCAGGGACTTCACACCCATAGCAAATCATCACACACCGCAGGAAAATCAAATAACAACTCTAAAACATGATTAGCACATTCACTGGCGGGAACAAGTTAGGTAGGGGTGATTGGTCAGTACAAAAGGGGTATTCGTTTGAACTGATTGGTTTAAGCCAAGAGGGGTGTTCGTGCTGAACTACATGGTTTCCCAACATGTTATCAACCACCATAAACTACTGGGAGGGTCATCTGGCATCCCAGGTATTTCCCTGTCTCATGCTGATTGGTGGCTGCTAGGGGGCTGCTATGGATCCCCACCTAGCCTGACTGAGTCAGGGACACCTGGCGCAGCAGATCTCTCCTGTTATTTGTAGCTAAACAACTTAGCAGGGTGGGAATGTGCCTAGGAGTGCTCTGTGGGTCTTTCCAAGGACAAAGGTGATGTCCCTTCCTTGGACAGGCTTTGCTCTGAGATAGAGGCTGGTTTTTCACTGTATTAAGATTTTCTACTTGATCTTGTGTCAATTTTGGTAAATTGGTTTTTTGGGGTTTTGTTTGGGGTTTTTTTGGTTACCAAGGATTGAACTCAGGAGCACTTGATCACTGAGCCACATCCCCAGCCCAGTTGCTTAGTGCTTCTCCATTGCTGAGACTGGCTTTGAACTCGGGATCCTCCTGCCTCAGCCTTCCTAGCCACTGGCATTACAGGCATGCACCACTGTACCTGGTGGTGTAAATTGTATTTGTGTGTGTGTGTGTGTGTAAATTGTATTTTTACATTTTATCCAAATTGACATGTTTTTTTCATAATATCTCCATATCTTTTTTTTTTTTTTTGAGAGAGAGAGAGAGTGAGAGAGTGAATTTTAATATTTCTCTTTTTTTAGTTGTTTTTTTTTTTTTCGGCGGACACAACATCTTTGTTTGTATGCGGTGCTGAGGATCCAACCCGGGCCGCATGCATGCCAGGCAAGCGCACTACCACTTGAGCCACATCCCCAGCCCCAATCTCCATATCTTTTTGATGCTGCCTGTAGGATTTGTTTGGGTCTCTTGTTCATTCTAATTCTGGTATTTTCTCTGTCTGTTCCCCTACTCATCTTCATTGATTTTTCTGGGGGCTAATCTTTTCAAAGAATCAACTTTTCTCTTATCTATCTTATTCACTATTTTATTTATTTTTACTATTAACCTTATTCCTATTTTCTCCTTACTTTGATTTGTTTTTTCTGCCTTCTTAAACTTAGTCCCCCTTTCCAATAAGATCATTTAAAACTGCCCACTTCCCCATCTATGGGGTGGGAGGACACCTGTATCTCCTCTTACTGCACTCTCCCGACACAGCACATATCTTCACCACTCCTTGAGATTCTCACACATTCAGTGATTCTCCAGTGGACACCAACTGAATACTTCATAGCCCCATTCAATTCTGACACTGCCCTGGAAGTCAAAAAAATACCTATGAAAGCACCTTTGAAAGAGCTTTCAGAAAGGGAAGAAGGTACTCAGGACTCAGCTGCTGTGTGCAGCAGGAGCCAGGTCACCTCTGCTTGGATCACAGGCTTTAGAGCAACCAGGAAAAGCAGACAGGTAAGGCCCGAAAGGTCACGGGCTGCTGTTTCTGGTCATTTCCATTCTGTCTGTACTTTCTTTATTTTCGGTTGGTGGGCTGCACAGCCCTGTCCTTCTCGGCCTTCAGTAGCCCATGTAAGCTCCCACCCAGAAGGTTGCCCTCCTCAGAATGACGGCTCAGAGTCTCCCAAGACCCCACATAAGGTCTGTTTTAATTCCACAGTACCTGAATTCAGAGCCGTATTGCCTCCCTGGGACAATCCAGTCCCACAGTGGAGGGCTCCCTCCCGTAGGACTGCACCCACTCAGATACCAGGCAGCCCCACTGTGACTGTGCTTCCCCCTGGCTCTGGATCCAGGCTCCCATGACCTCCTCCTGGTGTGTGATAATTAGCTAGGGTGGCTCACAGTCCACCTACACTCTGGTTTGTTATAAAGGGCAAACGAACAAGAATGCAAACGAACAGTCAGATGAAGTGAAGGCAAGGGGAAGAGGGCACAGAGCCCCATGCCTATTCTGGTGGTCAGGTACTCAGACCTCATCCTTGTCTCTCCAGAGCTCTTGCAGAGCTGGACCTCCAGCCCCTCTTACCTGAGGCCAGTGGGTAAGGTTGAAAGTTCCAACCCTCTAAACTCTTGGTCTTCTGACCAGACCCATCCTGAAACTATCTAGTGGCCCTACCCTAAGTCACCTTGTTAGTGAACAAAGAGCTTAGAACAAGGCAATCACATCATAAGGATGTCCCTTGGGTTTAGGATCACAAGGGCTTAGAACAAGACAATCATATCAATAAGGATATTTCTTGGTTTAGGATCAGAGGGGATTAGGACAAAGATAATCACATTGATAAGGACATCTCATGGATTTAGGATCAGAAAGGCTAAGAACAAGACAATCACATTCATAAGAACATTCCTAGAGTTTTAAGGAATAGGTAAAAGGAACTTAGACTAAATATATCTCATATTTCACATTTTTCATTATGCAGTTAAAAATACTTCCTGATGTCCTTTATGACCTGGCACTTGATCTCTCTTAATGGACATTCTCTGTGCGGTCATTGTTTGCTGTAATGTCACGTAATTCCCAATTAGGCAAAAGGTATCCATCCCAAACTCATTCACCATCTCCACACAATACGTAATCACTACTCCATCTCATACACACTGACAATCTCCATCCCCCACACACACACCTCCAACCATTCTTGCACCAAATCCATCCTATACACATTCATCATCTTCATCTCATACACACTGAACATCTCCATCCAGTGGGAGACCAACCTCGCACGTGACTGAGTGAACTCCTCTGCTGGGCCATGTGGTGTTAGGCACCCATGCTGCTAGACTGCCCCGCTCTTCTAGGGTTCCAGTGACTATCTTCTTTGTGCCTGGGCGTGGCTTCCTACAGCCCCATGGGTGGAGCTATGCTTACCTGTTCCTTTGTGATATAACCCCTTGTCCTGTTTAGGACAGAATGTTCCATGGAAGTGCCTTGTGTATGACCCCTTCTCTTGCTTTGCCCTTGGGTATGGCCTACCTAGGTGTCAGTCAGCCTGCTGACAGTGGACATCATGAAGATAGACTCAGCCCCCTGAAACCTGACACCTTGCCTCATTTGAATAGCTTCTCCTCAATAAAAGGGGTCAGCACATGCGGGCTCTCTCTCTGTCTTCCTGCCGATGCTTAAGATCAGAGGAGCCTTCACAGCGACCCCAAAGAAAAAGGAATTTGTGTCTTGTGTGGTTATTTTGCACAGCCCAATTAGCTCAGTTTACTGGAGTGACCCTTGAGCCTTTTAGTCTCGAACAGAAACCCGGCACCATCCCACACACATAACATCACACTCTCACACATACTGATCATCTTCATGCAATACACACTCACCATCTCCATCTCCACCCCATACACACACAAGTTCTCTACCCTATACAAACTCATGATCTCCATTCCATACACACTCACCACCTCCATCCCATACATACTCATCTCCATCAAATACACACTATCTCCAGCCCATCTGTGCACACACACACACACACACAGCTTCTCTCCATCCAAGCACATGATCCAGCACCCTCCACATTCTTCTCCAGGCTGCATGCAGTTGTGCACACCAGGTAGGCTGAGGCAGAAAGATCACAATTTCAAAATCAGCTTCTGCAATTTAGGAAAGCCCCAAGCAACTTGGCAAGATCCTCTGTCAGACTATAAATAACAAGGTCTATGGCTGTAGCTCAGTGGTGAAGTGCTCCTGGTTTCTATCTCAGCACCCGCACATGCACACCCACACCCACACATATGCTAATCTTCTCCAGGCGGTTTCTCCTACTTCTGCTCACTTCTGTCAGCCACAGCCTACAGCCCCCCAGATAACTCATTCCCCCATGAACAAGGCTCACTCTTCCCTGGGTTTTCCATGCTGAGACTTGACAGTAGTCTATTTTGCTGGCAGAGTTCCATCTTTCTTGGGTCCGCAAGGCTTCCAGTCAGGGGCTGGTGTCTCCAGAAAGGGGCATGAGTTCTCCCAGCTCAGGCTTCAGACACAGGGCACCCCCTCCTTCCTCCTCATGGCCTGATGCTGGAGTAGGTTCACCAAGGCTGAGACTCACACCTGTGCCATCCACAGCCTCCACCAAGTCCTCAGCGCAGCCCACTCATGACCAGGGGTGAGGTCCTTGGCTGCTGCCAGAGAGATGCTCCTAGACCAGCTGTTTCCCCAGGAAGCTCCAGAGGAGGAGCAGGAGCCTGCAGGCTGGGAGTGAGGAGGGTGCACTAGAAGGCCAGGAAAGGAACACTAGCCTGAGTCACTCACCTCCCTGTGCAGCGCCCTCTCCAGCAGCAGAAGAGGGGGGCAATGCTTTTGGAAAGACTGGCCTGCTGCCCTGGAGGCAGATGCCCTGAAGAGCTGCTGTGGGGCTGAAAGGCTGTGTGCTGGTTCAGAAAGGGGCCAAGAGGCCAGAGGACAGGCAGCAAGGCGGCCCCAGCTGAGGTTGAGTGCTCCCTGGGGGCAGCCACTGCCTGGTTGGCCTGGGCAGCTATAGCCCAATGTGTGCTGAGTCACTACTGGTAGAAGCCCTTCCTTTTTCACAGTGTCAGAGGATAAATCATGTGCTGATTGTCCTCAATTTCCAATCGACAACATCCCAACGGACTCATTCAGTGAACCTGCCTACACCTGGTTCCCTGAACTTCATACTGTGTTGGTTCCCTTTCTCTGTGTTCACCGAAGGCTGGAAAGAGAATGGCACCCCGTGTCACCAGCCTGAGAAGAGATTGAAATTCAAAGTGTGTGTTTCTACCAAAGGAGTGTCTGTTCTGTACAATCATAAAGTTAAAACTTGCTAAGTCCAATCAGTGTTTAAGTAGAGACCATCTGTAGTTACCCCACTGAAGAGAAAAGGACCTCCATCATAGAGGGCTCCCTGCCCAGCATCCATAGGAAAACCCAAGGGAGCAGCCTAGCCAGCACCACGGCTCTCAGGGATCCGCTTAACTCTAAACCAACATCCAGGCAGAGGTGGGGAATGGAAGGAACCCTGAAGAAACTGAGAAAATGAAGACAAAAGAAACTTTCTAGAAACCTGTAGTGAATATCCTCAGAGACACCAGAAGGGTAAGGTTGCTTATAAAAGGGCCATTTAGAAAGCAAAACAGAATCTTTTTAGTATGTATTTTTTAGTTGTAGTTGGACACAATACCTTTATATTATTTATTTATTTTTATGTGGCGTTGAGGATCGAACCCAGGGCCTCGCACGTGCTAGGCGAGCGCTCTACCGCTGAGCCACAACCCCAGCCCCGCAAAACAGAATTTGTTGTTAATCCAAAATATAACCCGGCATGGTAGTGCATGCCTGTAATCCCAGCTACTAGGAGGCTGAGGCAGGAGGCCAGCCTCAGCAATTTAGCTATACCCTATCTCAAAATAAAAGTTAAAAAGAACTGGAGTGTAGCTCAGTGATAGAGCACTTGCCTGGCATGTGCAAGGCCCTGGGTTCCATCCCTAGCACCACACACACCTAACAGTTAACAAAAGGATTGGAATATAAAGGTGTAAAATGTCCTATAGTGTTCAGCAACTTTCTGTTACTATAATAAATAACTAAAATAATCAACTTATCCAGAGAAAAAAATTCCTTTTATTTTAGCTCACAGTTTTGGAAGTTTCAGTCCATGATCAGTTGACCCATATCTTTGGGTCTGTGACCCGGCTCCACGTCCTGGAGCAGGAGTGACTGCCAAGCAAAACCCCCACCTCATGGCAGGAATAAGAAGAGCAAGGAGGGGGCTGGGGTTCTAGAGTCCTCATCCACGACACATCCCCATGACCTGAAGACATTTCACGAGGTCCACTTCTTAAAGGCTCCTCCACTTCCAGCAGAACTCCTTGAGGATCAAGCCTCTAACACTTGGACTTTTGGGGACATTCATGATCCAAACTGTAGCACTCTGCCCCGGCCCCCAAAGTCTGGTGTCCATCTCACCATGCAAACTCACCCAGCTCGCGCTCTGGGGCCCCCAAAGTCTCGACTGTTCCAGCACTGTCCAAAGTCCCAAGTTCACAGTCTCCCCTGAGACTCAAGACACACTCAGCTGTGAGCTCTGTAAAGGTCAAAAAAGAAAGTGACAAATTTACAGGACAGGATGGCAGGACAGGCACAGGTGAACATTTCCACCCCACAGGGAGGAGCTGGGCAGAAAAGAGGACTGCAGCACAGCACAGTGGCAGCCCAGGAGGCTCTCTTCACACTCTGTACAGCTGGTCTGTGTGTCTGGTTTTTATGCAGCTTTGTTACTCTGTCTCTGTGGTCTAATTTGAGATCAGGTATTGTGATGTCTCCAACATTGCTTTTTTGGCTTAGAATTGCTTTGACTGTTCTGGGTCTTCTCTTCTTCCAAATAAATTTTAAAAATTTTTAAGAATACATTTTTAGTCGTAGATGGACACAATACCTTTATTTTATTTATTTATTTTTATGTGGTACTGAGGACAGAATCCAGTGCCTCACCCGTAGGAGGCAAGTGCTCTACCACTGAACCACAACCCCAGCCAAGGACTGCTTTTTCTAGTTCTGTGAAGAATGTCATTGATACTTTGATGGAGATTGCATTGAATCTGTCTGTTGCTTTTGATTGTATGGCCATTTTAACAATATTAACTCTTCCTATCCATGAACATGGGAGGTCTTTCCATCTTCTTGTGTCTTCTTCAATTTCTTTCATGTTCTATAGTTTCCACGGTAGATGTCTTTTCACCTCTATAAAAATCTGAATAATCAGAATAAATCTGGTTAGATTTATTAGTAGGTATTTTATTTATTTCAGACTATTGTGAATGGGATTGATTTCCTGATTTCTTTCTCAGTAGATTCATTATTGGTGAATCTATTTGGCTATTGAGTTTTTAACATGGATTTTTTAATCTGATACTTTGCTGAAGTTATTTATTAGCTCTAGCAGTCTTTGGTGGAGCCTTTTGGATTTTGTAAGAATAGAATCATATCATCTGCAAACAGCAATAATTTGATTTCTAACCTTTCCTATCTTCATCATTATTATTTCCTTTTCCTGAATAATTTCTCTGGCTAGAATTTCTACCACTATATTGAATAGGAGTAGTAAGAGCAGATATTCTTGTCTTGTTCCTGCTTTTATTTTTTATTTATTTACATAATTAATATATTTATTTATTTATTGGTACTGTGATTTGGACCCAGGGGTGCTTAACCACTGAGCCACATCCTATGTCCATTTTTTGAAGTTTTTGATACAGAATTGATTAGAACCTTGCTAAGTTGCTGAGGCTGGCTTTAATCTTGCGCTCCTCCTGCCTCAGCCTCCCAAGCTCCTGGAATTACAGGCATGTGCCATTGTGCCTGGCTGTTGCAGATTTTTAAAAAGTGCTCTCAGATTTTCCCCATGCACTGTAATGTTGGCTTTGAGTTTTTCATATATAGCCTTTATGATATTAAGATATATTAATATCTTAATACATATTAATATTAAGATATATCATTTATTCAGTAGGGCAGGCTGAACAAATGTTAGCTTCAGGGTGGGCTGAATACCAGACCCTCACCTGTCTGGTTCCTAATTATTTGTTTGCCTCAAGGCTGAACACTCAACCCCACTCAAGGCTGAACACTCGATCCCCACCCGTCTAGTGAAACAGAAACCCACATCTGATCCCTGCCCAGTCTGCCTAAAGGCAGAAGACACACCCTTAGCAACTACTGTGTGATCCAATCACTGTATGCCAACAAGGCAGCTTTCAGACCCAGAGACCCCATTAGATTTTGGCTATAGAAACTCTCTCCTGCTGCACCCCCACACACTTTTTCTCCCTCCCCCCCCAGTTTGCTCGCTCTCTCTCTCTCTGTGTCTCTCTCTCTGTCTCTCTGTCTCTCTCTCTCTCTCTCTTTCTCTCTTTCTCTCTCTCTCTCTCTTTTCTCTTTCTTCCCTGTTAATCAGACACCACCACAATAAAGACCTCTTGGTTGCTCCGAGTGTCGTGGTCACTTTCCTTTCACCTTCTACTCCTAGATTCTTCAGTGTTTTTATCATTAATAGGTGCTGAATTTTTGTCAAGGCTTTCTCTGCTTCTATTGAGATCACTAAGTGATTTTTGTCTTTAAGTCTAGTTGTGTGATGTTGGGAGCTGCCCTGGATGCAAATGCCCTTAAGTCCTGAAGCACCAGGTTCTGACCAATAATTGCCTGGTCTGGCACAGCAGTGCCAGGTAGTAGTAACTTGGGCATTACCCCACTCAGATAATGAAGCACGACTTCAGATATAGGTGTCACCCGCGGGGGGGCAGGGGGGGGCGTTGAGTTCCACTCACCCAATAAAAGGGTTCAGCACATGCTCCTTGTTCTCTTTCTTGCCTGTCTTCCCCCATTTGTGGGATCTATAGCTGAGGAGCCATCACTGAACCCAAAGAAAAGGTACTTTCTGGTTCTGTGTCTTTATTTATTCCCCAAATTCACTTGGAGTTGCCCTGACTGGTTTAGTCCTGAGATGCGACAGTGTAATAAATTACATTTATTGATTTGCATGTGTTAAACCATTATTGCATCCCCGGGATAAAAAGAATTTGGTCATGATGTACAATCTTCTTAATATGCTATTGAATACAATTTGCTAATTTTATTAAGGATTTTTGCATCTAAGTTCTTCAGTGATATTGGTCTGTGATTTTCTTTCCTTGATATGTCCTTATCTGTTTTTGGTATGAGCATGATACTGGCTTCATAGAATGAATTTGGAAATGTTCCATCCCTCTTTCATGGAATAATTTGAGGAGTATTGGTGTTAATTCTTCTTTAAAGGTCTGATAGAATTCAGGTAGGAATGCATCTGGTTCTGGGCTTTACTTGTTGGAAGACTTTTTATTAGAGCTTCTATCTCATTGTTAGTTGTTGATCTATTTAGATTTCCTAAATTTTGATTCAAATTTGGCAGGTCACATGTTTCTAAAAATGTGTCCATTTATTCTAGATTTTCCGATTTATTGGATTATAAGTCTTCAAAATAGTCAATGATGATCCTCTGAATTTCTGTAATGTCTGTGGTGATTTCTCCTTTTTCATCTCTAATTTTATTAATTTGTGTTTTCTATTTATTTTGATTTGTTTGACTAAGCTTATCAATTTTGTTTATCTTTTCAAAGAACCAACTCTTCATTTCATTGATTCTTTGTATTTTTTTATTCTCTATTTCATGGATTTTGGCTCTGATCTCAATTTTTTTCCTTTCTTTTACTGGTTTTGGAATAGGTTTGTCATTGTTATTCAAATATTTTGAGATTCATAATTAGATTGTTTATTTTGTCTCTTTCTGATTTTATTATGTAGGCACTCATTACTATAAACTTTCCTCTTAGAACAACCATCTTAGTGTCCCAGAAGTTCTGCTATGTTGTATCACTATTTTTATTTGATTCTAAGAATCTTTTCATTTCTCTCCTTATTTATTCTGTCATCTGTATTTTTCAATCTCCATGTTTTTATATAATTTCTTTGGGGGTTTTTGGTGTTCATTTCTAATTTTGTTCCATTATAATATGATAAGATGCAATGAATTATATAATTTTTTTGTATTTGCTAAGAGTTGCTTTGTGTCCTGAAACATGGTCTATTTTTGAGAATGTTTCATGAGCCACTGAGAAAACAGTATATTCAGCTGTTTTGGGATGAACTATTCTATAGATACCTGTTAAATCCATTTGATTTATATGGAATTATATTTATATTTTTCAGGTCCAAAGAACCTTTACTGAATTTATGACTGGATGACCTATCTACTGGTGAAAGAGGTGTGTTTAAATCACCCAGTATTTTTTTACTGTACTGGGAATTATTTGAGTCTTTAATTCAAGTTGTGTCTGTTCTATGCAATTAAGTGCACCAACATTTGGGGCATAAATATTTACTATCATTATACCTGAATTTTCCCTTCACTGGCATTAAGTGACCTTCTTTGTCTCTTCTGAATAACTTTGGCTTGAAGTATGCTTTGTCAGTGTTCTAATTTAGATGTGAGGTGTCCCCCAAAAGCTCCTGTGAGACAATGCAAGAAGGTTTGGAGGAGAAATTTTTGTGTTACAAGAGCTTTACCCACCCTGGGTTCAATCTCCAGCGAAAGAAAGAAATAAAGAGAGAGACAGAGAGAGAGAGAGAGAGAGAGAGAAAGGAAGGAAGGAAGGAAGGAAGGAAGGAAGGAAGGAAGGAAGGAAGGAAGGAAGGAAGGAAGGAAGGCAGGCGGCCTGGGGATGTGGCTCAAGTGGTAGAGCGCTCGCCTGGCATGTGCGGGGCACTGGGTTCGATCCTCAGCACCACATAAAAATAAAATAAAGATGTTGTGTCCACTGAAAAAAATGAAAAATAATTATTAAAAAATTCTCTCTCTCTCTCTCTCTCCCCTCTCTCTCTCTCTCTCTTAAAAAAAAGAAAGAGAGAAAGAAAGAAAGAAGGCTGGGGATATAGCTCAGGTGGTAGAGTGCTTGCCTTGCCTTAATAAGGCCCTGGGTTCAATCCCCAGCACCATAAAAACAAACAAGAGCCTTGCCTTACCTAAACTGAATTAATGCCCTGACAGGATTAATTGAGTGGTAACTGATGGTAGTTAGGGTGTGGCTGGAGGAGGTAGGTCAAAGGGTGTGCCTTTGGAGTATATATTTTGCATCTGGTAAGTAGAGTCAGTCCACTGAAAAAAATGAAAAATAATTATTAAAAAATTCTCTCTCTCTCTCTCTCTCTCTCTCTCTCTCTCTCTCTCTCTCTCTCTCTCTCTCTCTCTCTCTCTCTCTCTCTCTCTCTCTTTCTCTCTCCTTTCTGCTCAGCATGTGAGCTGCTCCCCTTTACCACATTCTTCCGCAATGATGTTCTGCCTTACCTCGAGCCCTAAGAAATGGAGCCAGCCGTCTATGGACTGAGACCTCTGAAACCATGAGCCCCCAAATAAACTTTTCCTCCTGTGAAATTGTTCCTGTCAGGTCTTTTGGTCATGGCAGTGAAAAAGATGACCAAAATAGTAAAATATGAGCGTAACAACTCCTGCTTGTTTGCAGGCTTCATTTGCAAGATATATCAATTTCCACCCTCTCACTTTCAGCCCGAGGCTTTCTTTGCCTATAAGGTAACAATATATAGTTGTTGTATTCCATTCTTCCAGCCTATGTTGATTAATTGAAGAGTTCAGACCACCATGGCACACCATCTCAGGTGTGGTGTGGGGTCACAGGCACAGTAAGAGAAAAGGCATATTTGCATCACACCGCCCAATCAGTGTGCAACGCCACACAATCCCCTCATATGCTCAGATGTACATAGCTCACACCACAGCCCATGGACGGCTCGCAACACTCAAGGTCTGGAAATTTTCCAAAAGAGGTTATTTATGCCATTTGCCTACATCTCACACTCCTCTTCAATTCCAATGATTTTTAAATTTGGTCTCTTAATATTGTCCTAGAGTTCTTCTGGTCATGGTTCTCATTTTCTTTTCTTCGGTACTGTCTGAATGTTCAAGGCCAGCCACTTTGTCCTCCAGCTCTGAGATTCTGTTGATCTACTCTATTAGACTTTCAACTGAACTTTTTGTTTGATTTACTGTGTCTTTAATTTCTAAGAATTCTGTTTGGTTATTTTCAATATCTCTATCTCCTTATTAAATTTCTCATTCATATTCTGTACTAACTTCCTTAATTCATTCAGTTGTTCTGTGTTCTCTTGGAGTTCCTTGATAATTTTTACAATCATTCTTTCAAATTCTTGCTCTGATATTTTTTTCCACTTCAATATCTTTAGTCAGTTTCTGGTCAATTATAAACTTTAGGAGGCACCATTTTACCTTGGTTTTTCATCTTTTACATTCCTGTGTTGGGTTTTATATATATCTGTTAGGATGGATTTCTCCTTCATTCTTGGGGGGATACTTTTTTGGGCACAGCTTTCTTTTGCCAAAGTGTCCTGAGTAATCTAGATTGAGATCCCTTGTACGTATTATATCCATGGTCTTTGTGTTGATTCTCTCATTTTGCTATAGGAGTGGATGTCTGTGAGTGGGACCTGGAGTGCCCCAGAAACATTCCTACTTGAGGCTTAGTCATTAGATTGGGAAGGTTGTCTCTTATGTTCTTTGCATTAAAGTATAGCTGACGTTTGAGTGTGGTTAATTTGTGTGTGGAGTAAGATTACTGTCTTTTGGCTAGATTTGGTTTAGCAGAAGAATATCTATCCTGGGAACTTGTATCATCCCTGTAGATTCTCACCACCTCACAGAAAAGGGGGAAACAAATAGTAACAACTGAAGCAAACAATATACAGCATTAAGATAAATGCCTGGTGACTGCTATGACATCTACAACACTGATCATCACAAAAATAGGAATGGTGGTGTCAGCAGTTGACAACAACAAAAGCAACAAGTAGTCATGAACTAAATCTGGCACACAAAGTAAACAGCAGGTGTCAACGACGTCATCCACAGAACTAATAAGTGCAACAACATAAATGGTGAGGGCAGGAATTACAAAAAGCAAATAGAAATAATGGTAAAAATACAGTTCATTAAGAGAAACAATGTGAAGGAGGGTAGAAGAAAGTTTAGAGTGTTCAAAATGTGAACGGAAATAATGCAGAAGAGATGTACAAGTGATGGCTATAAAGAAGGAGAGGGAGATTAAAAAAAAAAAAGTAAAGGGAGCAAGAAAGAGAAAACAACAGAATGGATGTTAGTGAGAGAAGACCGGAGAGGAAGAGAAATGGTAGAAACAAACAAAAACAAAATTTAAAAAACCCCAAAAGCCCTATTCTTGAAAGACAAGGAAAAATACCTATTGTAAAAAGTGCTAAAAATTAGAAAAAAAGAAGCAAATATGTATATATATGCATGTCTGCAAACCAATCAGCATGGCAAGAACACCAAAAAAATAAATAAATGAATAAATAAAATAAAAAAGGAAAAAAATTCTTTATGAAAAATGAAAGACTTGTTTCTACTGAGGTGGACACAATTGGATGGTCCCTGCCTATGCCTGACTGCCCTTCTTTCTGTTTCTTATTTGCTATGGAGAGAAAGGGAGAGGAGAGCGCAGGCAAGGGTCTGGACATTGTTAACCCCTACCTCTTTTTGTGTTGCTCACTGAGCTGCCAGTTGGAGTGGCCTAAGAGTGAAGCTCTTAGCTTCTCTTCTCCTGAGTATGAGGTAGGATGGGATGAGAAGTATTGTCAGTTGAAGTTTTCTCCAAAGAGACCAGATCAGTGCACTCCCAGGGTGCAGCTGCTGCAAGTCCCAAGAGGGAAGTTCTGGTGATAGGGATCAGGACTAATCAGCCTTTGGGACCTTTGGGTGGTATCTCTTCTGGAGAGGTTAGACCAACCCACCTTAGGCCTTCACAGATGCCGGGCTCTGCTGGGAGTCTGGATCTCAGGAGCTCCTGTGGGTTCTACTTGAGGGACAGGTGAGCCACTCCTCTCAGGTCCCACACGGTACTGCCCAAGACGCAGTCTCCCCAGGCTTAGTCCCTGAGCGTATGTCCCATCAACAGGTCTGGGTTCCCGGCCCTCTTCAGCTGGTCACCTGAGCCCCCAGGCTCCAAGGGAAAGTGAGCTGCACTCTCCTCCTTTCTGACTCACGCTCCCCTGGGTACAGTCTTCTCTGTGCCGCGTCACTTGTGTTCTGCTAGGTACACCCTAGGCCACATGGTAGGCGCTTGCCAGGACAACAGGGCAGTGTTGGCTACGCGCTTCCAGCTCCCGCAGCAAGCTGCAGCGAGGCTCCTGCCTCCACTCTCTGTAGCGGGTTGGGAAACAGGGCGCGTGGCCAACCAGTTTACTGTGCCGCCTCTGGATCCCCGGAGTCCAGGCTGCTGTGGGATCTGCAGGTTTTCCTGTGCCAGATCTGTCCATTGTGCTTCTCTCCGTGTTTTCCCTCACCTTGGTGAACCAGCCTTGCTGCTGCTGCAACCAGCTTGGCCCCAATGTGCTCTTTCTTATTTGAGGGGGTGGGGTACTGGGGATCGAACTCAGGGGCACTAACCACTGAGCCACATCCCCAGCCCTTTTCTGTATTTTATCTAGAGACAGGGTCTCTCTTTTGCTGAGGCTGGCTTTGAACTCATGATCCTCCTGCCTCAGCCTCCTGAGCCTCTGAGATTACAGACATGTGCCACTGCCCCCAACGTGCTCTTTCTTGTTCTTTGTTTAATGCACCGAATTTCTGAGTCTCTAAGAGACTGACTGTCCGATATTGAATTTGAGTGAATTCCCTCTTTCACCCACGTCACTGAGAGCAGCACTCCCCCTGCTTGGATCCCCAGCCATGGAGCCACTGGAAACGCAGCCTCCCTCTAGCCTGCCATCTTGAATCCCCTCAAAACCTGTCACTCAAAAGCTTAGCCTCCCATGAAGTCTCAGGACATGGACAAATACAGTCAAGTTCTTTGCCATGGTGCAACGCAGGTGGCCTTCCCAATCCAGTTCCCAATGGAATCCTCACTTCCATCTGAAATCTCAGGAATGTGGCCTCTGCTGTTCATATTACTATCAGCATTCTGGTCTTGTGAGCCCTCCACCAGAATCTTGATAAAGCTCCGATAGCAGCATTCCAGGCTTTCTCTAGTTCACTCCTTCCAACTTTTCTAAATTCCTCCTGAAAACCAGTTCCAAAGGCTCTTCCACAGCATCAGGCGTATAGTAATCACAAGGCCCCACTTCCTGGTATGAGTTTTCTGCTTTAGTCAGCTCTCCATCACTATACTGCAATGCCTAAGATAATTAGCTGGTAAGAGAAAAGGTCTATTCTGACTCACAATTTTAGTGGTTTTGATTTTAGAGGTTTCTGTTGGATCCATGGCTTTGGTCCTTTGGAGAGTTGGCCCATCACAGCAGGAGCCCAGGGGGGAACAAAGCTTCTTGCCTCATGGCTGGCACATACAGGAGCCTATGAGGGAGCCAGGGCCCCATGGTCCTTTCAAGAGTAGCCCTAGTGACCACAGACCACCCAACAGGTCCCACCTCCTCTTAGCACTGCCACCCTGGGTACAAAGCCTTCAGAGCATAGGCTTCTGGGGAACATTCGGCAGAAAAAAGATAGATGCAGGAAAATAACAAAGAGAATGGAGGGTTGAGACCCAGAGTCCAGGCTTCCAGTAGCAGGAGTCCAACCGTGCAGAACAGAGAAAACAGGAAGAGAATCACTGGAGAAATAAAATAAGATGGCCCTCCCAGAACCGACCCTGCAGTTCCAGAGTGAAGGGTTCCCTTGAAAGCCAGCTGAGGGAATCAGACACTCACTGAAACACTGAGAGCACGGCTCACATTCCAAGGTGGGATTGAAAGACCAGAATCCACAGCCACAGTCCCACCTCTGACGCACAGGATGGCATCCTCGACTCCGAGGCAGCCTCTCCAGCACTGCTGGCAGAGGGAGGAATGGGGCGTAGGTGGCAACAGGGAACAGAGGTGACTGGCCCACAGAGGTAGGTCCTCTGGCAAGTGCAGGACAGTGGCCTCAGGGAGGACACACTGGGGCAGACCCAGGGCAGCTGTGTGCAGGGACTTGAGAGGAGAGAAAGGAGGCCCAGGACTGACTGCAGAGGTCACATCCAGAGACACAAGGATATGGTGGCACGAGGAAGAAACCCTGAACCTCCCAGCACCCTGGAGCTCAGTGAAAAAATGGTTTCCCTCTGTCAAAACCTGGGATGACATCCTGTCCGTTAGCTGCTCATGTTGAGGGAAAGGGGAAGAAAACCATAGTGGGAAGCAATTCAGAGCTGCTGGGGAGAACATTCAGACTCACCAGTAGGGGCAGTGACGACACTCTCCACAGACACCCCAGCTCCAGGAGAGGCCGTACTGGAGCCTTGGGAAGACAGCTAGCCTGGCTGAGGGAGCCAGAGGCAGGCAGGCACAGGGGCGCCTTCCCACCACTGCTGTGGGCCTAAGTGCAGGGCAGCAGGCAGAAGCTGGGACAGTTTCAAACCCATACACCCCACAGTGTGAGTTTGACTTAAGATTGTGGGGAGGATCTTCAGGAGAAAGGACTTCAGGTTAAGGACCTTCAGGAGGAAGCCCTTCTGGAGGGAGGATCTTCAGGAAGCAGGATTTATGGAAGGAGGAACTTCAGGAGGGAGGACTTCCTCAGCAATGGTTGGAACACACAGGCCTCACAGGACAGCTTAATGAATGCGAATGCCTTCTTGCCAAATGAGGACACTTGCTGTGGGGCAAGTGGTGCTATAGCAGAACATGAAGCTTCATCCCAAACAGCAGTGCTGGGAAGCAGGACCTCCTGGAGGTGATGGATCAGTGCCATTACTGCAGGTCCATGCATGGTGGCATGGGACCCAGGAAGGGCCAGCACAGCTTTAATGGTCAATTTGAATTGTCAACTTGATTGGATTAAGATTACCAATGATTAAGAGGTTTATGGGTGTGTCAATGAGGGTGTGTCTAGGAATGATTGGCTTGTGGGATAACCAACTGAAATGGAGACCCTCCCTGGTGGGCAGCACCAACCAATGGAATAATGGTGTGGATGGAACAAAAATTGGAAGAACAAGGAAACAGCAGTAAATGCAAGCTCCATTCTTCTTGAATGCATTCTTGATTGCTGCTGCAATCGTCTGAGGATATCAGACTCTCCCTCCTTCACTCTTTCAAAGTGGGCCCTGCCAGTGATTGTCCAAAAGCCTTTGGTCTCAGACTAGGGTAGCACCGTGGATCCCTCTTGTTCTGGGGCTTCAGCCTCTTGGGCTGCGCAGCTACTGGTTCTCCCAGCTCTCCAGCCTGCAGACGGCCATTGTAGACTATGCAGCTTCTGGTCGTGTAAGCCAACCTAATAAGTCCTCCTTTTATAATCACACTTCCTGTTGATTCTGTTCCTCTAGAGAACCCTAGTACAATGGCCTTCCTTGCTCTCTTGTTCTTCTGCCTTCTGTCCAGGGTGGCTCAGCTCCACAGCTCTGGCCAGCAACCTGGGACTTCCCAGCCTTCAGAATCAGGAGCCCATGTAACCTCTCTAGTGTATAAGTTTCCCAGCCTCAGCTGTTCTGTTATGGCAACAGAAAATGGACAGAGACAGGACTGGGGATGTGGCTCAAGCGGTAATGCGCTCGCCTGGCATGCGCGGGGCGCTGGGTTCGATCCTCAACACCACATAAAAATAAAATAAAGATGTTGTGTCCACCGAAAACTAAAAAATAAATATTAAAAAAATTCTCTCTCTCTCTTTAAAAAAAAGAAAATGGACAGAGACAGTGATGTCTAGAGCCTGGGTAATGAACTCCTAAAAATCAATCCAAAATTTTAAAAAGCAATTTTTTTAAAAGCTAGAGGATAGGAGCACAAAATATGCTGAATAGTCAGGAAAGGCACTTATTAGCAATCGTGGGGATGCAAATTAGGGATGAGACAACACCTCACAGCACTGAGAGCAGCACAGCACTGGGAGGCAGGGGGTGGCACCCTATGCCCATGGGTGTAAGCAGCATACACCTGCACTGTTGAACCTTCACTGTGCACTGCAACTCTGCAGTGCCCACAGAGCCCAGTATATATACCCCAGCCACATCTAGGCCTAGGGCCCAGGTGAGCTAGAAGGCAGATGCTTACTGTTTTCTTTGGCTGTAACACATTGCCTGAAGCTGGGTGCTTTGTACAAAAAGGCAGGTTACTTGGCTCACAGTTTGGGAGGTGATATGGGGTAGCATCTGCTGGGTTCTTGTGCCTCATACCAACATAGCAGATGGCATCATGGTGGGGTGTGAGAGGGAGAGCCCTCTTGGCCAGACAGGAGCCAGAGACAGGGAGACCAGGCTTGATATTCTTATAGAGGCCAGCTCCCATCTGAGGGTAAGGAGCCCCAGTGACCTCAGGACCTTTCACTAACCCCAGCTCTTAAAGTTCCCACACCTCTTTCTACTGCCACCCTGGGGACAGAGCTTCCCATACAGGAACCTTTGGGGGACATGGATTTTCACTGCAGTACCAATTATAATAGTGAAAAAGGAAATGTGTTGAAAGCCCCTCCACAGGGGACACCAAACAATGGGAGGCACCACATCAGAAGGAGTGAGCCAGTGACCAGTGTCAGTCACACGTACCACACAAGACTCGAAAATGCATGTCAAGTACAAAAAGCATATTCAAAAGATTAAATGTGGTGTACTGCACTCTCATGTGTTTGATGGGCAAAAAATGCCAGGTACCATGTGTGGGCACACTCAATTACACAGAGCCCAGAAACAGGCCTGGGACGGTGCACACCACCACATCAAGTGTGCGGTGACTGCAGGTGGGGAAAGAGTGCAGGGAAGCTCAGGCTATTTACATCTTTAAAGATAGAAGACACATGGACCAAGTGAGGGAAAGAAAATCAAACTTTGAATTTTAAATGTCTGAATTTTAATGACAGTGCCAACAGGTGGCTGCATGCACCTGTGTCAGATCATCATGCATTACATGCTCAACATCCGTCCTAACTCAAAACCAGGAAGCCTGTATGCAAGAGGCTGTTCTAGGCTGGTGGTCAGCAGCCACTGGCCCCACGTGGTTTATATTGTGCAAAATATAGCTGGTTCACAGGCAGTGTGCTCTGCATGCATCATAGGACCGCATTTCCAGGGTCTGAATGAGACAAAGAAGGTGAAGGCTCTCTGCTTCCTCCAGTTATCCCAGGTCAGGGCCTGAATCAGGGGAGGCACTGCAGACAGGCACGCTGGCATTCCTGGCACCGGGCAGTGCTGGCTATGACTGACAGCCTCTGGTGAATACAGTGAGTGAGATCATTCTGCAGAGAGTGCTGAGATGAAGGGCTTGGTGATAGATGTGGGCAGAACTCCAGGGTGGGTGGGCTAGGGCCAACCAGTCATCTGAGAAGGACCATGTCGAGTTTAGAGAAGGCTGCATTTGGGACCCTGAGCACAGAAGGGTGGACAGTAAGCAGGCAGCAGCAGCAGGATGTGTCTGGAGGGAGATCAAGTCTGTCCCACTGCCCACCTGCTGTCTGGGTTATGAACTCCCACACACGCCACCCAGGGCAGAGCGTCACTCCTGCCTTGTCTCAGACTCCAGGAGAGCAACTGAGCTCCTGGTGCATGCAGCAAGACTCAGGCCAGCACCACAGAGCACAGAGGCAGGCCCTAAGCCCAATCTTCCTCCAGGAAGTGACTGCTTTTAGGACAAGGTTTGGCACACAGGGCCCCAGTGGTATGCCCTCCTGACCATTAGCTGTGAGGAGCTGATGTCCAGGGCACACGTGCCACATAGGAAGATCCCAGGGGCTCCTGCAGGGTCCTCTGTAAGAGGTACCCTCACCTTTATCTGGTGACAAGCACCTAAGGGCACTGCTGCTTGGGCCTAGAGAGGCTTCAGAGCCTTCCCATTCCCAGCCCAGCCTTGAGGAATGGAAAGGGATGGCAGGGAAGGAGAGTGGGCGCCAGCAGGAGCAGCAGCATGTGTGGGTGGGCGCGCAGTGGCGGGTGAGCTTCAGTGTGGGAGAGCGCGAAGTCACGCACTTAAGGAAAAAATAACCTGAGTTATGCTTACCAAAGCAAGAGGACTGTCACCAGCAAGTGTCCAAGACCCTCCCCCAGGGTCGTTCCTATTCCCCTGGGGTGGGGGACAAATATGTGGCCTTGTGGCAAAGGGATCTGGAGACTGGGAATCTGAGTGACAGTGACCTCCCCTGGGCGCTCCTACCATGAACAGGTGGGGCTGCCTCTGAGCTTCTGCTCTGCCGGAGGCTGGTGGGTGTGAGAGGTGGGCCCGGGCCCCAGGCTTCCCGGCCTAGGGGAGCAGCCCTTCCAGAGCAGCTCTGGCCCGAGCCTTCTGCCCAGTGGAGCCTGCCTAGATGGAATGGCAGTCCCTGGAAGGCCTCAGGGGTCCTTCTGGAGAGGCGAGGGATGGACACTCTGATCTGCAGAATATTCCATTTATTTGTGGCCATCTGGAAAACATGGCGATTAAGCCAAACATAATTTATTTTCAGAAAGGTTTCCCCCTCATATGATTGCTTTTAATATTTCTTCCTTTTTAGACCCCTCATCTGGCATGTCTATTCAGGTCTGTGGACGACCATTGTCTGACGTGCACTGGACTCATCAGCCTGCACCTCTGGTCTCAGGAGTCCTTCCAGCACCCCGGCCAGAGGGAGGGTTCTTCCTGGGGGAGGGGCACTTTTCCCATTCCTACACTGGTGGGAGCAGAAGTCCGACTCTCCTGCTCAGGACGGGGGACAGCTGCAGTGAGCACTCAGGTAAATGAACACATTATGTGCTGCCAGAACACAGATATTTCGGACCACGAATAAATTGGTGTGCTCTCAGAAAGCCTGTGCCTTGTCAGGGTAGGCCCATTCGCCCCAGGCATCCCATCAACCACCTCCTGCTGCAAGCATCCTGCAGGATCCCCATGTGCATCCCACCCCCCGCCACTCATCTCCTGATTCCCACCTCCACATCCCAGCACCTGAATCCCACTTCCTGCTTATCATCTCCTGCATTCTACCTCCGCATCCCACTCCCTGCCTCCAACTTTTGCCTCCCACCACCTGCTTCCCACCTCCTGCATTCTACCACCTGCATATCACCTCCTGCATCCCTCCTCCTGCCTCCCTCCTCCTGCATCCCACCTTCTGCATCCCACCTCCTGCATCCCAACTCCTGCCTCCAACCTCCTGCATCCCTCCTCCTGCATCCCACCTCCTGCCTCCCTCCTCCTGCCTCCCTCCTCCTGCATCCCACCTCCTGCCTCCCACCTCCTGCCTCCCTCCTCCTGCATCCCACCTCCTGCCTCCCACCTCCTGCCTCCCTCCTCCTGCATCCCACCTCCTGCCTCCCTCCTGCTGCCTCCCTCCTCCTGCCTCCCTCCTCCTGCATCCCACCTCCTGCCTCCCTCCTCCTGCCTCCCACCTCCTGCCTCCCTCCTCCTGCCTCCCACATCCTGCCTCCCTCCTCCTGCATCCCACCTCCTGCCTCCCTCCTCCTGCCTCCCTCCTCCTGCCTCCCTCCTCCTGCATCCCTCCTCCTGCCTCCCTCCTCCTGCATCCCACCTCCTGCATCCCTCCTCCTGCATCCCACCTCCTGCATCCCTCCTCCTGCCTCCCTCCTCCTGCCTCCACCTCCTGCATCCCTCCTCCTGCATCCCACCTCCTGCCTCCCTCCTCCTGCATCCCTTCTCCTGCCTCCCTCCTCCTGCATCCCACCTTCTGCCTCCCTCCTCCTGCCTCCCACCTCCTGCCTCCCTCCTCCTGCCTCCCTCCTCCTGCCTCCCTCCTCCTGCATCCCACCTCCTGCATCCCACCTCCTGCATCCCACCTCCTGCCTCCCTCCTCCTGCATCCCACCTCCTGCCTCCCTCCTCCTGCCTCCCACCTCCTGCCTCCCTCCTCCTGCCTCCCTTCTCCTGCCTCCCTCCTCCTGCCTCCCACCTCCTGCATCCCTCCTCCTGCATTCCCCATCTTTTCTGCCATCTCCTGCCTCCCACCTCCTGCCTCCCTCCTCTTGCCTCTCATCTCCTGTCTGCCATCTTCTCCATCCCAGCTCCTGCCTCCCTCCTCCTGCATCCCACCTCCTGCCTCCCTCCTCCTGCATCCCACCTCCTGCCTCCCACCTCCTGCATCCCTCCTCCTGCATCCCACCTCCTGCCTCCCTCCTCCTGCCTCCCTCCTCCTGCATCCCACCTCCTGCCTCCCTCCTCCTGCCTCCCACCTCCTGCCTCCCTCCTCCTGCCTCCCACATCCTGCCTCCCTCCTCCTGCCTCCCTCCTCCTCCTGCATCCCTCCTCCTGCATCCCACCTCCTGCATCCCTCCTTCTGCCTCCCTCCTCCTGCCTCCACCTCCTGCATCCCTCCTCCTGCATCCCACCTCCTGCCTCCCTCCTCCTGCCTCCCTCCTCCTGCCTCCCTCCTCCTGCATCCCACCTTCTGCCTCCCTCCTCCTGCCTCCCACCTCCTGCCTCCCTCCTCCTGCCTCCCTCCTCCTGCATCCCACCTCCTGCATCCCACCTCCTGCATCCCACCTCCTGCCTCCCTCCTCCTGCCTCCCTCCTCCTGCATCCCACCTCCTGCCTCCCTCCTCCTGCCTCCCACCTCCTGCCTCCCTCCTCCTGCCTCCCTTCTCCTGCCTCCCTCCTCCTGCCTCCCTCCTCCTGCCTCCCACCTCCTGCATCCCTCCTCCTGCATTCCCCATCTTTTCTGCCATCTCCTGCCTCCCTCCTCCTGCCTCCCTCCTCC